>NC_139344.1:470824802-471277302 GCF_055883805.1 Amblyomma maculatum | reverse complement strand
ATAGCGCTATTCCCACATCATATCTTTTTGCGAACTGTTTTATTGCGTAAGCAATACTGCGCCGTCGCGTATCCCCGCCGGACGCCACTTCGCACTGCTGGCGTTCCCCGGATCGCACTCTCTCACCGCATGCGATGCAAGCAAGGTCCGAGGTTGCATGCGCGCGTCGAAATCCACGCAGGTGCGCCAAAACGGTGGTCGGGACGCACCACTCAGGGTCCAAGGGGCGCACGGCCGCCGCTCATGGTAAGGAATTGCGCAATAATAAAAAGACGATCGCTGACAGGAGTGAAAACAGAGAAATAGGAGTTCGCGTCGGGGTAAATCAGTTGCTATGCAGTCTTACGTGGAGAAGCATCGACGATGCGCCGAAGAGGGAAAGCGGCAACGGGCTCAAGACACTGCTGAAGAACGTGAACAACGGCTAGCAAAACAGCGAGCGCAAGCCGCTGCTAGACGCGCGCGTCGTATACCCGGTTTCAACCTAATAGCCGCAGCTAGGCGGTTGGAGCATTAAACAGGGTGTTCCGTACTACCGCCTTTGTCGAGTGAACAGGGAGAGGCAGTATGTGTGAAGCTGTGTGAAAAGGGAGTGGTGGTAACTGGTGGTATACATTTCCCCTCAGGCAAGCATAGAAACTGCTCTGGGCGTCGTGGTCAGCGGTGGGCCTAATCGGGCAAAAAAGGGGTTCGCTTTGTGTATCGTCGACTGTAATGAAGACCCGATGAGAGGCAGTGCTTTCATCCAGGATGTAAACACAAACTGTCTCCTACAGTTGAGCCATTTACAACCTAAGAATACAACGCAGTGGGGAAGCAGTTTGGACCTTGTGATGCACAGGGCTGCAGCCGAAGATAGATACGTGGTAAGTCGAGTCGAGACCAAGTCTCACTACTTTACTGACCACCGATGTGTTTTCATCGGTGTTAATAAAGGCAAAGAAGAACACTAGTCATTCATTGTGTATCGTGTCCTTAATCGTGGCTAAACACGTCAAGCTACACCCGCAGCTACACTACCACGCCGAACCTTAGGCGCAACTATTGCAGTATTGCTTGCGCAACTTACCAGGTTTAACCAGAGCTAAATTACTGCCATTGTTTTAACCCATGTGACAGGCGATGGATGTATGGGATGACCAGCGCGCTTCTTCAAGTTCACTTGAGCCGGTGATGCGCAGCCTTTGGTCCAGGTCAGTAACTTCATACATGACTGTGAAATGACATTATTGGGGTAACCTGCATTTGACAATCTAGAAACTTGGGAACTGAAGCTATCAGGGAGAACATCTGGGCATGATTTTGCAAGGCTGGATCTAAGACAAGAAACCACTATTCCGTTTTTAACTACTTTCGAATGTTGTGAGCTATAATTGAGCAGGTTTTTTTTTTTTTATCTAGGCAAGTATTGCCAACAGACATGTGTGTGGATAAAGTGCGACTTCGCGAATTCGTGAACACAAAAATGATAGTTCTTCTGAATGAGTGAACATCTGCGAGAGTGCAATAATTGCAGCCCTATCTATGAAGATAAACAGGTCCTATTTCGTCATCATCAGCAGAGAACCATAGAGGCGATAGAAGCGTTCTACATCGCATCGTATGGCAACTGCGTGAGCAAGCCTTCCGTTTCACTAAGAGAGAAATAGGATATCAGCGAAGATTTTGAAATTGTTTTCTTTTTCTCCTGGATTTGTTAACTGAGTGCATCTTTTGTCGATTTGTTCATATTTATGAATTCGTATTTTTTCCTAAAAAACCAGTTGTGAAAACAGCGCTTGTCTTGTTGTATTCTTCTCTGTGTCTCCGTTCTGTCTGCGCCCTAGCTCTTATCCATCATGAATGGCGATGATGCCAAGTGCCCTAAAAATCGGTTTAGGCTGTTCAAATCTCGAAGAATGGTAATAATACGAACAATTCTCTTCTGAATTTGATGCAGCCCTTTATTATTTGTAAACGACGAGGTATCCACATCAAAAAACGATAATTAAGAAAAGAAGAAAATAGTGCATAGTTCAGTTCAGTTTAGTCGTTCAGTCGTGTCCGACTCTTCGTGACCCTATGGACCATGTCACGCCACGCTTTCTGGTCTCTCACTATCTTCCTAACATCACATGACTTCATCTGCAGTGCCTCGAGGATGCCATCTAACCAACGCGTTCGCTGCCTACCCCATCTCCGGCTACCCTCAACCTTTCCCAACATCAAATCTTTCTCCAGCGACTCCTCTCTTCTCATCAGATGACCAAAGTAGCTTAGCTTTAACTTTAAAATTTGACCCTCCAATGAGCAGTCAGGGTTTATGGTCGACAATATCGACTGATTTGATCTTCTGGCAGTCCAAGGAACTCTCAAGAGTCTTCGCCAGCACCATAATTCAAACGCGTCAATTCTTCGGCATAGTACAACGCCTGCTTAATACGCTGCGACAATAAATGTCGCATTCTAGACACAACACTAACAACCTCCAACAGTTTGTCCCCGATCATTTCGGCGTGCTGATCTCATGACATGTTTTCATGAAAAAGCGTAGTTAAACTTTTGACCGAATGAACTATTTAAATCAGTGATGAACCAATGTTAAGGCAGAGTGGTGGAACAAGTCAGCTTATTGTGAGACCTAAAAAGTAAAATCTTGGGTTTTTTTTCGGTGTTTATAATTACCGAGGTGCATTCAGACTATTCATTTATAAGGTGCGCCTAATTTATGGCTTGCTATTGAAGGTCTTGTATGTGTACGGCTTTAAAGGATAGAGTAGTGCCATCAGCGTAAATTACAAAGCTTGTAATCTTACTTATGCACAGGATATCATTGACACGAAGAAGGAAAAGTAACGGTCTTAAAACACAGCCCTGCGGAATGCCAGAACAGAGGCTTTTGAAATTTAATAATTGATTGTTTATTGTTACTTGTTGCAGACGCGAACTGAGGTAGGAGGTAACCATTTCAAGAAATTTCTCGCGAAAGCCATAATGTTGAAGTTTGGTAACATTATTTTGCGATCGATTCTATTGAAAGCTTTTGAAAAGCCAACAGAAATGCTGAGTCTAAGAAGTTGCTTCTAAAATGACTCTAGAATTAGTTCTTTTCGGGTTAGAAGTGCAATCTCTCGAAAAGTTCTTCCTAAAGCCATGTTGACAAGGCGTTAGTATGTTATATTTGTCACAAAATGTGGACATTCGCCTATACAAACTTTTCTCAAAACACTTCGAAAAAATAGGCAGAATAGATATTGGACAATAATTTAACAGTTGATTTTGGTCTCCATTTTTGCAGAGAACGGTTATCTTGGCAATCTTCATTCCTTCGGAAAGACTGGATATACGAGGCAGCAACTAAAGATGTATTGGAAGATTGGGCTAATTTTATCCACTACAAATTTTACAGGCAGAATTTTAAGGTCATCTATGTCCCGTGATCTGCTGTTGCGCAGAACCAACAGGCAATTCTTAATTTTAGTAACATCTGCTGGCGTCAAGCATGCTGTGGAAGGAACCCGAGAGTCGAGACTCTTCCCATTCTGCGGGCAAGATTTGTCCCCTACCAGAGACACGAAGTATTCATTAAATTTATTGGCTAATTTTTTCCCACTCAGTCGTTTCTCGTTTACTAAGATATCCAGCATTCAGCATGTCGACTACGGTTTAAAACTTGATTTATAGTTTTCCACACAAGGTCCCTCCATCTAGTACAGCTGGAATAAATAATTTTTCCATATATTGCTGTTTTGCTAGGCTAAGAAAGGACGTTACTCGGTTTCGATACTTCTAAAAGCTCGCTAGATCCTTCAGATTTCTTCATTGAATAAAACGGTTGTAAAGATCTGTTTTTCGTTTTATCGTCCAAAGACATTCAGTTGTTATCCAGGGCTTACGTGCCTTGGAATGTTTTTTGAAAGTGACAAGTGGAAAGCTGCATTCATAAATAGACCTAAATGTAATACCGGACGTATTATAAGCATTTTCTGGGTCACCTTCATTTAGGACCACATTCCAATTCACGGGCGCGAGTGTTTCCCGAAAGGACTTTAATGTGTCCTTGTTTACACGCCGATATTCCATTGCAGGAAATGTGCTCTGTGTTTGAGTTAAGCGGTCTACAAGCATGAGTATGGGCAGGGGATCACTTACCTGGGCATTAATGACTCCTGAGGGATGACAGTCAACTGGGGAGTTACTGATGAATACATCAATTGTCGTCGCTGTCTGAAGCTGTGTTGGTTTGCTTATGTAAGTGCTTTATTTTCCGTTTGCAAAATACAGTTGTGAACGGACAGGTTCGAGGAAAAAAGCTGCGGAAACAGCTTGACAGGTCCTAAAACCCGTTTGTTGGCAGCAGCAGCCGTGCGGAATGGCAATGCTTTCGATATAATAAAGCACAAGCATAAAGAAACAAAAATAACAAACAAAAAAAGGTGAATCTGCAAAGCTACACAGGTTAGTATTAAAAAAAATAAATAAATGAGTAAAAAATAATAATAAAAAAATACAGCAGCATAAAAATAACCTCACTCAGTCACAAAAGAAGTACAATTGGCAAGGAACATATACAGTGCTTATTTACAATGACTAACCCAATGGTTGACAATATAAATACACACTCAATATTAGTGGCAAAAATAATTGTGTAGAGTAGATAATGAAACATGTAAAACATCAATATTTTCCGAGATTAGTGCATTGAGTAAGGCAGGTAGGGTGTGAGCAATCATTTGCTTACCGTAATTAGTTCGCGTGTGTGTTACATACCAGTATTCCGGACTTCGCGTTTGGTAGTGTAGTAGATTTTGTTTAAGATTGGCTGTTGAACGGATGGCAAAATTATTAGATTTGCATTCTTTAATGTATGCGTGTACTAACATGTAGTTGTATAAATTATGAACTTTCAATATATTAAGCTCTTGGAACAAAGGTTCACTTGGGAAATCCCAGTTCACATTGCATATCGCGCGCAGAAATTTTTTCTGAATGACAAGTAACCGACCTACATTTGTGGCAGACGTGGTACCCCAGACAAGACAGCAGTAATAAAGGTGACTCATAAAGAGAGATTTATATATAAGCAATTTTACATTACGGGGAAGATATCAATGGGAAAAAATTAGTCCAACTACCTGAGATAGTTTACTTACAAGTGATGATGAATGGCTGTTCCATGACATGCCATGGTGGAAAAAAATTCCTAAGCTTTTTACTGAATTCACTATTTCAATTTTATCCATTTAAGTGTGATGTCTGCAGGTAGTGTAGCGTTTCTGTTCTTGGCTTGGAATAATATGGCTTTTGTTTTAGTTGCATTTATTATGAGACCGTTTTTGATCGACCATACATGTAGTTTTTCTAGTACTTTATTAGCAATTCTTATTAAGTCTGAGGTATCATGAGAAGAAAACAGGAGTGGGGTATCATCAGCATAGATGATGTATTTGGTGTCATGATCAATATTAACAATATCATTAACATAAATATTGAAGAGGAGGGGTCCAAGTATACTACCCTGCGCCACTGCTATTCTTGTGTTTTTTATTTGAGAAGATATGTTATTGACATGTGTATATTAAGCTCTAGAGCCCAGATATGACCTAATTATTTCATGAGCAACGCCACGTATACCATACTAAGTTAACTTTTTAAGTAGAAGTTCATGATTAATGCAGTCAAAAGCTTTTGTAAAATCTATTAGTACACCGAGTGTAAGTAGACGATGTTCAATGTTCCTAAGGATAAATTCTTTTTGTTCCAAGAGGGCAAGCTGAGTAGACAGGTGTTTGCGGAACGCGTACTGGCAGTGAGTTAAGAGGCAATTATCCTCAAGAAATGCAGAGAGACGTTTAAATATTATATTTTCGAGACCTTTTGAAAAAACTGGCAGAATTGATATGGGCCTATAATTTGTTATTATAGGGTCCTGTCACCACGCTTCAATAACGGGATTACTTTAGCGACTTGCATTTTCTGCGGGAAGATTCCGGCATTTAAGCATAAGTTGTAAACATATGCCAACACTGGAGCAATGATATCTAGGATATACTTAATTGGCATTATCTGCAGGCTGTCTACGTCCAGACTACGACTATTGCTAAGTTCAGAGAAGAGACAGGTTAATTCGGATTCATTGGTTGGGTGCATAAATATAGCATTCGGAATGCTTGTTGTATGAAATCGCAGGAGGTCATACATACGGGAATGCCATTAGTGCTGGTTAAAAATTCATTAAAGCAGTCAGGCAGTGACTCATCGCTTATCTGTACACCATTTTTAACAATCTGCACAGGTAGTTGGGAACTCGGCGTATGGTTCCGTAAGACATTAAGTTGTTTCCAAGTCTTCTGACTGCCGCCTTCCCATGACTTGAACAGGTCGGTATGATAGTTGGTTTTAGCGCTGCGCAGTTCGTTTGTGAGGCGATTGCGAAAGCGTTTGAACTCAGTCCAGTAATCTGGATTACGTGATTTGATAAATTTATCGTATAGACTGTGTTTAGTTTTTATTTTTCCAAGGAGTTGCATTGTAATCCATGGCTTGCGAATCCTGGAAAGTCTCTTTCGCTTAATACGACAGGGCATTGGTAAATCCATTGCTCTGCAATATGTAGTCAACCTCACGTTTACTTGCAGAAGGAGATAAAAAATCTATTTTAATGTCTCCACCTAGAATTAGGTTAAGGTTGTTTTCTGTTGTCCATTTCAAGACGGCTAAATTCGAGATGTTTTCATTGGGTAAATAACAGAGAAGACGCTAATTCTGCCACTTTTTAGCGAAAGTACTTCGTAATCTTCGTGTGTGGAAGGCTGCATATGAAAGATTTTTCCAGCGCTTTATAATGACATCGCCTCCTCGTTTATCTGTGCGCTTCCTCACATATGTAATAAGACAGGTGGATAGCCTAGCTACTATTTTGATACCAAGTCTCTGTTATCATTATAACGTCTAAACGAAAATTCTGTGTGCAGAAAAACGCTTCCAGGTGAACACCTTTGCTTCGCCGAGATTGCGCGTTAAGGTGCAAGAAATAGACAGCTTTCTTTTTCCGAGCATATTCGGCACTTAGGTCGGAAGGCAGCAAGAATCTGCACATCTTTCAACAGCGGCTTGAGGTTAAGTATTAGAAGCACAGCAATATAGGCTCTCTTATCCAGGTCTTGCATAAAGCTGATACGCACGAGCATCGATTTTTCAGTTTTTCTGGTCAAAATTGACCCATTCTTTGTCCAAAAATATTTCCAACCCTGTTTCTTTTCCCGTGCTACTGCGCTACCCAGCAGGAGTTTGAGGGACAGACACAAGTGCTCATTTACATACACAGCGTCTGAACCACTATAGCCAAGTTGTCCTGTTGTAAGCTGTGCTTTTTCCGCTTTTGCTAGTACAGTGGCGCGCTTTGTTCGAGTTTTGAATTGTACAACTATATTCGGGGTAATCTTGTTTTTCGCCTGAACATCGTGGCAAACATCAACATCACTTTCCAGCATTGGCTCATTTCTCCAATTTTCTCCAACATGTTCGGAAGGTTTTCCTGTTCTGCAGTTGATAAAACTGCCGCGGCTTTCTGAAACGGAGTAAGATGACTTCCTAAGCTGTACTGTCAGAGACCAACCCCAAGTGTCCTACACAAAACTATAGCCTAAACTCGCAAGCAAAAAGTGGCGGAACCAATCACCACCAAAGCGGTAGAACATTTCAACACCACTGTTGGCTGTAGAATTTATCCTCATATCATAGGGTAACATATTAATCATTATCATTAGTCAGAATATACCCACAGCAGTGCGAAGGCCTCTCCCATATTTCTCCAATTAACCCGTTCCTGTGCTAGCTGCATCCACTTGACCCCTGCGACCTTCTTAACCAAATGCGCCCACCTAATTTTCTGCTGCCCCCTGCTACGCATTCCTTCCCTTGGTATCCAATATATTACCCTTTTCAACAATCGGTTACCCTTTCTTCGCATTACATGCCCTTCCCATAGCCATTTCTTGCTCTTTGTTTCCACTTGAATGTTATTAACTCCAGTTATTCCGCTGAACTACTCTGCAGGCTTCCTATCTCCTAACCTGTACACCGACCATTTTCCTTTCCATATGCTCTCTACGTTGTCTTCAACTTAAGCAGAGTCCTTTTCGTTCAGTTCAGTCCTGTTCAGTCGTTCAGTCGTGTCCGACTATTCGTGACACCATGGACCATATCACGCTAAGCATTCCGGTCTCTCACTATCTTGATGACATCACATAACTTCATCTGCAGCGCCTCGAGGATGCCATCTAACCATCGCGTTCGCTGCCTACCCCTTTTCCGGTGACCCTCAACCTTTCCCAACATCAAATTTATTCCAGCGACTCCTGTCTTCTCATCAGATAACCAAAGTACCTGAGCTTTAACTTTAGAATTTGACTCTTTAATGAGCAGTTAGGGTTTATGGCCGACAATACCGACTGATTTGATCTTCTGGCCGTCCAAGGAACTATCAAGACTCTCCGCCCGCACCACAATTCAAACGCGTCAATTCTTCGGCAGTCAGCCTTCTTCACAGTCCAACTCTCGTATCCATACATCACAACTGGAAACTTTGGAAAGACCATAGCACGAGTTATACGGAGCTTGGTTGGTAGTGTAATGTCTCTACTCTTTACTAGGCGGTCAAGGCTAACCATGGCTCTCTTTCCCAGAAGCAGGCGTCTCCTAATTTCATGGCTGCAGTCTCCTTCCGGGGTAATCTTGGAGCCCAATAAGAGAAAATCTGTCGCAGTTTCCACTTCTTGTCCCTTGATGCTCCAGGACATGACAGGGCAAGACGCCATGATCTTTGTCTTTTTAATGTTCAGTTTAAGCCCAAACTTCTCACTCTCTCCTTGTACGCGCATCAGAAGTCTCTTGAGTTTCATTTCACTTTCTGCCATTAAAGTGGTATCATCCGCATATCTAAGGTTGTTGATACATTTTCCAGCTATCTTCACTCCAGCTGAACCCTTGTCCAGACCGGCCTTCCTCGTGATGCACTCAGCATATAGGTTAAATAGGCAGGGCGACAGTATGCAGCCTTGTCTCACTCCTTTCTCAATCGGAAACCAATCGGCAAGACCATGCCCAGTTCTGACTGTGGCCTCTTGCCCTTCATACCTCCTGAGGAGACAGAGGAGGTGAATTGGAATTCCGATCTCTTGGAGAGCTTGCCACTATCTGCTGTGATCTACGCAGTCAAACGCTTTCGCATAATCAATAAAGCAGAAGTAGATGGGTTTCTGGAATTCTCTTGCTTTTTTCATAATCAAGCGAAGGTTGGCAATCTGGTCTCTAGTTCCTGTGCCCTTGCGAAACCCAGCTTGCACGTCCGGAAGCTCCCTATCCACATACTGCTGCAGCCTACCTTGGAGGATTTTCAACATCACCTTGCTAGAGCGAAATAAGCGCGATCGTGCGGTAGTTGGAACAATCTTTGGCACTGCCTTTCCTTGGGATGGGTATGTAAACCTACCTCCTCCAATCCTGTGGCCACTGCAGGGTTGTCCAAATTTGCTGACATAATGTATACAGAACGTTACCAGCGTCATTGTTGAAGTTTTGAAGCAACTCAGCTGGAATGCCATCAATTGCGCTAGCTTTGTTCTTAGCAAGGCTGGCTAAGGCCCATTCAACTTCACTCTTCAGGATGCCCGGCTCGAGATCAGTAATCGCAACAGTCGTATGTTGGGTTTGCACATCCAGGTTCTTTTTGTACAGTTCTTCTGTGTGTTCCTGCCCCATCTTCTTTATCTCTGAGGCTTCAGTGAGGTCCCTGCCTCGTTTGTCCTTTATCACGCCCAGCTTAGCACAGAAGCTTCCCTTGATATATTTGATTGTCTTTTCGTTAGCCTCCATGTTTCAGCCTCATAAATGGGCACAGGTAAGATGCAACTGTTGTATACTTTTCACTTGAGCGGCACCGGTAAGCTGTTAGTCATAATCTGAGTACTTGCCAAATGCGTTACATACCAATATTATTTTCCTGGTTGCTTTCCTTCTTTTCCTTTCATGGTCCGGTTCTGCGGTTATTACTTGTACTAACTATTCGCCTACTACCTCCAGTGCTTCTCTACCTATTGTAAACTGTTGTTTGCAGTTTATGCCCTAAGTTACTTAGCAGTGAATCGAAGATTACTGAGGTATTCTCCATCAACCCTTATCCCGAACTGCTCCCGTTCCAAGTATATGAATATCTTCCGCTAAGCAAGCTCTGAATAGTACTGGGGAAATCCTTGCCTACCGCCTTTCTTCATAGGAATTTTGTTACTTTCTGTATGTAGAACTGTGGTTGCTGTGAAGTCGCTATAAATGTCTTCCAGTACTTTCACATACGGCTCTACACCTTAATTTCGCAATGCTTGCATTACTGCTGAGGCTTCGACTGAGTCAAATGCTTCAATCCTGGTAATATAGAGGGACAATCATGAAACATATACCTACACATAGACACTCGTCATAGACAAAAGTTCACACTAACAGCTCGCTGTGAATCACGTAACACACGCCATCGAGCCACAGCTGCTCACGTGTGATGTGCGGTTGTAGCAGGACAATGCACGGCCATACACAGATCATGAAACTGTGGAAATGACGAAGAACAAAAATGAATACAATACAGGGTAACGTGTTGCTATAGAACAGCTGTCGTGAGCGGCTTGTGGAGAAAAACTTATTGTTGGAGGCACTTAGATCGCTCTTTAGTACGGTACTTCTACCCGTAGCACTTGCGCCTTGTAACTCATTTGCTTCATTATATCTATTGTTCTCTAGTTTGCTCTTCTGCTTTTTGTTTTTTTTTTACTCTTCCAACTTTTCTCTTTTGTTGTTTTTTCTTTTTTTTACAGGTTTTATTATTTATTCTCTTTCACTACTTTTTTCCGCTTTTACTCTTGTCTGACTGTTTTAGATATTGTAACGCAATGACTAGGTCTGACTTCGCGTTGTTTGTGCACGTATTTTCACAATTTTGACGTCCGTGGCTGTTTTGACGCCCGCAGACTATATCGGTGTCCATGACTATTTCTACGTCTAATTGACTTTCTGGCACTAATTGAATAATATTTACTCCACTTTAACAAAAGCTTGCACATAGAGAGCTATTTTTCACCCCCCCCCCCCAACTTCATACAAAAATTGCATTTACTCATAAATCACTTCATTTGACAGGAACAGTGTGACAACCTCTGCGGACAGATGATTTGCGCGCACATCCATGAGCCCACATGGGCTTTCGCCTTAATAAACAGGTTTGTTGCTACGCTTGTATGTTTTAAGTTTCAAAGTGGTTTTATCGGGCAGAATTTGTAGACGTCGATTCATGTTAAAGCCTTCGGGTGAAGTGTATCTATCCTATCTATTTGTATTTAGTGTATTTAGCCGTGACGTATTTTATGATGTCACTGAACATGCCGACGCTCAACTTCCAATAATGTCACCTGCCAACTACCACCTGTTAGAGGTATGCTCACTAGGAATACACGGCATGGCACAGACACACCCATCGCCATTTTAGCGGAACAGCATTGCCAGTGCTAAAAGGCGGGCGCCACAAGTGCACGTGTCCGTGGGATTTCGTGCCAATTAACGTTCGCTGAAGAAATTCGGCATGGGCAGGACATGTAGTGCGAAGAGAGGATAACCGATGGTCGCTTAGGGTAACAAACTGGATTCCAAGGGAAGGAAACCGTATAGCAGGGGGCGGCAGAAAAATAGGTGGGTTGATGAGGTTAAGAAGTTCGCAGGGGTCAAGTGGATGCAGCTAGCACAGAACCGGGTTAAGTGGAGAAATATGGGAGAGGCCTTCGCCCTGCGTGGGTATAGTCAGGGGACACAAGCATCGTGTGTTCGATAGATCCGCCGACTTACCAGCCTCCACTGGTGGCTAGAATCATGGCGAAAGTTTCCTGAGGAATTTAACTTTTTTGCAGTAATTTGATCTGATATGCACTGGGCAATCTATATTTGGACAACTACTGCGGTGTCGGTGATGTTCACGCTAAACATCTAATATCCGCATAATTTTACTGTGAAAATATCGGAGAAGCTACCTACAAGAACGACTGTGACTATCTGCTATATAACGTGACACGAAGCTTGCGGTTATGCTCCTGCCGCGATAGGCCGTCCGTAGTTGCTTCGCCTCCAGATTGCAATACATTTTAGATGCTGTCGCTTTAAGCTTAAATCGCTAGCAATATATTCGCATGACCAGAAGCACAGTAGCACTTTCGCTGTGCCCCTCGTAACAAAGCTCAAATGAGTTGGTATTGCGTTATACGCCCCGCCAAGCCACACAACAGTAAATTATTACACTTGTGATGACAACGAATTTCTTAGCTACCTCAATTTGCGATTTCAGCTTACGCTACTGTTACACTAGCTCGCAATAAAGGCCTGCTGGCATGACCAGAAGAAATGGGCAGGATATGTAATGCGAGGACAAACTAACCAATGTCCGTCCGCTGAGGAATATGAATTCCGATGGAAGGCAACCATGGCAGGGGGTAACAGAAAGTCAGGTGCGCTGAGTTTACGGGGATTAAGTGGATGCAGCTGCCACGTGACATAGGTAAGTAGACGAACATGTTAGACGGCTTTGCTCGCATCGGGTGTAAGACTACTGCGGCCGAAGACGATGGCACGCGCAATCGTGGGCGCGCATAGTTCTAAACCGAAGAAAACACAGGTTTACAACAAAAAGCGACTAGTAACCCTGGCGCTTCTCTAACGCTACTTCTCTTCGTTCTATACCTCTTCATCTTTATTGTTTAGCGTCAGTTAAACAAGCGTAAGCTTCACGCTGATCTTGCATGACTGGAATGCTGCCTCAAAGTCGCCGAAATTATGTGTTAACTTCATCGCTCACCGACAGAGGACTCCACCACAAAGACAGGTGGTCGATTCGGGTAAATTCACAAAATCATCATTGCCTCATTCTGCTCGCCCAGTTATCCAGTAGCAATATTTTAAAACCACGTCACAAGCCTTCAGCAGCCCCTTTCTGCGAGCACCCCTCCAAGTTTTCTCACTCAGAAGCAGCATCTGAACAAAGTAGTACAAACTGAAGCAGCGCAACGGCACGAGGCCTGCAGGAGACGAAGAAAGCATTTTTGTCCGCTCTAAATCTGTCTTCTGTAGGTCTCGTGCCATTGCGCTGCTTTACTTGCTACTAGTTTAACAAACTTGCCCACCAGTTCACACGGTGGAGAGAATTTATATTGAACAGCCAACCGCATCATTTAATATTGTATTACAAGGCATTTGAGGCGCAGTAAGTAAATAAATATGCACTTTTTCTTATGGTGCCCCGGCATAATTTTTTCTACCGAAGAATGGACTTTAACAAGGCCGAATTCGATGTGAGCAAATACCTGCGCAATGAAAGAAATCTGCTAAGTTGGCACTTCAGCCCATTCCTCGTCACATGAGTGTAAAGGGTCAGTTTCCAGCGTAAAAGTGCGAGGCAGCTGCTAATCGGACTTTTTTACGCACCACTCCAACGTCCAGGAAATTTTATCGACGGTTCTCGAATCATCGCCCATATCGCTCCTCGGCAGTGTAACTTAGCGACCGTTGGCGGTCGAGTCCAACTTGCACCACAAGCAGAGTCGACGAACCTTCGTACGTGAGAATTAGGTTCCTGGTAAAGTTCCTCTGCAGTGTTCGTCTTTTTCACGCTCCTTTAAGATGAATTTTCGTAAACTGAGTGCATCGCTCTCGAAATAACCTTGGACAATAGAAAGCATGAATGAGTTCAAAACGTAGGAAAGGGACATGGCTTTGGGATCATATATAAGTGGAATCTCACACTGATGCACGAAGACAGCGTCCAGTGCTGTCAATTACATTATTTGTTAGGCAGCAATCATAAGAAGCACGATTTTCCGGCCCGTCTATCGAAAGCACTCTGACTGCCCCTCCCTAAGATGCACCAGAAGACATGCGCGGTATGAAAGCAGGCAGTAGTGCGTAACTATTCCCTGCAAACGGAGCTACGCTTTAACGCTCGTATGTAGAATGCAGGCTGTTTTAGTGAACGAGGCGCCAACTGGTCACTTGGGTATGCCCCATTCGGGTTACTATTTCCACGCTGACCTCGGCGGCACCAGTGTGCAATGAAGAATCTAGCCAGAGGTTGGTGCGCTGAGTCTAGGATGCATGCTTCATCTATAATCCGGACGCTGATGCACCCTAAAGTACCAACTGCTCTAGCTGACAGAAGTGCAGTAGTCAGGTCAGCACTAATACGTTCACCTAAATTTGCTTATTATATGGCTCCCTCGGTATAAATAAATTTAGTCGAAGGTAAATAGACACTCCCTGTCTTCCCCTTTGCAACCGTAGTAGTTTCACCTGTGGCGTTGTGCCTGGTCGTATCGTTCAGTGAGCATGGCCACAGACAGCGCTCTTGTAGAGAGGTACGAAAGTATCTCTTTCAATTCGTCGTCCGGGAGAGCGACGAGAAGCCTTGTGTCATTCGTGCTATCCGCTTCATAGTAGCAAAACTTTCAGCTAGCTCTTATTCATCAGAACACACTTGGCACATTCTCGAGCTCAACACTGCCACACAATCTTCCCGTTGCTTTACCATGCACAAATCCGACACAGGGACGCTGGGTCTTGCAGATAGGGGTATACATCTTATGCACTGGGAATATAATTAACGTTGTGACCACGAAGAAACGTACATTGTCTCCGTGTATCGCTGCACCGTGAAAGCACGTACGAAAAATAAAAGACAAAACAGCACCCGAGAAAACCATATCCACCAAGCCGACACTCGAATGCAAGCACTGGCGTCTGGACAGCACCTCGGTGATGATAGGTGCCTTGGAAGTGGCACCTGCCAAGTAAACATACGCCTTTCGAATGGCGCCGAGCTGTCGCTACGCGAGTAAAGACTAAAATGCACACTGACCTTGTGACGCAAAACGCTTCGTCCACTCACACTCTTTCGCTAGCAAAGTGCATCACTTATCCTTGCACAAAATTCAACCAATGAGCGTTCACCGCGAGGAAAGGGTTTTCTCATTGGCGGCGTAATCTGCACAGAGCCGCACGCCTACGTCATTCACAATTGCTTTTAAAGTGTTCTGACGCAGACTTCCGCTCGGTTAAGCCACGTAATTAACTTGTTAGCTGTAAATAGCGGGAAAGAGAGCACGCCTGTTCTGAAAAAACCTCGAAACCGCCGAAGACGATGCCTGCTCATGGCCTATGCGAAGGGAGGCCGCCACCATTACTTATGCAAGAACACTAGCCAGTTAAGAGAAAAAAAAGGGGGGAGGGGGAAATCTAGTTGTATTTCACAAACGGACCAAATTAAGCTCAAGAAAATTTTTTAACGCGAATTTCTTTGCGTTTACTTAAACTAGCACGTCCCTAGAAGCCGACGCCATTTTTAGGGGTCATTGTTGCAAGGTTCCAAGTTGGCATTTGCGCAGTCAGTGCGCATATGAGAAGAAATTCCGCTGCGAAGGCAAGACGCGGCCGCGGTTTAATGATGAATGACCGAAGAGCTTTACGTGAGCGGACAGGGTCGTCACGTTTAATGTGTGGCGTCACACACGGAGCCATCATGCGTGTCCCGTCCAATGCGGTCAACGCAGACACCCGTGTTTTGGCATCCGCAAGCTGGCAGCCGTTGCCCGTCGGCCGCTATGCCCTTTTTCGCTGTCCTTGAGCCCTCTCCGTGCTGGAAGCTGGAGGAAGGGCCGCACGCAGTCATAATGGGAAATGGGTGGCTCCGAAGCGGACTGTGGCGTCAGCGCCATGCGGCACGTTTCTCGGTTGAACGCCTGTCGATTCTCTCTGTACTCCAGAGTCGTGGGAAAGTGCCTGCGCGGTCTCCTCGATGAATGCGTGTCTATAACTGTCGGTTCTTCACCTTAAATAATAATTGACACAATCCGTGTTGGCTGCCTTTAATGTTAGGCAAACCCTTGCCAGGAAGGGGTTTAAGTATGGATAGTTTCTTTCGACATCTGAGCTTTTTCAAGCGTTGTGCTGCACCAATATCTAGCCGCAGTTATTGCGGAGGAGCTGAACTGGTCAAAACATATGCATCTAATGGCCGACACAACCAAAACAATCAATTTCACTAAACGTTCTCCTTGTTTGTCTCCTAGTTCCATCTGAAATTCAACCAGATCAAAGCTGTGCTTATGGAGTCCTTACAACCTGTCTAATTACGCATCCATAATTTGGTATCTCGCATTATCTGCTTAGAATTAGTTGCGAGGGCTATCATTAGTGTCGTCTCGAGGATAGATATCGCGACAGAGCCTTATTTTGCATTTAAGTTGTCCTTACCTTCCAACCTTCCGTCCAGAAGTTGCGTAGGTTTTTATACAGTATCTGTGTGCATCGTGAAACGTATAACTGGTTTCTCGAATCCATTATTTAGTCATCCTTAGCAATGGTTATTAGCTAATTAAACATTGTTCTCGAAATAGCCGTTCGTACAGGCAGAACTCGAAATTTAATCTGCTGATATACTTTTATAACTTAAATTGTCGAACAGCAAAAGACCCTCTATATTTATCTGCTCGAATCACACGGGAAAGTTAAATTTCAGTTGCCAACCACTTAGTAATGTCATTTGTATATCATATCTGATTTTTTTGCCCTAGAACTATTTGCTTCCAATTGTTCTTATTTACACTTGCATGCGAAAGTGAATTTTATTGGTGTAATATTTAGCCCTCCTTTTTGCATTGCGCTCAATTGATGAGGTTTCATAGTAATATGTTGCGCTACCACGCCTCCCTGTTTGCATCATTTTAACTGAATACTAATATGACCACGAACATGCATGCTGTACTGTTTTCCTAACATGTTATGCCCATCTGAATGCCCTGCAATCATTAATAAATTATGATAATTACTTTAGGCCATTGCTGCGGCCGAGAGCTATGATGAGTGAGCTACGCACGAGTTCGTGTGGCCTCCTAATTCTGAGAGGCATGCGCGAACGTATTTTTCTCGGACACTTGTGCGCGAGCGACGCGAACTCGTTGACCGTTTGTACTTTGTAAATAATGTACAAAGCTCCCCCTGTCCTTGCTTCCTATCGCTCCCCTTTATACATCACTTTTCTATACTCTCCTTATCCCCTTTTCTTTCCAGACGGCCGCCACTGAAGTGCTTCAGTTTTTTAGATAGCAGTTCCCGCGGCCAGCTAAACTCTTTTCCTTCTTTTTGATTTAAAAAAATATATATATAAACCACTACTACCACCTAAAGCGAAAGCTTCACTACGGTAGGTAGATCGAGCCGTCCGGTTGGCACGCTTTTCACCTTGAGGGATATTTAGAGGTCAAGCTTCTGTGTTAAGCCTAGTGGTCGCCATGTGGCTTTGGGGCACAGTCACGTAGACCACCAAGTGGTGGCCCGTGGCTCACTGTAAAGTTCAAGGTCACGTGACCTTGTGGTCGCCATGTGATCTTGGGCATAGTTATATAGGCCATCAAGCGGTCGTGACCACTGTCAAGCTCAGGGACAAGTTCACGTGACCAGCCGTCGGGAGGGATATTTAGCGGTCAAACGTCTGTGTTAAGCCTCGAGGTCCCCATGTCACTTTGGGGAGTAGTCACCTAGGCCTTCAAGTCACCCGTGATCCCTGTCAAGGTCAAGGTCACGTGACCTGGTAGTCATCGTGTGAGTTTGATATATAGTCACGCAGGTCACGAAATGACCCGTGACCAACCAAGTGGCCCGTGACCACTGTCAAGGTCAAGGACACGAGATCATGGTTTTCACGACCTTGAGAGAAATTTAGAGGTCAAACTTCGGTGTTAAGTCTGGTGGTCGCCATGTGAGTTTGGGGCTTAGTCGCGTAGGCCACCAGCGGCCCGTGACACTGTCAAGGTCACGTGAGCTGACTTTAGTGTGATGGACGTAGTGTGTGCTAGAGGGGCGATACGTGTATAAATAGGAGCTCCCGGGCTCCTGCTTAGGCTGCAGTACTGCGCGAGATGGGCGATGAACACCCTGCTACAGTAGCGCGTCGGAACGCGAAGGAAGCGCGTCGGAATGAGGCCCTTAAACGGCGGCTTGCCGAAGAGACCGATGCAGAACTGGCTTTAGATTCGAAGAAACGCACAATGTGTTCAATCCAAGCTTGGCAATAAGCGTAGCCACGTACATGAAGCTTTCGCTTCGCTCCAGGGTTAACCAAAGTTAAACCAGCAACGAATTTTTTTCGTGCTTAGCTCTAAGGTACAGTTCATCAGTTTCGTACTTTAAGCGTCCGCAGCTGTTTGGCAGGTGGAAAACAGGAAAGGAAGTAGACAGATTGGGGATAGAAGCTGGAAGGGAAAGGCGCCCTAGTGCTTCGGTAATTTATGGCGAAAAAGAAGGATTACGCAAGCGGATAGTGGTTACCTCGGAAACAAACCGCAAGCTGGGTAGCGAGGAAGGGGTTCCCCAAGCGGATCCTCATTGGCATGCATGCTCTCCGGTTCGCTTAATCACGACTACCTCATTTATTTAATTCCTCAAAGGTCATCATCATCATCATCAGCCTGACTATACCCACTGCAGGGCGAAGGCCTCACCCATATTTCTCCCCTTAACCCTGTTCTGTGCTAGCTGCATCCACTTGACCCCCGCGAACTTCTTAACCTCATCCGCCCACCTAACTTTCTCCCGCCCCCTGCTACGCTTTCCTTCCCTTGGAATCCAGTTTGTTACCCTTAGCGACCATCGGTTATCCTCTCTTCGCACTACATGTCCTGCCCATGTCCATTTCTTCTTCTTAATTTCCACTAGAATGCCGGTAACTTGAGTTATTTCTTTGACCCACTCTGCACGCTTTATATCTCCTAATGTCACCCCTACCATTTTGTGTTCCATAGCCCTCTGGGTTGTCCTCAACTTAAGTAGAACTTTCTTGGTTAGCCTCCACGTTTCAGCCCCACAGGTGAGTACAGGTAAGATGCAACGGTTATATACTTTCCTCTTTAGCGATACCGGTAAGCTGCTAGTCATAATCTGCGAGTGCTTGCTAAATGCGCTCCATCCCAATCTTATTCTTCTTATTATTTCCTTTTCATGGTCCGGATCTGCGGTTACCACCAGTCCTAAGTAGACATAATCGCCTACTACTTCCAGTACTTCGCTACCTAATGTAAACTGCTGTTCCTTCCCGAGGCTGTTGAACATTACCTTATTCTTCTGCATATTGATTTTCAAGCCTATCTTTCTACTTTTCCTGTCTAGGTCATCAATCATTATTTGCAGTTCATCCCCCGAATTGCTTAGCAAGGCAATGTCATCAGCAAATTGCAGATTACTGAGGTATTCTCCATCTACCCTTATACCTAACTGCTCCAATTCCAAGTCTCTGAATACTACCTCTAAGCAAGCTGTGAATAATAGTACTGGGGAGATTGTGTCTCCTTGCCTAACACCTTTCTTTATGGGAATTTTGTTACCTTCTTATTGCAGAACTATGGTTGCTGTGCAGCCACTATATATATATTCCAGCACTTTCACGTACGGCTCGTCTACCCCCTGATTTTGCAATGCCTGCATCACCTCAAAGGTCAGTGGGCATTATTCATATATTCATTCATTTTACAAATTTTCAGGACTCGTAGGCACAACCAAAAGGAGAAGGTTAAGCGGGAGAGTTGTAGAATCAGGCGTGCCTAAGGGACTTTGTTAAATGCTCTCTTTGAAATCAATGAATATAGCATCTTTAGTAATGTTTAGATCCAGGCATTTATGTATGTATGTCATTAAAGGGGACAAAAAGTTGAATTTCACACAAAGACGTCTGCGAAAACACATTAGTTAGGATGAAAAATTATGCAATGACAGAAACTTAGCAGTATGAAAATATATTGCATGTTCCATTATTTTGCAGTGAATACTTGTTAACTAGATTAGTCTATAGTTAAGCGGTGATGACCGGTTACGTTTTCTGTAGACTGGAATAATCTTCCCAATCCGTCAGTCGTGTTGTAGAGAGGTCAAAGAAAGAGATTGCTGGAAAATTAGAGATAATATGGCACTACACAGAGCTCGTATATTTACAGATTTTCGTGTTGATGCTATCAACACCTACAGATGCTGATGCTGTTCCATTCGATTTGATTGAAATGTAATGATTTTCATAGGAGAGTTAAGACAGGGGCATTCAGGAACATTATAGGGAGGTTCATGAGGGATTACAGAGCAAAACTGCTAATTTAGGACATAGAATAATCTCAGTCGGACTATGGAGCTCCACAGTGATCAGTAATTAGTGAGACTACGCTAGATGTGGAGGGTAAAATATAGTTGCCAGAAGCTCTTTGGATTATTATTGGTGGAAAGAAGTTATGAGTGGGAAAAAGTTAACCTTAGCTTTGGCTCTTTCGGCGTCATAGTTGGCAGGGGCAGTGCAGTATTTATTCCAAGCATGCGCTGTGAGTAGCTTTAATTACCTGCACGGAATAATTGTTTCTTCTTGTTGGGAAATTTTTTTAGTTTTTTATTCTACCATGTGATATCAGGTTACTTTCTTATTATGATGGTAGGGATGTCTAAACCGATAAGGCGTTGTCTTTCAGATTTAAAAAGTAACCAATTTGTTTCAAGTTAACGAAATTGAATACCAGGGGTGCAGTTCCTGAGCGAAGAAAAGAGGTCCGTGTTAAAAGTGTTCAAATCACTTTTATCATATTGGGTAAGCGTTTTCTTTATCTTGCTATTATTCAGCATATGCATTGGGAAATTGGTATGAAGGTGATCGCCCAGCCCTTAATTCTAGATAAGATATAGACGAAAAGCTACCCGGCTGTGATGTTGAGCACAAGCCAGAGTTTTAGCAGGATTTCTTTTTCTAGTTAAATTTGACGTTTTTTATTTGTTGTAATCCAAAAGTAAGACAGATATGAACAAATTCACTATCGTGACTATTTTTTAAAAGATTGGACGCAAGATCGGACCAATTTGTACAAGCAGAATTGAAGTCCTCGAACAATAAGATTTGGATATAAGATTAAGAATCTGTTTACAACATCGTGAAACAGAGTACCTACTAAAGAAAGAGTCATAGCTGGGAGGGCGATAACGAATTTCAATTAGAACGTGTGGGTAAGTTAGATCGCAGCAAAGGCAGACCATTTCCCGGGGTCTTGAAATGTTTACCTGTAAACAATGTAACGGGCAATCAGTGGCTATTAGAACCCCCCCCCTTCTCTGTCACCTGTTCGGAAAATATCAAAGTTGCGAAGATAGGGAGACAGCAGACGTAAACCAGTTTTGGGTAAATAAAACAACATTAGCGGAACGTGATTTGATCTCCTGGAGTTCAGACGACACTGATGTGAGCGCTTGTTGTGTCCTTATCTTTGCGTTTGTGTCAGCTATGTGGAAAGAATATATCGGGCGGCAGGAACGTCTATGCACTGCCGAACTGACACGCATCCCTCATCTGTGTGGCCTGGCTTTTTGGAGCCCGAGCGAGGCGCTCTCGTATCAAATTTTCGCATCTGGTCTCGCTTTCTTCACGGTGCGGATGACTGCGGGGTCACCTTTTGACTGTGCACTGGCACAAGGACCGCACCATCTAATCACCTTAGGTTCCATATGAAGCAGAAAGCCTGACTGCGCGTTTATACTGGGTCGTATAGCCCCCGTCAGACTCGTTACCGTGTATGACACCTTATCTAACCTGCTGCTTGACCAAGAAAAGTAAACTTGGGTTCAAATTGCAAGACAGGCACGCAAAGTATTGCCGACAAACCGTTTATGACTGCAGCTGCTCTTCGTTTCTGCTGTCTTACGATGCGATGCGTGAGCATCGTAATCACATGACGCTGTCAGGATCGCTCGATAACGATGGTGGAATTATGTGCACTGGGTAGCTACCTCTTGTAGTGCTGCCACTCCCTTGAGTGCTGAGTGTCTACTGTATACATGGCAGTGTGTCTGTATGCGGAGCTGATGAAGCTGAAGCAAAGCGGCCTCGCACGTACCTACAGCTCAGGCAATAAGAAAACGTAACGCGTCTAGGTGTTCCAAATTAAATAAATAATAATAAATAATAAATTTTATTTCTGCCTCAAATATATATGGACAGAGGGGCTGGAGAAAAAGCTGTAAAAATACAGCTTGACAAAGCCGCAGCCCCCATTTTACAGGCAACAGCAGAAGACAAACAACGACTCAACTTCTGGTGTCGTATAAACGAAACAAAAGAACAAAAATGTAATGCTATACATCGCAAGAGCACTTCAAGCGTACTGAGTAAACACAGGGATAAAAAGATTGTTATTACATATCACACTCTCATACATAAAATATAGGATACAGATGCAAAGACTTATTTTGGCACAACGGAGGATGAAAATTGTTCGGAGCTACCTTCTATATACATCCTACGCAATACCTTATGAGTACAAGTGAATAAGTCAGAATGTGCAGATGTATAAGCGTTGAGAAGGGAAGGGAGTGTGAATTGCAAACGTTCTTGCCCGGAGTTTAGGCGTGCTGTTGGCACCATCCATTGTTCGGGTTGTCTGAAAGGGTAATTTCTCTTGCAAGTTTGCCAATCGTCGAATATGGTTTGTACCATTTCTTATTTCTGTTTTTAAGAAATGCTCAACCGGTATCGATATAATTCATAGATATGGACCACACCGGCTGCAAGAAAGAGACCTTTGCTGGGTGACCTGACATTGAAGGCGTAGCGAAGGACCCTTTTCTGCAACATGTGTATTTTGTGACGACAAGAATGTGTTGTATTTCCCCATACAAGATGACAATAATTTACGTGAGAATAAAAAAATGCGTTATAAACAGTTAGTTTGAGTGACGTCGGAAGAATGTGCCGTCTGCATCCAATCAAGCCCACTACACTAGCCAGTTGTTTGACAACGTGATTTACATGATGTTCCCATGACATGGTTGAAGAAAATATAACTCCAAGGCATTTAAAATGATTAACTATTTCTATAGGTCGAGAATTATATAGAATACAGAAACCGGCTTGTTTTTCGGGCGAAATATTACGGCTTTTGTCTTGTTTTCATTCACGCGCATATCATTAGATTTGGTCACTCATTCGGGAAAAGGGGGGCAAATAGAGAAAGAGATATTGTGCAATAGAGATAGTTGAAAAAAATGATAAGGAGAAGCTTCAGTCCACTAATGAGCCTTTGGACGAGACGTTTGTCTTCGTCTTGGTTAAGATAAATGCAAGTCCTATTATCAAAACGCAAGCAAGATAATCAGGCGTTCCCTGAACTTTGCTAATTTTGATTTGTGGTCTCATTCAGTAAAATAAGTTTGAAAGCTTCTCTGGTTTATACTTGAATGCGCTGATGGAATTTCATACCACATATATAGAGTTTCTTTTCATTTCTGTAGCGTGATGTGAGAGAATTTCATTCGTTGTAGTGTACTTCATATTATTATGGCAGCGACTGCACATGAGAGACCCACAACAGCTGATGCCTTGGCGAGGGTGACAGATTAGTTTCTCTCCTTAAATACGGCCTGGGATTTGAGGCTGTCTACATGACACTAGGACACAATACGAATAGCGAAATGTTACTGCCGTCTTCGAATGTGTAAACTTTTCTCCCTTTGTCTGAAGTTGCGTGTAGCGCCTTCAAGCGCCAGCGTTCAGTAAAAGAAAAATCTGACAGGTGTGGCAATAATTGAGTGGCGACAGCTAAAGTTATGGGGCAGGTCGAAGTTGATTGTATATTTAATATTGTTGCCGAATTACCCATTGAAAATAAATTGCAGAGGGAAGGCGAAGCTTTAATGTCACCTAAATTGGCCCGATGCTGGCCTCTCTCGGCAGGAAAGACGAATGTCAGCAAGCTCAAGCGACGGCAACAAATAGCACACGCGCGGACGACAAGACGCGCAGCAGTTTCGTGCTATTTTAGACGCTACGAGATGGCCGGATGCATCCTTCGTGGTTCTTATTGTTCCGACGCACGCGACCTGGGGCTGTTGGCTTGCACGCTCTTTCGGGCGGTGTTGTTGTCCCTTCCACAACGCCGCCGCACGTGGGAGCCACCTTGTTCGCCGACCCTACACGCACGTGGCAGCGGCGGCATGCGTCAGCCTTGGCATGCTTGCTGCTGTCTTTCGAATGCCTCTCGGCGCTGTTTTGAAGGCCGTGCGCGTCCAGAGACTTCGTGCGTGGCCCTCGCTGTGCAACGGCTTCAGTATATAACTGCCGTAACATAAAAAACTGGCGCGCTTGTACTAGATCTCAGCCGCCTGTTCATTCGATTCATAATAGAAACCAGGCAAAAGACGATAAACAGAAAAAGGGTGCACACAGGACGAAGTGTGCACCCGTTTTCTGTTTATCGTCTTTTGGCTGGTTTCTATTATGAACCAATACCAACTCGGTCAGTCGATAGCCTTGCTTTCATTTGAATGGGGAAAATAACACAGAGAAAAACGTTTGGAGAAAGTAATGACTTATCACCCTCCTCGGCAGAGAAGTTGTAGCAGTAGGTGTATCACCCCTACTCTTCTTTAGAGCCCTACTGCAAGGTCTATGTTTATTGATTACTTCCTTCTGGGAAAACTAAAATAAAAATAAAAATAAAATTTAGGTATTTAAACGCAAAGCCAATCTCGTCAAACAATGGCTTTCGCCGTAGGCATCAGCCGGTTTGTTTCCGTGGCTAACAACCTCATAGTTTCCCCATGGAAACTGCGGCAAGCGGTCGCTTATTGACATCTCATCAGTATCAGCCTGCTGACGTCAGTTCCGGATCTGGGAATTATGCCCCTGACGGCACAATTTTACCAGAGTGGCTACTAATTCTATCGTAACAAAAAGCACTTCTGTCTACTCGCTAGAATGGCGTAAAGAATATCATGAACCAACTAGTCCTACAGCAGCACACGAATGTCATTGCTACTTGCACGAACCTCATCCCTGTTTCCACATCCCATGCCAGGATCTCTAGGTATTGCTTGAAGAATCGGATCATCTTGCCAGAAGGTGAAGGAGTTTTTGGTTGTTTGCAACCATCATGGGGTCCCGCCAGAAGCACCTAGAAGATTCGAAAAAGGAGCCCTTTCTATCCCCTTCTTTCCTGTGATCGTGTCTTTGCGCCGTTCCAGTGAATAGCATGAACCAGCTAGCGATACACCATTTCTTTTTTTTTTTATGGAAATAAAGTTTTCACCACCACCACCTGTGCACGTTCCTCACAGGTTTTGAGGCCCTCCATCTTTTTTTATGAACAAAGCGCACAACTATGTCAGCGATACGTCTATCGCCTTATACAGAAGCGAGCCTGCCTTGTGAAATCTGGTTTGTAGGGTTCGCATTTATCAGGCATGCTGTGGGCCTTTCCGCTGCGCATGCGCTTACATGTTTTATTTTTAGAAGTTAAACTTCTGAATAAACTAGTTGTTTGTTTGCGCTCGTCTTATCGTTGCCTCTTTTTTGCGTTGTCCTTTTTTGCGCATAGCCTTGATGGCATTACAAGATTCAAGCCAACTAGCCCGACCACAACTCTTGTTAATAATGTATGCTGATGACACCAATGTTTCTCGGGACAAGATCTGGATGCTCTGCAGGTAGATGTCAATACATGGTTGGAAAATTGATCAGCATGGCTACATGCAAATTAGCTGGAATTAAATATAAAGAAAATCAAGTACATTGTTTTCCGAGCACGTAACAAGTACATCAGACATGAAGCAGTGATTCACTTTCGCGGTGAAGCTATCGAACGTGTTATAACACATAATTTCATGGCGTCATATTTCATGGTCACCTAGCATTGATAAATTACGTACAGATATATCTAAATCTATCGACAATATATGCAGACTTAAGGATCTATTTCGCACCTGGCTGAAAAAACTATATTACACAATGCTTCATTCGCGTTTTCACTAGTGTCTTCTTGTTTGGGGCACAGTTCCTAAAACAGTCTTAGAACGCATATACTTACTGCAAAAAGAAATTTATACGGTTGATAGACAATGCACCTTACCTCAGCCATACTCATCCATTGTTTAGAAAATACCAGTTGCTTAGCGTATGGGAAGTCATAAAAAAAAAAAAACAGCGTTAGTCGTTTACTTAGAAATGCATTCCGATCCTCTTGCATTTTACCACAAGTACATCGCCAATTAGTCCACAACTACTACACGCGACACACAATTTCAATAAAGCAACAATTCACACTCATACAGAAGTCTCATACAGAATTTCAAGTTTTCGAAATGATCATAATCATGCTTTAAACATTATTTATGAAAGCAAGTCATTGAAAGCTTGAAAAAACAACAACATAGCTTTGTACCTTTTGTCACTCCAGGCTTAACCATTCTATTCACGTATCTAGTTATTTTTTACGTTTTTTCATTTGTCACCATGAAGGCGTTTCATCATGTTCGATTACGAATTATGCCTTGCGTGTGTGCCTTCCGCTATGAATGTCTTCTGCTCCTGAGTTGGAGCAAAAAGGAGGCAGGCTCTTCGTCAGGCACCTATTTCGCTTTTGGTCTGTCCCCTAGACAACTGTAACTTGGCTGTCTGAAATAAAACACTTTGACACTCAAGGACCTTAAGCAAGGAGGCTTTGTGTCCCAAAATGGACACAAGGGTCTTTACTGACGATTCAGAGCGGGAAAAGAAATACTTATTTCACACTCGGGAATGAATCAATTAGCTGCGATTCAAAACAACATCGTGCAAACACCATTATGTGATAAATATATTTAAAAAATAAAGGCTATTCTGCGCTCACATTAGCATGGTCACTATAATAGCAATAAAACGGAAGCATCAATGGCCGTAATGATTGTGAGATGTTGGAACTACTTTTCGTGTGCGGCTAAACGAGAATTGGATACAGGGGACTTGAAACTGAAGGAAGTGTGACAGAATTGAAAATATCATTATTTAAAAAGTAGCTAAACGATAGCCTTAGAAGGCAGTTACAGGCATAGTGCACAGTTGTATAAATAAATGCCGAGATGGAGTTCTCAGTGAACAAAGTTGATCAGTCTAAGTGACCTTGTTTGCAACCTTACGACAGGATCGATGGGTATGTATAGTACACCAGCAGTGATTGAAACACACTGAAATAAAATGTTTTTGCTTATTAGTGTCAAAGTATTTAGATGCCTTCGCTAAAGTAGAGCATGAGTATGGCAACTTTTTACACAGGGCATCAAACTTTATCCAAGATGACTCATAAGTGTTATCTTGTATCTCATTAGCTCCAATGCAAGCTCCAGGGTTATATGCACACGGGCTGATGCGGCGATTTGAAATCCTCATATTTCGTTCTTTTTTTGCCTTGTTTTTGTCACTGTTCGGCAGCTTACCGGTACCGCCAAAGAGGAAAATATACAACAGCTGCATCTTACCTGTACTCACCTATGGGGCTGAAACGTGGAGGCTAACCAAGAGAGTTCTACTTAAGTTGAGGACAACCCAGAGGGCTATGGAACGAAAAAATGGCAGGTATAACGTTAAGAGATAGGAAGCGCGCAGAGTGGGTCAGAGAAATAACTCAAGTTACCGACATTCTAGTGGAAATTAAGAAGAAATGGGCATGGCCAGGACATGTAGTGCGAAGAGAGGATAACCGATGGTCGCTGAGGGTAACAAACTGGATTCCAAGGGAAGGAAAGCGTAACAGGGGGCGGCAGAAAGTTAGGTGGGCGGATGAGATTAAGAAGTTCGCAGGATAAAAGTGGATGCAGCTAGCGCAGAACAAGGTTAATTGAGAAATATGGGAGAGGCCTTCGCCCTGCAGTGGGTATAGTCCGGATGATGATGGAACCAAGTTATAACTAGCGAGAGCACCCGCGAAAACATTTTTTTTTCGACTACATCGTTAAAGCATGGTTGCAAGAGAATGGAATTTGTTTGCCTGTGTGTTGTGTGGAGGGCACTGTCTACTATTCAAAAAAGGATGAAACCATTGAGTCTGTTTTCTTGCACTGCTGGGACACAGGTTTCCTCTGGGATATCCTCCAAAAGTCTCTCAAAAGGATTTTGTGTTAGACCCTCGCGGTATCAGGTATCTCCCGACTGAAAATAAGCACAGTACTCTATATAACCTTGTGATGGGCCTGTCTAGTATACGAAGGAGCAGGATGGCGGTATATCACGCAGATCTTGACGGCACGGTCAATGAGACGATACATTTAGAAAGCGGTTATAAAATATTTTGAAGTTTTCAGCACTGCACATCAAAGCACCTGGCTGGGTCCCACTCATTAAAATCTTAAAAGCAGTAAAAGAGTTTTAGCAATGCTGCATCATTTTAATACGGCTGACAATTCTCATGTAAATACTCTATATTCTGAGCGGAAAAAAATGCCGCTGTGGTTCAAGGGTGAAGAGGCTCGGCTACTCGAGCTCGACTACGTGGGTTAGAACCTGGCTGCCCAAATCCACTCAGATTTTTTTTTCTTTTTTAACGCGCAACTACGACCAAATGTCACCGGATAGTCATAGTAAGCTCTATAACTCTCTCTGTTAGTTGGCGAGCTTGAAAGAGCCGTTGTGGAGACTCGTGCGTTGGAGCCGTTGTACCGGACTTGGTTTGAATTACCCGCGCGAGGCTACTTGTTAGCCACCTTCCGAAACAGCTTAGATAATCAGAGAGAGGGCAAAAACAAAACTGGATAAGTTTCTAGGTCTGTGATGGTGAGCGTTCGATTGCTTTCCCGATAGCGGAGGCCTGTCGCACCTGTCGTGTGATGGTCTCCAGCTTTTTGCTTTATTCTACGACGCTGAACATAGAACCTGGAGGTAAAACATTGCTTCCCAGCCACGCTGCTTGCTTTGTGGCAGAAAACATTAGTTGTGGTTTAGCTCTCGTTAACCCTAGTTGAATTATGAAAGCAACGGCGGAAGCTTCTTTTGCCTGCTACATTATTCCCCTATCATGCCCTATCAGTGTAAGGTGCTACATTATTGTGCACGTAAGCTCTTCCTTTAAGGGTATGACGCGAGAGCACAAACTAACAGTCAACATATAAAGTCAGGCTTGAACCAAGCGGTATGGACGTGCTTGCGTGTCGTAGAGGTATCGAGAATGCAAATGGTTCTGGCAGGCTGATTCTGATATCACCTTCCCATATGAAAGGAACGACCCGAATTGGCAGCTCCTTCTCATGACAACGTGCATTCAAATGTCATGGCAGGCTGATTTTTTTTTATGGGGAGACCGTAGCTACGCCTTTTCACGGCGTAACTGCGGGCACCCGAGGTTTCGCTTTGGCTGTCGTAGTATTGCTTTCACAAAAAAAAAAAAAAAAAAATGAAGTACAGAACTATCGTCGCAAAAGTCGTTTGCAACGTAACTATTATAATACCGCACAACTCGACCCCTGCATCAGATGCGACACCAGTAATTGAGCATGCGCACAGCGACCGGTGCAGCGAAACACACCTTTCCTCGATGAAACGCCAAGTGAAGAAATACGCTTAGGGAGGCAAATGTTTTTGCCCGTGGTGTTTGTGTCGCAAACCACATCCCGGTATTTGAATTTCGAGTGACACACAAATGTCACAGGAGAGGGACCGATGTTGTAGAGTTCGATGATAAAGGCAAAAAACTTCAGTGCCTGCATCGGGAGTCCTTGTATTTCGCTCGCATTTTTCTGGCCATTCTTCGTCATTGTTTTCCGTCCTCAGGAATGTCTAGCAAATATTGCTTGCTTCCTCTATGAGGCAGTAGACGTCAGCTTTTGAGAGGATAAAGAATCAATGTGCGAATCGATCATCGGGAACCTGGCTAACCATGATGAATGAACGTTAATTACGAATGAACGTAGCTCCGCGTAAATGATTAAATAATGACAGAGTAGTTGTGTCATTTTCCTCGCGGAAGCGGGCTTCGCGAAAGTGAGGCTGAGCGCTTCCTTTTTGTTTTCGCGTCTGCTGCGGCATATCTGCGCGCTGATCGAGAGCGCGCGTGGCGCCTTGGGGAGACGCGTTAGGAGAATGACATCGTGCTGCAGACTTGCGCAACGTGGTCACCGGTAGACGCGGAAGGCACGACGCCTGCCTTCCCGCGTCTAGAAATACTCTTGGGAGAAAAATAAATACACACAACCACCGCACATGCGCACTCAGCGCGGCAGAATGCTACTAGAACAGTATCCGCTAATGGTGGAATGTTTTACCTCTCAGCTTTTGGTGACAGCCGCTTGCATATCGCGGTGCGCCGGTAACGCGTACCATGGTCGGCGTCTGTCGAGAAGTTATTCGAAATAATAGAGATCAAAAGGCACCGCATCCAGAGGAGTTTCTTAACGCGCGCTTGGCTCACAAATACTTCATTTGGTTACTATTTGGGCAGTCATGTGATTTTTGCTGCGGAGATATGAATGGGAGGCTATGGAAGTTTTGGTATAGGGTTGCGATTGTTATTAAGTTAGTAAACGTGTATTTCCGCAGCTTTGAAAGTTCAGGAAATGTGCACAGAAGTTTGTGAATGTGACAGCAGTAAAAAGACAGTGCGGTAATATGTTTGTTAGAAATATGTATTATGCTTTATTAAATTCTATGCAGATTAATCGGGCCATGCATCGAGATTTGGCTCATTTTGTTCTGGGAACGTTATTTTTCAACCACTTGATGTTCTGGGCCGAACTCGAGACGCGCAAAATATGAACTTGTCACTTCTGAGCGTTTCGTGTAGGCTGTACTAGAACAGCTTCAATTTACCGCATTAGTAACTATACACGGATTCAACCATATATCATGCTCGCATATTCCGCATTCATGATTCCTCTGAGAAGGAGCCTCAACGCTTAGGTCAACCCAAGCGCCTGCCCCAAACCGATGCTAATCGTCGACGACACCTCCATGCCCTAAGATATGACATTTCGAATGGATAACCGTATGCGACAGCACGTCCAGAACTCACTCAGCTGAACAGCTGCGCCTACGACCTCTACAGCGTAACGTGCAGACGACCGGACCTTGCGGAAGTTCTCACCCGAAAGTATACGGGGATGACCAAAGCATCCTGACCACGGATGAGGCACTCCACCGCAACGATTGACAGCCACCACGGTGTTGCTGACCTCAGATCTATCCTCGAGCAAGATTGGGCCACAGGGGCCTCGGGAAGGGCGGAGTGCGCTGCCTTTGATGTTTGTATCTACGTGTGCTCAGTTACGGTAATGTCGCTACCTTCTGTACGGGCTCATAAACACCGCACCAACACTTCTGAGAGAGCCCCCAAGTACGGCTGTAAGCATTCTAAGAACTTCACGACGCTCAAAGCCCCAAATAGCTGTAAAGATGGAACCTAGGCATCTTGGTACCCCGTCAATAAAAGCGTTGGCATGTGCGCCCGAGATATGCGTGAGTGGTGGTCAAAGTGATGTTGGGCACTCTTTCACTATACAACGACAACGACCACACGCTGGCGGGGAACTTTCACTTTAGAAAGTTTCGCCGCCAAACCGCAAAAAAAGTCAGGATTAATACCGCAAAAGATCAGGAGGACTTCTAAGCGTCATCTTAAGAGGGGACAGGATGGTGTGCGCGCTCAATGCCTCAATTGTTTCCGCTCCGATGCTACTCGGATGACACCCGTTTTTTTGCCTATTAATAATCCACGTCGAAGTTTCAGTACCTTTGGATTTAAGGAGCGTTCATGGTCGTCAACAGCTTGCTGATGTTCCAGCTTGGCTTCCTCCGCACACTTACGGCGATTCGCTTCCGTTTCTGAAGTTCGTGCCTCGGCATTTTGCCTCGCTTCAACCGCCTATAGCGGTCTACAAATGAAAACTAGTTGAAAGTTTGCGCTCGTTGCTTCGTATTGTCGTCAGTGTATGCTTTTAAGCGCACCTATAAGCCAGTCTAACTGTCTCAAAACAAACTGTTTTCTCTGTCGTTTCGGCACCTGTCTATTCAATGTCATATGTCTTCACCCTAGTCTTTACTCTCACTGATATGACTTCTTCACCATGATATTCAACCTAGTCGTCGAGCACTACTAAGACGCGTCCTATTGCATGCACCTGGTACAATGTCAGACGGCTTTGTCGCACTAGTACCAGTCACCGCTCATCGCACGTTTTCGAATTCGGTGACATGCGCAAGAGATTATTTGTCTACAAAGCGCTGCTTTCATTCACTATTTACCAATCACTACTCATTAATTAATCTGTCAACCAATCACACCGTCAACTACCCCAAATCGATCAACCAACCGTGCATATTGTCACGCCTCGGTATACAACGCCAAGGAGGGCCTAACGATAGATGGTTTGAATGGTTGACCAGAACGAGTCTTGCGTTCAAGCTACTTTCTCCTCCAGGCTCGCGCTTGTCGTCCCAGATGTCATCTTTTGCGCGTCGTCTTCTATGCGTCATTCCCCCCCCCCCCCCCCCCCCCCCCCGTCCACCTCAGGAAGCATCGTCTCGATGAGTATAAAGGAAGTAGGAGGTCTAGGTCAGTCCGAGTTGTACGGCTTCATACGCGCAACGTGGACGACGGCTGCTTGTTGCTGGCGTCGCTTTGACGTCGACACCTCGTCTGGCACCACCTCATAAGTGGCGTCGGTTAAACGTCGCTGTACGACATAGGGCCCGAAGTATCACCGCAATAGTTTTTCGGAGAGTCCACGGCGGCGAATAGGCGTCCAGACCCACACTTTGTCGCCAGGTTCGTACAAGACATGTCGGTGTTCATGATTGTAACGTCGTGCATCACGCTCTTGCTGATTTTTGATCCGCACACGCGCTATTTGTCGAGCTTCCTCTGCACGCTGAGCGAATTCCTCGGCGTCCTGATCGAGATCATCGGTGTCGGCATTCGGGAGCAACATTGCATCCAGCCTAGTTGTTACTGGTCGCCCGTGAAGGAGGCTGAATGGTGTCATACGAGTGATGTCTTGGCGTGCCGTATTGTAAGTGAACGTGACGGAAGAATTTCGTCCCAATTCTTGCGGTTCACGTCGACGTACATGCAAATCATCTCTGCGATGAACTTATTAACGCGTTCTTTCAAGCCATTGGTTTTACGATGACTGGTACTACTGAGGCGGAGAACGGTCTCAAAAAGTTCGGCCGTAAATGCAGTTCCTCGGTCAGTTATAATGAGTGCCGGAGGGCCATGCCTGAGGACAATGTTCTCAACGAAGAACCTAGCTGCTTCGGTAGCGGTACTGTCGTGACGCTGGGGCTACGTCGACCCGGCCTTCACTTGGTAGCGTGCAGAGACTCGGGGTTGAAGTAGGATTGAATCTTCGAAGTTGGTGAAATATGTACAAGCAGGTTTAATGGCACTTTGAGAAAACTTATTTACAATATTTACATGAACAAGAAGGGTATATTAACAAAATGGCAAGCGTTAAGAGTTCATAGCGAGAAGCGACTGGATGAGCCGTTTACCCAGGGCCCAGAGCGCCATTTCGTGCTCTGCAGCGTCCTTAAAACCCCCTATGTCCAGCCCCTCTCTGAAGATGCTGACCAACCAAATCCAGGGCACGCCCCTCAGATATCGGCATCCAATCGAACACATCACTGCACTGATGGTCTGAAGCACTGACTGGTCCGGCATTGTTTCGTTGGGCGTGATCACTTGTTGGCGGGAAAAGCTTGGGAACGGCGAGGAGAGGAGGTACATTTCTATTCTTCAGCCAAGAATCGATAGGCAGCTGGTTCCGGCAAGAGGATTTACTTCTCAGAAACCCAAGTACACGTGCGCGCCGCATAGGGCTCCCAACATTGTCCCTTTTCGACAATTGCAAATCTTTCCTGCATTCCCGGGAAATCACTTAATGGCCGTATGAGTCATGCTCCTTTCTTGTCCTGCACGTCAGCGGACATGTCACTCTGTCGTCTCCTTTGCATAGGAGGCATTCATCACTGGAGGATAGCACTTCTCGACTGGAAGGGTGAACAAAAGAAAGAAAGCACTTCCTGCATTTCCCGCAGGGGGACGTTTCTTTGTGTTTTTCCAGACGTTCTCTTGACAGGGTCAATTTGGCATTTGCAGGCCTCCACAAAGCAAAACAGGCTTACAAAACAGGATTCCTGGAAACAGGCTCACTTAGAGCCATTGGACCATCACCACATATTCACAATACTTTTCCATGCCCACAGGCGAACAATAGAGCGCGCAAATGCGGATGCACGGTCGTAACAGCCTCCTCCCCCGCCAGAAGAGTCACGGAGGGCAGCAGTCGCCGCTGCTGCATGAAGAGACGACTTAATGGCCTGCACGTGAACGCTTGAAGCTCGCTGTTGCTTGTCGCGTTGTCTTGATTGTTGTAGGCCAAATTGCTCGAGCTGTCTGAAACTCAACCACATGTCTAAACAAGCACTCGGCTCCCGTCTGAAGAGACCAGGTTAAAAGAAAACTGCCATTGTTGTTCGAGAAAAGCCCACTCTCAAGACGTTCAGGACCCACGTATGCCTAGAAAACCAAACGTGCTGCTTTACATAGTCACACATATACAAGCGCGCGGAAAAAAAAAAAACCTGATTATCAATTTCGATACATGGTGAGGAACATCTCGGACCGCTTAGAAAGAGCGGCTAAGCGCGTCCGCATTCCCATTTAACTTCCCCTTTTTGTATCTTATTTCAAAATTGTACTGCTGTAAAATCAAGCTCCACCTAAGAAGGCGACTGTTCTTCGATGTCGCAGTTTGCAGCCAAGCCAGGGGACAATGGTCCGTCTCTACGGTGAATTTGGCCCCTCCAAGATAGCACTGCAATTTTTGAATGGCCCATACAATGCAAGCGCACTCTTTCTCTGACGCGCAATAAGCTCTCTCTCTAGAACTCAGTTTTCTGCTCAGGTAGAGCACGGGGTGCTCATTACCGTCGTCATCTCTCTGGCAGAGAACAGCACCTAACCCTCGATCACTGGCATCACACTGGACCGTGAATTCTCGGTCATAGTCTGGAGCTCGCAATACCGGACGGCTAATCTGCACAGCCTTCAGGTTTACGAAGGAGGCTTCCTTTTGTTCGTCCCAGACTACATTTGTCGGTTCTGTCTTGCGGAGAGCGTCGGTCAGAGGGCTGGCCAAAGCTGAATAGTTAGGGATGTAGTGATTGTAGTATCCAGTCAGACCTAGGAATGCTCGAATTTCCGTCTTCGTGCTCGGCCGCGGGTAGTCTGCTACCGCAGAAATCTTAATCTCGCTGGGTTTCCTGAAACCTTGACCTACATTGTGACCCAAGTAGTCCACGGTCGCCCTTGCCAGGCAACATTTCTCGGCCTTTACGGTTAGTCCAGCTTGACGCAAAAGGCTCAGTACAGCTCTTAGATGTACCATATGGTCCGCCCATGAGTCGGAAAAAACCGCAATGTCATCTAAATAAGGCACTGCGAATGTTTCACACCCCTTTAAAACCCTATCCATGAGTCGGGAAAAACAAAATGGAGCATTTTTGAGCCCGAAACTCATCATTGTTGGCTGGTAGCTGCCCGTCGGAGTGACGAAAGCCGCGTATCTGCTGGCGCGTTCAGTGAGCGGTACTTGCCAGTATCCTCGAGTAAGGTCCAGCGTAGTCACATATGCCGCTCTCCTGACCTGTTCTACTCTCTCCTCAATATTCGGAATAGGATACACTTGATCCCTGGTGAGAGAATTTAGCTTTCGGTAGTCTACCACAGGCCTAGGGTCTTTACCTGGAGCTTCTACTAAGATCATAGGCGAAGCATAATCGCTTTCCGAGGGTTTTATTACTCCCAATTCCAGCATGCGAGTTACTTCCCTATCCAGAATTTCTCTTTGCCTTGGAGAAAATCGGTAGCACCTTGATCGCACTGGCACGCCTGAAGTCAGCTCAATATCGTGCTCAGTCAAATCAGTTCTGCCTGGCCTGTCCACGAAGCAGGCCTCAAACTCTGTTATTATCTCGCCCAGATCGGACAGCTGGGATTTCTTTAGTTCTCCTCTCTGCTCCGTGTTTTTGAGAAGCTCCTGAGCGTTGCTTCCTTTTTCGCTGAGGCAAATCAAGTTGTCCCCCATCTCCTCAGGAAGGTTTAACGTTAGATTTACCATGGTTTCCCTCTGCTCATCGGGCTTCATAAGATTGCAATGATAAATGCGCACTGCTTTACGCCTATCGGGGATTTTCACTGCGTAGTTAGTGTCAGAAAGCTTTGCAACTACTTCAGCAGGTCCTTCCCACTGTACTTCGAGCTTATTTTTGGGATCATTGGCTTGCTCCATAGCTAAGTCCTCTCGGGTTCCACTTAAAAGTCTCGTGAGATTACTAGACACTGGCGGCAAGAGGTTATTCTCAAGAACGTCCTCATTCCGCGTCTCATCAAGCGCACTTTCCAGTTGACTTATTTGAGATGCCTCGCTCTCAAAGTTTTCTGACCTGCTATCTTCCGCATCTACCACTGTTTTAACTGCCGTTTCCTCCGCTGTGGATTTTTCTGGAATGAGCAGTGTAGCTAGTTCTCGCGCCTTTGAACGTGTTAAGGCTTGCACAACTCTGTCTCCGAAAAGGATGCCCCTCTTTCGCAGCAGCATGTCCGATTTGTTGGAGAACAAATACGGATAGCACTTAGGAAGCTTTCCTGAAACGGCAGCCTCGGTTGTTAATTCGCCGAAAGGGCCCTCGATGACCACGTTCGCGATCGGCAAGCACACACTCTGTTCCTCAACTACCTGTCGGATCCATGCACACTGTCCTGTATAGTCGGAAGGCGATACATACGCCGGATGGACAACATCCATCGTTGCGGCCGAATCGCGCAGTACCTTGCAAGGCTTCCCGTTGACTACTAGGTCATGCAGGTAGGGTTCTAAAAGCTGCATATTTTCATCGCAGTCACTGACATACGAGAAAGCAAACTTTTCTTTCCGGCAGTTGACGGCAATGTGACCCGGCTCATTACACCTAAAGCATGTGAGCGGCTTCCTAGCCTCAAACTTACTCTTTGTGTTCTGCGCGTTGGTCACTTCCTCCCTTTTCTCACTGCCGTCCTTTCTAGGGAGTTTGCCTGAAGAAACCTTCATTTCTTCGTTTCCAACTCTAGCAAAGTGCTTTTCCTGACGGTTATTCACACTCAACTTGGGATTGCGGGGCCTATCCACTGCTGGGTTGCTGAATTGTCGGCGCGAAGCATACTCCTCAATAAGTTCGGCAGCTTCAGTTGCCGACTTAATTTCGCCTCGGTCCTGTAACCAATTTCTTTCTTTTTCTGGGAGGCAGTTATAAAACTGCTCCAAAAGAATTCGCTCGACTACAGCGTCCCTATCACTGTAGGAATCAGTGCTCTTTAGCCACTCGCCCAAATTTACTCTTAAATTGTACAGGAATTCAGGGTAACTCTCGTCCCTGGACTTAGTAGCGTTCCGAAAACGTTGTCTGAACGCCTCGGCGCTAAGCCTATACTTTCTCAGAAGGCAAGCTTTGACCTTCTCGTAGTTGTCCGCGTCCTCCTTGCTTAGCCGCGCGACAACCTCCGCTGCCTCGCTGGGCAGAACCGTCAATAATCTCTGAGACCAAGTGTCTCGCTGGAAGGACAGTTTTTCGCAGGTTCGCTCAAAGTTAGCCAGATACAGACCGATATCCCCTGATATCACATATGGCTGCATGTACTTTGACATCTTGAAATCTGCCTCCTTGTTGAGACGAGGTACCGCTAGCTGGGGACAATCGCCCGACCTCTTGCTCAACTCTAGTTCTAATTTCCGGAGCTCAATTTCTTGGTCCAGCTTTTTTGCTTCTCTTTCAAGCTTCTCACGTTCGTGCTCCCTTTCCTCTTTTTCCCTCTCAAGTTCACGCTCCCTTTCCTCTTTTTCCCTCTGACGTTCGCGCTCCCTTTCCTCTTTTTCCCTCTGACGTTCGCGCTCCCTTTCCTCTTTTTCCCTCTGACGTTCGCGCTCCCTTTCCTCTTTTTCCCTCTCAAGTTCGCGCTCACGCCTCTTTTCCTCTTTTTCCCGCTCTTTCTGCTGTCTGAGCTGCTCCTCCTTTTTTTGGGCGATGAGGCTCCATGCTTCACTGAGCTCCTCATCATCGGCTCCCAAATCTGTGATTGCCTTTATAATCAAAGGTTTTCGTGCCAAACCTCTTGTATCAATTCCCAATTCCTCACACAATTGCAACAGTTCCGGTTTCTGCAGCTTTTGTAGGTCCATGATCGCTCCGAGTGTCGGCTACTTCCAAAACAACAGTGCAAACTACCAAACCTAAAGGCGTTTCAACACTTTTTACCAGTTCTAAAATCTAACCCTGTTCTAGAACCTGGTCCACATCAGAAGAAAAGCCAAGCACTCACCCACACATGCGATCGATGTTCCGAGCTGCTCTCTTGTTGGCCGATTGTTACGCCTGCTTGTTGCTTGAGATGCCACCTCCGATCACAAGATGTGGCTTGTAGATTCTGATCCACCTCGAATCACCAGATGTTGTAGCTTGTAGATCCAGATCCCACCTCCAGTCATCAGATGTTGTCGCTTGTAGATTCAGATCCCAACGCTGGTCACCAGTTGTCGTGACGCTGGGGCTACGTCGACCCGGCCTTCACTTGGTAGCGTGCAGAGACTCGGGGTTGAAGTAGGATTGAATCTTCGAAGTTGGTGAAATATGTACAAGCAGGTTTAATGGCACTTTGAGAAAACTTATTTACAATATTTACATGAACAAGAAGGGTATATTAACAAAATGGCAAGCGTTAAGAGTTCATAGCGAGAAGCGACTGGATGAGCCGTTTACCCAGGGCCCAGAGCGCCATTTCGTGCTCTGCAGCGTCCTTAAAACCCCCTATGTCCAGCCCCTCTCTGAAGATGCTGACCAACCAAATCCAGGGCACGCCCCTCAGATATCGGCATCCAATCGAACACATCACTGCACTGATGGTCTGAAGCACTGACTGGTCCGGCATTGTTTCGTTGGGCGTGATCACTTGTTGGCGGGAAAAGCTTGGGAACGGCGAGGAGAGGAGGTACATTTCTATTCTTCAGCCAAGAATCGATAGGCAGCTGGTTCCGGCAAGAGGATTTACTTCTCAGAAACCCAAGTACACGTGCGCGCCGCATAGGGCTCCCAACATTGTCCCTTTTCGACAATTGCAAATCTTTCCTGCATTCCCGGGAAATCACTTAATGGCCGTATGAGTCATGCTCCTTTCTTGTCCTGCACGTCAGCGGACATGTCACTCTGTCGTCTCCTTTGCATAGGAGGCATTCATCACTGGAGGATAGCACTTCTCGACTGGAAGGGTGAACAAAAGAAAGAAAGCACTTCCTGCATTTCCCGCAGGGGGACGTTTCTTTGTGTTTTTCCAGACGTTCTCTTGACAGGGTCAATTTGGCATTTGCAGGCCTCCACAAAGCAAAACAGGCTTACAAAACAGGATTCCTGGAAACAGGCTCACTTAGAGCCATTGGACCATCACCACATATTCACAATACTTTTCCATGCCCACAGGCGAACAATAGAGCGCGCAAATGCGGATGCACGGTCGTAACAGTACCCCTTGGCAGAGCCTTGGTCTCCTCGTAGCGGTTTAGATAATCGGTGGCGACAATTAACCATTTATTCCCGGCTGTGGACGTCGGGAATGGTCCCAGAAGGTCCATGCCGATTTGTTTAAACGATGTCGTTTGCACTTGAAGAGGGTGGAGTAGGCCAGCTGTTTTTACATGGGGTGATTTATGGCGCTGGCAGTATATGCACGTACCTACATAGTGTTTCCCTGTAGCCGGCAGTTTTGGCCACTAGTATCCATGCTGTACTCTAGCCAAAGTGCGGGCGTAGCCTAGGTGGCCGGCGGTTGGCTCGTCGTGACACGCTTGCGGAGAGCCGATGGAACGATGAGTAAATGACTGTTTCCCCCCAGGGCGGAAGGTCTTGTAAAGTACGTTGTTGCGAATAAATAACGAAGACATTACTCGGGCGAAAATCTTAGGCACAACCGCAGTTCGCGTTTCCAAGAAATCAATAAGAGGAGATTTTGCTGGTCTTCTCTCTGCTGTTGGGAAAGCGTTGCGTCATCAATGGCACCTGAAAACGCAGTGTCTTCATCGGTCATAGTTCGACCGGCGCTCGCGAAAGGCAATCAGCATCCGCGTGCTTTTTTCCAGATTTGTAAATAACGGCCATGTCAATTTCTTGTAATCGAAGGCTCCAACGCGCGAGTCTCCCTGAAGGGTCCTTTAGGTTCGTCAGCCAACAGAGAGAGTGATGGCCGGTAACGACTTCAACGCGGCGAGCGTACAAGTAAGGGCGGAACTTCATATCCACCCAAACCAGTGCGAGGCATTCTTTTTCGGTTGTCGAGTAGTTCGCTTCTGCTTTGGACAGGGTCCTGCTGGCGTAAGCAATTACTTTTTCCACACCATCCTGGCGCTGCACCAGCACAGCACCTAAGCCCACGTTGCTGGCATCCGTATGAAGCAGTGTAGGGGCGTCGTCATCAAAGTACACCAGGACAGGTGGTGTCTGTAGACGCCTCCGCGGCTCATTAAAAGCTTGTTGCTGTTCTTCCCCCCAGTGAAAGACAGTGTTGTCACGCGTCAATGAAGTTAATGGCCAGGCAATTCGTGAAAAGCCAAAAGCGCAAAGACCCAAGAAGCGCCGCAATGTATTTTTGTCCGTAGGTTTTGGGAACTTGGCGACTACGGAGAGCTTTTCAGGATCAGACCGGTCACCTTCTTGGCTAACGACATGGCCTAAGAACTGCAGCTCGTCGTAACCGAAGTAGCACTTCTCGGGTTTTAGTGTGAGGCCCGCAGATCGTATGGCCTGAAACACAGCTAGTAAACGGCGTAGATGCTCTTCAAATGTGGCGGAAAACACAATCACGTCTTCAAGATACACCAGGCATGTTTGCCACTTATGTCCCGAGAGCACAGTGTCCATCAGTCTATGAAATGTTGCTGGTGCCGAGCATAAACCGAACGGAAGGACCTTAAACTCATACAATCCGTCGAGAGTGACGAATGCTGTCTTCTCCCGATCCCTCTCATCTACGTCTATCTGTCAATATCCACTTTTTAAGGCCATTGATGACAAGTAACGTGCATTTCGTAGGCGATGAAGGGAATCGTCGGCGCGAGGAAGAGGGTACACGTCTATTTTAGTCACTTGGTTGAGCTTGCGGTAGTCCATGCAAAATCGTAAGCTGCCGTCCTGCGTTTTAACAAGCACCACGGGGGAAGCCCAGGGGCTCTGTGACGGCTGGATAACGTCGTCTCTAAGCATTTGGGTCACCTGGCGCTGAATGGCTTCATGTTCTTTTGAAGCGCGGTAAGGATTTTGTCGAATCGGGCGAATCGAAGCATCCGTGATGATTCGATGTTTTGTCAAGAGCGTTTGGCCGACCCGCGATTCGGAAGCAAAGCAGCCTGGAAATTGATCTATGAGATCCAAAAGGCGGTCCCGTTCTGAAGAAGACAAATTTGGACTCACATCGACGATGGTTACGGGCTTCTTGCACATTGGCCCTTCCTATTGCAGTGAGAAGCAGTGCTGCGCATTTGGGAGGCTGTCGAAAAAGGCCACAGTTGTGCCTTTCGGAATTTGCTGACGCTCGTCGCTGAAGTTTGCCAGCAGCACTTCGGTCTGTTCATCGGTCACGTTGACTAGCCCCCGAGCTATAGAAACACCTCTGCTTAGTACTAGGGTGACTGCCCTTTCGGCGATTCCATCGCCGGCATTCGCCATGTCGCACTTCACTTGAACAAGAGAGCATGATCGCGGAGGTAATGTCACCGTCTCCTTGGTGACGCGTAAGGGCATCACTGGTACTTCCGCATAACCAAGTTCTCCATGATGCTTGGTGAAAGCAACGACGCTGTCCCGAATGCTGATTAGAGCCCCATGAAGGCGCAGAAAGTCCATGCCCAAGATGAGGTCTTTCCAACAGTCAGGGAGAATAACGAAACTGCCAACAAACACCGCGTTTCCTATTCCTATCCGGGCAGTGCACTTCCCTGTTGGTGCCAGTAACTGACCCCCAGACCTTCTAGTTACTGGCTCAGTCCATTCGGTTCTTACTTTACGCAGTTTATCAGCTAGTTTGTGGCTAATAATTGAACAATCTGCTCCGGTATCCCCCACAGCATGTGCCTCTAACCCGTCAATAAAAACGGCGAGGTCAGCACTAACAACTTCATCTGGGTTGCTCATCTCTTTCGGCATTTGCAGCGGAAGTGCGGCAAGGTCGGCGCCGTTAGCTTCGTCGTCAGGGCTGCTCATTTGCTGCGGCATTTTCTACGGTAGTGGGGCAATGCCAATGTTAACAGGGGCGTCAGAAGCACAGGTTGTCGGCAATTGCGGCGGTGGTGAGGGGTTTGACACTTTTCGACTGGTTGCAACCTCCCCTCGCGAGGTTGCGGCTGTTAGTTTCCCGGCAAGGGCTCCGGGACCGCTGACCGCTAACGTCAGCAATGCTACGACGCATCGGCGAAGGATAACGCTGTGGTGATGGGGAGGAGCGGCGGTGGAAGCCCGGCGATTTGGTTTCCTGCCGACCGGAGGGTCGTCCTCGATTTGGGTAGAGTCAGCGTTGAAGTATTGGCGAGCAGAGGCAGGCGGATAGGCCTGCCCCTCTTCGCGGTAGCGGCAGTACCGACACACGTGGCCAGGTTGTCCGCAGTAGAAACAGAGTGGTCGGTTATCATAACTGCGCCACCTGTCAGTTCAGCGTGGTTGAGAGCGCTTGGAAGGCGCCCACTGAGGTCCCTGGAAGAATCACGTCTCCTGATGGCTCGATGAGTTCTGGCGGTCTGCGTGGTCTGGAGTCCGGCGACGAAGGACTGCGGCATAGCTCTCGGGTTGCAACTCGTGGTAAGGTGCAGGAATGTCGGCCGTGAAGCTTACCGGTTCTGGAGCGTGGTATGGTTCCGAAATAGCTGCCGTGTTGTCGACGGGGTGAGACTGGTTGCATGGTGCAGACGGTGATAAGGCATACAGAATTTCCTTCCTGACAGCTTCCACGAGGGCCTGTGATGACTGAGCCTTCGTAGCCGTAATTCGCTGGAGCTCGTCAAGGAAAATTTCTCTAATGAGGTCTCGAAGAATGGTCCGACCGGTTGCATTCAGCGCCGCTGCAGTCGTCGAAGCACAGTTAACGGGTCGGTTGTACTGGCGGCACCGGTCTTGGAGGGCTCGCTCTATAGCAATAGCGTCCTTAACGAACTCACTCACTGTTAGATGGGTTGCGTACCAAGCCGGCAAACACCAGTTCTTTGACACCATGCATGAGATGCCATAACTTCCTTGGCTCACTAATATCAAGGTCGGTACGGCGAAAAAGGTGAGCCATGTCTTCCGCAAACATAGCCACGCTCTCATTCGGCTTCTGGATGCGCACTTCCAGCAGGCGCAGCGCATTATCTCGTCGGTCAGTTCTCGCAAAAGTGTCGACCAGCTGGCAGCGGAAGTCATTCCATGTGGATAAGCTGGCCTCGTGGTTTTCAAACCACGTTCTAGCATTATCCTGAAGGGCGAAATAAACATTACAAAGCTTCTGGTCTGCGCTCCACTGGTTGATCTTGGCCACTCGCTCAAACTGGTCGAGACAGTCCTCCAAATCTTCAAACGCTTCCCCGCGAAAGCACTCTGGCACCTTGGTGTTCTGTAGAGTCACCGGCGTAGGGGTGGGATGTGCTATGGCTTGGGAGATCCGAGGAACTTGGGCGTTTGAAGAGTCCTTCGGCAGATGGCTGTACTCCGGCACTAGGCCTAGAAGGCGGCGACTAGCACGATGGACAGGCGTGTCGATGTTTGGGATCCGCTGTGGACTGCCGGAAGGAGTCTTATGCACACCCCAGCACCTCCATCACTGTCACGTCTCGGTAGAACGCCAAGTAGGGCCTAACGATAGATGATCTGAATGGTCGACCAGAAGGAGTCTTGCGTTCAAGCTTCTTTTTCTTCCAGGCTCGCGCTTCCCTTACAAAAATGAGTTTTGAAACTCTATTGTTGGACTATTGACCGCCTTTTGAATTTATTGAATTTCGATAGACATTCAACCCCAGCTGAGTGCAATCTTTACAGGGCCCACAGAATTTTCATTGTGTTCTACGCAATAGACTTTTTGTGCTATTTTTTCTATGTGCTTTTTGTTGTCAGTTTTCAACGTTCACGAACAATTAGCGTGTACTGTTCAAGCTGACCCATGTTTTTAAGTAGTTTTAGGCACAAATGATAAGAACATGATGTGACAATTTCGTTATGAATTTTTGGTCTCACTTGTAATCAACTATTGGCCACATTCTGCAAAGGGAAATATAAGAGCAGCATGCAGTTTCGTGCTCGTTCATGTTATATAAAAGTACATATTAACGGTGCACACTTAGCTCAAGCTTCGCAACACAGTGAAAATATGCCCTAAAAACTTCATGATGGCAAAGCCTCCACTAATAATGCAAATACATCGTTGAATGTCAGTCAGAATCCGTAATGAATCAGCTTCTGTATGTCGCAGAAGGTAACTTTAGTGGTAGGACATATTTTATATTTATCATAAAACAAGTTCAGTGAGTCATCATACTAACAAACAGGATCCTAGATTGAACCTACCATGTAGGGCAGGACAGAGCTTTTTTAAACCAGTTGCAAAGTTCACTATATATATGCTTCAGGGTCTGACATTCTGCCCAAGCCTAGGTATTTTTGCCCGTAGCTTTTGCCGCAAAATGAGGTGCAGTCTGTATTGGAATCCTGTATGTCTTTGGAGAATTTAACTGTTATTTTTTTCTTTTCCTTCCTTTCTTAAAGTGGACACCATGCTAAAATGAAGTCACTTTAAACATTGAGGGGTTCTAATAATGACGGATTGATCCCACGCATACTATAGAGTTAACACGCATAGCAAAAACATTCGCGTATGAAATAAAAAGAAAAAAAAAATAGGATTACACGCGTCTTCTATCCGCGACTCGTCTTTTCAAAGAAGCATTCGGCCACTGCCTTGCTACTGTCCACACCCATCTTTCCCCCGTGCCGCGAACGGCGCCAGCATGTCCGGAGGGTCGAGAGTTACTTCCTGTCGGCTGGGGGGAAAAAGGGGGAGGGGGGGAGGGGTTGCTCCCTCTGGGTCTCTGCTCTCTGCCTTCTCCGTGGTTTGTCTTCACGGAGATGACCTTGGCTGCAGCATAGCTCGCGCAGCGGGGGCGGCGGCTCCCCCTTTTCACCGAAGCTGTTCTTCTGCGCGCCGTTTTCTTTGCACGCAGACGCGGGTACGCTGAGTGCGGCGATGTGCCAGTTCAGTTGGCGTTTTCCCGCCACCGTGGTCGCATCTTGCACTGTGAGCGAAGCACCGTATGTAGGTTTTTCGCTGGTGATTATCACGAAGATCGTTTTGTTCAAATTTGAGCGCGAACGTACGCATTTAAGTCTTCGGAGGAATCCGCTCTTGGGTGGCAGCTTCTGCGCAAGGAGGACGTGTTTAAGAAGTTCAACAGTCGCAGGCGTTTTGGATTCTGGGCGAAAAGCCGGCACGGGCGGAGGGAGCGTCTGCACTTTGGTGAGAGTTTTACTTTTTCCTATTCGTGTTTGTGCCAGTCTTGTACAGTGTGTGCTACAAGGGGAAGCGAGCATGTAAATATTTCTAGCAGGCAAGCCAGCCTCGTCGGAAAAAAGGAGGGAGAGAGAGAGAGAACCAGGCTTGTCTCTAACGCGGACGCTGGGGCCGATGGAACGCCAGTTGGGATGGCGACATTTTCTTTCTTTTACAAGGTGACCGTTTTTGACGGATTGTTCGGCACAGTGCTGTACTCTTTCGATACGCTACTCGCGCTGAGACGGACACATTATCGAGATCATAATATGCCTCTGTCACACATTGTGGATTATTGAATCTGTGCAGCTCCACCATTTTTGCAGTGTTTGTTTTTGTTTCCACTCATTTTGGTGCCTATAGTTGGTAATTCTGCTTCAAGTTTTCTGGGTAGTAATGCTTGTGACTTGCACTTTGCTATTTATATTCACAATAGGATCTTTGACGGCAGCATATATTGTTTATCAGGGAGAAATGAACGATGTGGTAGTGCTGCCGAGCTGTGGAAGCGGCGGTCGATGCCGTCTAAGCAGTGAAAGACAGTGACAACTCATTTTAGACAAGAAATTTCTTGAGCTATGACGTGGAGCAGCGCACAAATGCCTTTCCTCTATTTTTAAGTTAGTATATACCGCAACTTAATTATGATTTATATTGTTTATTTCAGCATCACATGCGAGGAGTTCCCGGACGTATCAGCGTTTTACGCAAAGAATAGCCTGGCGTCATACCTTGCATATGAATTGAAATAAAGCAAATAAACAGCCCAGCTCATGTTATGGGTTCACCAAAGATGCATATTTTTTCTTTCTCATTAACGCGCATTTTTTATTCTGTGTTCCCTTTCCGCTGCGGATTAACAGAAAATGCTGCGTGATCAACGGTTAGCCAGGAGCAGGCACGAGGTGGTTTACATTAATGCAAAAGTAGAACAGCACATATCCTTGCTGCGGTCAGTCAACACATTCTATGTTCTGCTCGATCAATCAACAATTTAGTCAGTTTAGTGTAGGTTAATGAGTGAGTAAGTATAATGGGGCTTAAAAGATCAAGATCTGTTTTGTTCTTTTATGCCTCACTATGCTTATCATTAACCAGCACTGATCAGACAGGATTGTTGATTGGTCGGGCAGAACATAGAATGTGGTGACTTATCGCAGCTAGGAGATGTACTGTACTACTTTTGCATTAATGAAAATCACCCCGTGTCTGCTCCTGGCAAACCGATGGTCGTGTACTATTTTCTGTTGTTCAGGAGTGGAAAGGTAGCAGAAAATCAAAAAGCGTCACTTGCAGAGTTTCTGAAGCATTTGAGCCTGAAATCAACAAAATTTCAGTTGCGCGAATTCCAAAAGCGCTCTTAAGAAACACATGGGCCACTATTTCATAAGCGCTCAACAAGAGGTCAACACTGCATCATCCAAGATGTTGCCGATTATCAACATACTTTCAACAGCGTGTATTGACACAACGCTTTCGAATTTCTATAGAAACTCTACATGCATTTTTGTAAGGGTTGTCGTCTCAGATGTCATTGTTTGCGTCGTCTTCTATGCGTCAATAGCATATAAACTCTCTACAAGTCATCTGTAAGGCCACAATAAACGGCAGTTTTCTTTTTTTATTATTGGCACTTACACGTGTAGCCCCGCGCCGCGTCGAAAGAGCAGCCGGACTCCGCTCCTCGGAGCCAGGATTGAAGCGTTTTGTTTGTGTGTTTTTTCGCATCTCTCCTCCGGTGCCGGCGGCTTCCCGAGCCCGCTTGGCATGCGATAAGCCACTGTAAGACACTAGAACGCGGAGGCCTCCTATTCTTTGGCAAAGACTAATCATATTTGCAGTTTCAGTGGCTTCTTCGTCACATGTCGGCGCCATCGAAAGGTTTGCGCCAGAAGAAATTTCACTCGTCTTTGAAAGCTGCCTCCAGAGTAGTGCGATGGCTTTTAGGCGCAGCAAGAACAGTAGGCGCTGTTTATAATATAAGCACAAGCGGCAGTATTATGTTCGGTGGTGAACTAAAGTATAGAAAATGTGCGAAGCCGCTATATTATTCCTGTCAATTTGGCAGCTACATCCTTGGGCTTGCTTCGTCCGCACGTTTAGCGTTTTATATGTTTCTGTTTTATCAGACACTGAAAACTGTCGGTTTTAAGAACACGGGGTTCTCATGAGGCATTTCGTAATTTCCAAAAGATGAGGTGCCTTGGTGTATGGGAACACTTGGCGAAGGACACGAACAGTTGAGAGGCAGGACGCAAGCCGTCCAAAGAGAGTGCAGTTGCGCCTCCTTTCACAAAACCGCGCTCACACGCCCGGGCTCTTATACTCGTCCATTCTTTCAGGTTCTCTTCATTTCACTGTTGTGTTCAGCCACTCATTTCGACGTAAAGCCTCCCTTCATAATGTTGTATCACTTCGGAATATTGGCTCCGGTATATACTGCACTCTCTATGTGCAGCGCTGGTCAAAAGAAAGTACAGTTTAACGGGTTTGCTTCCGATCCCTGTAATCGGCCTCAATAACACCATTGGAAATTCTATCTGCAGGAAGACTGGAAACGCTCCGAATAGAAAAGACATGGCACTGCAATGCATACAGGCATATTCCGTTGGCTTTATGTGTTTAACAAATGCTGTACCTGCAGCTTTTGTCGAAGGAGATCGAGAATTGAGCTTAGTTGCTTGGAAACGCAGCTTTTGACGCACTTCAATTCACTGCGATACGGAACAAACCGGACGCAGACAAGACGAAACACGAAATGACAACTGCTTACCAAGGATTAAATCTACTGGGTATCCCAGCTAACTTGGACAAAAGGTTAAAAATTAAATATTTCAGATAGCTCAGAGAAATAAGCTGCATACAGCTACCAGCTATATTGCACACCACAGGTAATGTTTATTTTTTGTTTCGCAAATAATTCCTAAATAATTAGGTAAATTTTTCTAGTTTGCTTAATATTGACTTTACACAATAAATATGATTACCAAAGTTAGGGAGCACCTTCAGAAATCCCTATTCCATTTATTTGCAGTAAAGAAACCTGGGACGTGTGTCTTTTTTTTTTCCGAGCTCCAAAGAAAGCCCGCGAATTGCAAAAACAATCACGTGACTAGCGAATTCGCGCGCGACGATTACCCTGCTCTCAACGGCAGCTTGAGAGTGTGTGAATGAGTGAAAAACTTTATTTAGCTCTAGATTGGCTTGTCTTCTGCGGTTTTCAGATGGCTTCGTCCATCTTCTAAGACAAAGGTCGGTTGCCCTTAGTCCAGGGCTCCGCTGGATGCTGCTGCCAGTTGTGCTCGCCGAATCAGACCTTCTTGGTCGACTCGGCGATCGCTGGAGAGCACTCCCTCCAATTGCTCCGCACTCGGGTTTCTTATAACGGGTACCACGCTTATCCTCTGGCACGCCCACGTTATGTGGTACAGCGTGGGTGGTTCTTGGCACCAAGGGCATTTGTCAGTGTACTGTGGGGGATACATTTTGTTGAGGACGTGTAGGTTCGGGTACGAGCCCGTTTGTATCTGCCTCCACGCGACTGCGACTGTGTGGTGGTGGGTACAGCTTTCTGCAGCTCTTGTAATGGTTTAATATCGCCGTATAATCTTGGGGTACAGGTTCGTTCCCCTCGAGGTCGCCTACGTTGGATGCTCGGTAATAAGTGTACCCTCGAGCTATCCTGTCCGCCTGTTGGTTCCCTGTTACTCCCGCGTGTGCCGGCGTCCATACTATCGTATGCTTGATTGGTTTTTCGTTTGGTTGTCGTGTTATGGTGGCCCCCAGAGCGGAGTATGCGGAGCGCTCTGTGCCCGATTCTGCCGCGAAGATAGTTGCGGCATGCTGTTTGTGAGTCTGTAAGAATTGTTAGAGACCGTTTAAATCGATAGCCTTCCGCTGCCGCTAGAGCGACAGCCACTTCCTCAGCCTCGAATATCGTACAGTATTTTAGTGATGCGCTGGTGATCTCGCGTAGCGTCGAGTCAATCACCGTTGTTACCACATTGCTGTTGTGCTTCCCCGTTGTTCTGGTGCATGTGGCTGCGTCCACGTATACCGTCGTTTTTCGGGATGCTAATGTCTTTTGTAGGTATTCAGCCCTTGCCTCTCTGCGTGATTTGTGTAGGTTGGGATCCGTGTTCCTGGCTATGGGTGTTACTTTTAGTGTGTGGCGATATTCGTCCGGGATTGTTTGTGTCCTCTGTATCTCTTGAATTTGATCGGCGCGGCCAAGTTTCTTAAGCAGCTCCCTGCCAGGTGGGGTCTGCTGTAATCTGCGCACTTGGGAGACTAGTTCTGCCTCTCTCAATTCATCGAAAGTATTGTGTAGTCCTAGGGCTAGGAGCTTTTCGGTTGAAGTGCTGTGAGGAAGGTGGAGTGCGGTTTTGTAGGCTTTGCGTAGAATCACTTCCGCCTGTTGTACCTCACTCTTGATAGGGTTGTAGTAGGGGAGGCTGTATGTCACTCGGCTGATTACCAGGCTTCTAATCAGCTTGAGTGTGTCCTCCTCTCGCATGCCATGACGTCTGCGTGAGATGCGCGTGATCATGCGGGTCACTTGTAGGGTGGATGCCTTGAGTAGGGCGAGGGTGTGGGTACAGCGTTGTTTTGACTGTATCCACATTCCCAAAATTCTGATGAGTGTTTTTTCTGGAATCGACTTCCCCTCGAGGTAGACGTTTAGCTTTAAGTCGTCGCTGGTGGGGACTGTGCGATTGTGTCTTCCTCTCCAAGCTCGGATTTCTCGGTGGAGCATGCTAGCCGTCTTGCTCTGACCTAATTCTCTAAGCAGGTGGCTGCCTTTTGCAATTTTTCTTCTTTCTCTCCGAGCGAGACTGTGTTGACCCAGATGGTGATGTCGTCGGCATACATGGCATGGTGTATGCCGTCGATTTCTTTCAACTGATTTGCCAAGCCAATCATGGCTATGTTGAAGAGCGTAGGAGAGATGACCGATCCTTGAGGTGTTCCTTTGTTTGGCGTAAGGAATTTGTCTGATCTGAGGTCCCCCAGGCCAATTGTTGCCGTTCTGTTTGACAGGAAGGCTTTGACGTAGCCGTAGACTCTCCTCCCGCAGTTCAGGTCGTTCATGCCCGTAAGGATAGCCTCGTGACTGGCATTGCCAAAAGCCCCCTTGATGTCCAATGCCATTATTACGTTCTCTCCGCTCTTGGGGACGTTCCCGAGTACTTCTTCTTTGATTTGAAGTAGTACATCCTGTGTCGATAGTTTTGCTCTGAAACCGAACAATACAGTTTCCCAAGGCACAATGTGAGCGAGATCGGTCCGAGGTTCTCAATTTGTAGTTTCTTGCCCGGTTTAGGAATCATGACTACTTCCGCATGCTTCCACTCCTCGGAGACGGTCTCCGCTTCCCAGTGTTTGCTGAGAAAGTCTGTTAATTCAGCGACTAGATCATCACTGAGGTTGCGGATGAGTGCGTTATTGATCTTGTCCGCACCCGCGGCCGTGTTTCTGGTTGTGTTTCGAATCGCTGCGTAGACCTCTTCTCGCGTGATGGGCCTGTCCAGGGTATCGTTTTCTCTTCCCCGGTAGTGCTCTGCGTAAGCCGCTGGGTTTGTGTCCCCGAAGCACTTAACGCGTACTTTCTCCAGGAGTTCCGAGTCTGGTACCTCGAACTGGTGGATCAACCGGTAGATGGCCTTGTTGTTTTCTGCCTTGGTCTTGGTTGGATCTATTAGAGACTTGAGGATATGCCACGTCCTCGCTGTGCTCAAAGTTACGTTGAGGGAGTCGCTGAATTGTTGCCAATTTCGCTTTGCCAATTGCGCCGCGTACTCCTCTGCCTTCGCTGTGACTTCTGCGATCTTAATTTTAGTTTTCTGTTGAGAACAAAATCAGCAGCTGCAGGCCGATGTGTCTGTAGTGGCTTCTTCGCCCGCGTGAGCCAGTCGGCGCACGTGAGGTGCATATTTCAGCGAACACGGCGAACTGGCGGAGCGTGCTGGAGCCATCGCCAACCTAACGCTGAAACTGGGCCATCGAGACACGGGCCGAAGGTGTCTCCGGTTCACTCAACTCATGGTTGGCGCTTTGGTGCTTGATAGGCGTGCAGTCTGTGGAGTGCGCTTAACCTCGATGATTTCGGCAAGGGTATTGTGAACTCCTAGCTGTAAGAATAGTTCAGTGGAGGCATTATCGGGGAGCCCGTCCACCACCGATACGGAAGGGTAGCTGTTCCTGGCCCTACGGGGCTGGGACTGCTAGTTCAACGCCGCTTGCGGCGGGGTTTAGCCTGCCACCGATTTGTATCTGTTATAGGCCGTCATTGCACCCGCCACCGCTTAGGTGGTGGACGACGGTTGTTGCGGCGCGCATCTTTCTCTCCCTCTTCTTTTTCTTTCTTCTCTACTTTCTCTCCTGTCCGCCAGTGGCAGCGGAGGTTGTTGTGGATGTAGGAAGAAGGAAAAGAAAATGCACGGGCCTGCTACTGGATCTGTAGCTGAGCCAACTGCGCAGCCTCGTGCGGACAGAAAAGATAAAGTAGAGAAGGAGAAAAATGGCGAGGGACTTTAGCGACTAAAATAGTGAAAGGCGAAAGCCTGAGGTGGTGGTAACAACGTTTATTGCCACAAAATGAAAGGAATTATTTCGGGCTGGGGCGAGTCTCGGGTGGCCTCAGTCGAGGGCGACCTCTTGAGCTCGCGTGACGAGGGCCAGTTCAGTAGTTGTTCTTGGGCTGACCAACAGCTTGTCCCATTCCTCCGCTGATGGAGCTGGCAAGAGTGTCTTTGGAGGGGGATTGCTGGCGCATTCCCACAGTAGTGGCCTGCGTCCCGTCACCGCAGTGCCGGCATACAGGGTTGAATTCTCCGTTCGTAATTAACGATAGTCGGTAGGGGCTAAGAATGGCCTTTGTTTGTAGGCGTCTGAGTGTCGTGGCTTGCGCCCGATCGAGATCGGGGTGAGGGGCGGAGTGCGTGCATCTTAGCTCACGACAAAGTTTGTTATCTCCGCGTATGTGCGCGGCGCCTCGACAGGCGCGCCCGTTCCCGATAGATCTCCCGTCTCCCGGTTGGTTAAGCCTCGGGCTAGACTGTCGACTCCTTCGTTTCTGGGTTTACCCGCGTGAGCCGGAACCCATACGAGATTGATGTTGTGATTGAGAGATCGGTTGCGCAGAATTCGCGCCGCGAATGCTCTTCCAGAATTTTTGGCGAAATTTTGAACGGCACCTTTTCAGTCGCTTAGAATAGTTTTGGTGTGGGGATCCGCAATGGCCAGTGCGATAGCTACTTCCTCTCCCTCGCATATGGAGCTAGCATGAAATGTTATGGCGTTAATGAAGGTTGACTTTGGAGTGGCCATACATGCCATGGTAGAAGAACAAATGGTAGCGCAACTCCTGCGCAGAAGCCTGCGTGTCGACTCTGAGCGAGGCATTAGTTTCCCAGCGCCCCTTGCGAACTGTGAGGCACAACAAACACGTGACGTTGCTTGTGACGTCACAGTGACGTACATTTGGCGGGGAATTTGATTGTCTTTATACTTATGAACGAAAAACAAGGCCAACAACGACGGAGACAGAACGATGCTCGGATAAGGCAGAAAAATGGACACCGTAACTGTTCAGTCAACTTTACTTGACATGGATTTCTACTGTCGTTTTACGTTAACTGAAATGTTACGGCATATTTAACCACCTTATCATGGCATCGTTCTGCCTCCGTGTTCGTTAGCCTAGTCTTTCGTCGCGCGTCATGAAAACGCATTCTGGGGCTTATTTCTTCGGGCACGTTTGCGAACAAGGGCCTTCAAGTGAATTCGGCAAGCACATGGATAGAACCACATGGCTTGAGGCATTTCACTAAGGGCATAAATGAGTGAAGCTGTGCTGCATAGAAAGCCAGGCTTTATTAATTCACGATTACTTACATAGACGCTTCACGACAATGAAAAATAAGTGTAGGAGAGCGACCACCGCTCATTTGTCACGGTCTTCATGAAACCCTCGTGATAACAAAATTTCCTGAGCGTAGGTCTCCGAACGAGACGCGGTGAGATTATAAAAGGGTGAAAGATCTTGCTAACAAACAAAGTACATATCAGCGTCAAAGAACAACAAAAACAAACGAACGAAATAACTAACGCTAGCGCTAGAACGCCAACCTGTAAGAGCTTATAGGTAAGCAATTCAAATTGGGATTGCTAGTATTTAGAAGTTAATGCGTCTGAGAAGTGAAAATATAGCTTCGCTCCAATAAATCTCGCCCTGTTCATGATTCCCATATTTTACTCGCGCTTCATTTGCCACTGAGAGGAGTCACTGTGAGGTTACAAATTTACAACTTAAGCATTTAACATGTTCATGAGAAAGATCCCATTGACAATAAGAACATCACTGCAATAACAGCTAAAGCACGTTCAGCGAACGTTGGTGCGGTAATACGACGCAGTAAGCAAAACATGCAGCAAAGAGAGCGGAACGGAAGGCTTTGAGCAATGCGACACGCGTCTTGGGGGCAATAAAATCTCACCTTCACCGCTCAATTAAAACATGGAGCGATACGCCGCTCATGCAGACGTGTATCCGTAAAACAAGCCATCACTTTTGCGACGTGCCTGGGAGGCCGAACCGAGCCGCCGAGCTGTGACGCAGTATTGTCCCATCGTCCGGAAATGCACACATGCAGCGGCAATCAGTTTCTCATCGAGCACACACAGTCTTCGCCTTGCTGTAAAGCTCTACCACAACCAGCAGAATGAAATACTGACTGTTTGGTACAGATAACCCACTCTGTACGCAGCATGCAACGATGATCGTTGTTGTTGTTGTTGTTGTTGAAAACTTTTATTGTCCAACAGAGAAGGACCACACCGCCTGGGCCGCTCTGTCTCACCCCCCTGTAAGGGGGAGGGGACTTAGCGGCCCAGCCGCACGGGATGGTCGCATTAGATGCTGGCCGGTTTGGTTTCGCCGGCGGCCTCTGCTGCCAGTTGGACGGCGGTGAGTTGGAGCTCAAGGTCTGAGCTTCGCAATAAGGTTTCCCAGGCTTCCCTACTGCTAATGTTTTGCGCCCTGCCTGGGGAGTAAGCGCACTCCCAAATTATATGGTCGAGGGTTCCTCTCGCCCCACACCTTTTACATTTATCGTCCTCGCAGTCCGATCGGATATGTTTATTTAGTACTGGGTTTGGGTATACTCCAGTCTGCAGGCGTCTCCACGCCATTGCCTGACCTCTATTTAACGCCTTGTTTGGTGGGGGGAAACGCCTCCGGCATTGCCTGTAGTGTTCTGTAATGTCTTGATACGAGATTAATCGCCCTTCTCTATTATGTTCTGCCTGAGCCGAGCCATCCTGTACAGCTCGGAGGTAGAGATCTCGAGCTGCACTGTGGGCCGCCTCGTTACCGCTGACAGATTCGTGCGCCGGGGTCCAGATGATGTTGATCGTCCTATCAATCACTCCTTGCGTTAAAATTTTGGTGGTGAGGGGGTTTACCCTCCCCCTACTGAAATTTTGGATTGCAGTTTTACTGTCGCTAATAATATATCTAGCTTTGGTGCCAACGCAAGCGATCGCTATCGCAGCTTCCTCCGCTATCTCGGTTTCTTTCCCTAGTATGGTAGCCGCCGTGATGAGGGTGCCTCCCCCATCTACCGCCGCTATGGTCATGTATCGACTGCGTCTGTTTCCTGCCGCATCTACGTAGGCAACTTCATTTGGGGGTTTGCTCCGATATATTGTTTCTATCGCTTCCGCCCTTTTCTGTCGCCTTTCCCTATTAAACTCAGGGTGCATGTTTTTGGGTAGGGGAGGGATTCTTAGGTGCGCCCTGATTTTCCTGTCAATGTCAACCCTTTCCTTTTGCCCCCTGTCTGTGGCTATTCCAAGGTTACTTAGCGTAGCTCTTCCCACTCGCGTCGTGCTGAGTCTTTCAAGTTGCGAGGTTTTAACCGCTTCCGTGATTTCTGAAATCGTATTGTGCAGTCCTAGGGCCAGTAGCTGCTCCGTCGATGTACATGTTGGGAGGACTAGGGCCTTTTTAACGCATTTTCTGATGAGCGCGTCTATCTTTCTCCTCTCATCTGCCTTTAGGTTCAGATATGGCGTGGCGTAGCCCACTCTGCTAATGATGAAGGCTTGTACCAATCTCAGGAGGTTTTTTTCCTTGAGGCCGCCTCCGTTACGTGAGACCCTCCTGATGAGGTTTAATGTCTGGGTCGCGTGGTTTTCTAACTTTTTAATGGTGATCGTGTTCCTTCCGTGTGTTTGTAAGTGGAGTCCCAATATTCGTATTGTCTCTACTTTTGGTATCTCCCTTCCTTCCACGTACACCTGTGGGTCAGAGGGAGGTTTATTCCTGAGTGCCTTGTCATTATACACGAAGATTTCTGATTTTTCAGGCGCACATTTAAGTCCTCTGTCCGCCGCGTACTTAGAGATGACATCTGCTGCCGCCTGCAGCGTTTCATTGATCTCTGCGTCGCTCCCTCTGTTGATCCAGAGATTGATGTCGTCCGCGTACAGGCTGTAATTTAAGTTGTAATTCCCAATTTTCCGCAATTCCTTCGGGAGCCCTCTCATGGCCATGTTGAAAAGGGTGGGTGACAGTACCGATCCCTGAGGTGTCCCCCTGTTGCCTAGCCTGATCACCCCAGATTGTATTTCCTGGAAAGTTATAACCGCCGTGCGGTCCGTTAAGAAATTTCTGACATAGCGATAAGTTTTTAGCCCTATTCCTGCCTGCTGGAGCCCTTCCAAGATGGCTTCGTGCTTGACGTTGTCGAAGGCCCTTTTTAGGTCCAGTCCCATAATGACTTTCGCATCTTTGGTTCTGGAATTAATTATGTCTTGCTGCAGCCGCAGCATGACGTCCTGTGTGCTCAGATGGGGCCTGAAGCCATACATCTCGTCTGGCCATTTCTCTTTTTCCTCCATATAATTTGAAATTCTGGTCTGAATGATGTGTTCCATTAACTTTCCTACACATGAAGTGAGCGATATAGGCCGGAGATTTTCCAGTTTCGGTTGCTTCCCGGGTTTTGGGATCAGGATCACGGTAGCCTCTTTCCACAGCGGTGGGATCTCCCCTTTTTCCCAGCATTTCTGCATGTAGCTGGTAAGGGCCTCTATCGAGTTGTCATCTAAATTCCTGAGCATCTTATTCGTGACTCCATCTGGCCCTGGAGCTGACTTGGTTTTGAGTTTCGCTATCTCCGCCCTTACTTCAGCTCTCGTGATGGGCGCATCTAACTTCTCATTTGGAATTCCCTGGTAGTCGGGTAGCTCTCTAATTTCGGTGTCCCCTATGTATGTCTCGACGAGTTTCTTCATGAATATGTCATCGTCCTGCTCTTCGCATGCGTGTCTAACCTTAGCCATTTTGACTCGTGCTTGTGTTTTGGACGTTTCAGGGTCTATTAAATGTCTTAGGATATTCCACGTCTGCGGGAGGTTCATATTCCTTTCCATGTCGCCACATTTGTTAGTCCAATTTTGTTCACATAGTTTAAAGGCGTAATCTTCTATTTCTTTGTTATGACGCGCCAGTCTTCTTCTGAGATTTTTGTTGTTTCTGCCTTGCCTTTTAAGTCGACGTTCCATGCCCTGTTTGGCCTCCCACATGTGTAGGAGTCGGGCATCCGCTATTTCCGGAGCTTTTTCCCCTTCTAGCGTCTTAGTTGTTTTCCTGGTGTCTTTCTTTACCGCTTCGCACCAGTCCTCTATATTTCCTATCTCTGTTAGATCTCTGTTCCCTCTAATCTCTCTAAATCGGTCCCAGTCTGTGATTTTCGTCCGGAAGCACTTTTTTCCTTTGACTTTACTCCTGATTTCAACCGTGGTTTCCACTATTGAGTGGTCGCTCCCCAGGTTGAGTTCCGTATTTAGCCATTGCGTTGTTTCTACGTTTTTAATCAGGGTCAGGTCCGGTGAGGTATCGGCTGTAACGCTGTTCCCCGCCCGCGTGGGGTGTAATGGGTCAGTCAGCAATGTTATCCCCAGGTTATGCGTGTCCTCCCACAACTGTCTCCCCTTTGCGTCTTCCTTAGTGTACCCCCACTCCGGATGATGGGCGTTAAAGTCCCCCGCTATAATTAGCGGCTGGTTCCCTCCTATCTTAAGTGCCTTGTTCATTATCGCCCTGAAGCGGACCTTCCGTTGTCTCGGTGGGCTGTAGATATTGAGTAGGAAAGTGTTTGATTCCTCCTTTTTTCCTGTTAGAATTTCTACAAAGACGTGTTCTATGACGTTGTCTTCTAATTCGTGTTGGATTGTTGCTATGTTTCTCTGCACCAGTGTTGTAACTCTCGATTTGTCCCCTTTCCCACTGTGGAAGGCGCGATACCCTTGCAATTTGGCCGGGCCGCCGGTCTCCTGCAATGCTATAGCAAGGGGGGCTGATTCGCGGATCGACAGCGTGCTCTGCAATACCGGTCGCTTGCGTCGATACCCGCGACAGTTCCACTGCCAAATTTGGATGTTATTGGGCGGTCTGTCCATTATTCAACTTTGTTTTGTTCTCCTCAAGTATAGTCACTCTCGCATTTAGGTTGGCGGTTTCCCCCTTTAATTGCTGGAGCGCCTCCGTCATGAGGTGAAAGTGATTTTGCATCTGTATCTGCATATGTTGAATCTGCTTGGCTAAGTCCTCAAGCTTACTGTCTCTTTCCTTAGAGAAATTCTTAAGACTTCTGTCCAGTTTCGCATTTACTTTCTCTAGCTTTTCATCCACTGTTAGGTCTGAGCTGTTATCCTCCCTAACTTTGCGTTTAGATGGGGGTGGAGAGGTATCCTCGACCAGCATATTATTCTCCGCTCCCTTGTTGTCGACTTGAGCTGTAAGATGTTGGCCTTCGATTTTGTTGGGCGCCCCTATTTCAGATCCGCCTGCTTTTGTTTGAGATTTAGTCGCCACAGTATTGCGCTCTGTTTTTAAATTTTGTATTTCCTCCTTTAAACTAAGGATCGTTGCATTCATGCTCTTAATAATGCTTGTTAATTTTTCTATTTCCTCGTCTTTTTTGTCCTTCTTAATATTTCGGCCCTGGGTAACCTTGCCTGCGAAGCTCACGCCTTTGCTCTCACCATTCTCGGTTGTTGGTTCGTCTCGGTCTCGACTGGGGGTCGTGGCTCTCGAGCTTGACAGTCCCCTGGATTGGCTCCTCCGCCTGGAAGAGCTTCGTCCCCTGGAGGCTGTCCGCTGCTCCTCTCCTAGTCTAGGGAAAGAGCTCGTCCTGGGCTTGTACCCTTCCTTCTCCCCTTCTTGTCTGGCTCTAGGGCGGCTTTGGTGTTCTTGGGTTTTTGCGATTTGGTTGGTTGCTCCCTCCGATTCCGCTTCTTTCTTCATCTTCTTTTCCCAGATTCTCTTTTTGATTTCGTACGGTGTACGATGGATCAGCTTGCATTTGCTGTCCCCCAGCATGTGCTCTTTCCCGCAGAGTTGGCACTTCAGCTTGCAGGTGTGGTCCTCTGGTGGATTTTCCTGTCCGCAACCACGGCACTTGATGTTTGTCGGGTTTGGACATACGTCGATTCTATGGCCTAGTCTTCCGCATGCCTTGCATACTTCATATTTCTTCTTATACAGGTAGCATCTGTGCGGGGCTCCCCCAAGGATGACGGTCCTCGGTACTTTCTCCTCCTTGAAGAGTATTAATATAGTCGTGGAATCCTTCCCGAGTCTTCTTACCCCGATAGCCTCCGGGTTTGCCTTGTGCCTTAGCATTTGCATGATGTCCTCTTGGGTGAAAATCCTATCCACCCCGTGCACCACTCCCTTGCCGCACCCGTCCGGAGTGCCCACGTAGGCGAAGACTGCCACCTCTTCTTCTTCCCCTAGCTTAATTCGGTTTATGCTCGCGTATTTCATTTTCCTTTCCCCACTTGTTGTAGCGATGAGAATGGAATGTTGTTTCGTGTTGGGTAACACGATGTCTTCCTCTTCCGTTTCTTCAATATTTACGCCCGCCGACGCCCTGATCATTCTTGTTAAATATGCGGCTCCACGTTTAAGGAGTCTATCTAGTCCTCCTTCGGGTCGGAGAATAATCTTGTCCGCTCCCTCCGGGATTCTTGCCTCTTGTCTTTCTACAGAAAATGCTGCCAGTTTTCTTCCGGCCTGCTTAAGCCTGAACTGCTCGGCCTCGATTTCCTTCTTGCTCTTTTCAAGCGGGACAACCTTCTTCCCTCTGCACTGGAACCACTGTCCCGGCACCGTGAACTCCCGCGGGTCCACTTCTTCACCTTCAACCACCTCCATGGCTGCACTCACTTCAATTTTCTCGCGCGCTTCGTGCCGTGCTGAATTTCTTCGCCGCCGGTGGCGCTGCTGCACCCTCGGCTCCCCCGTCGGGGCCTCGACCACTTATCGTCTGGGTTAGGCTTAGCTCGCTTCGCCCCAAAAATCCTTGATGATTCGAGAAATCGGACTCACTTGGTGGAGAACTTGTTATCCACGTATTCCCAGCGGGTTCCGACATCCGATTCTTCACTCGTTTTCAGTCGATGGGCAGGATTTCTCCCGATAACAGCATCAAAGCACTGAGCTGTGCGGAGACGCGTCCGATCATGCCGGCACTGCAGCGCCGCCACCATCACGATGATCGTTGAACCGGGGCCGATGACGCACCCATCCGCGGATGAAAAAAGCTTTGGTCTGAGCCATATAGCTTTGGGCAACTACGCAGCGGATAATAAGTGGCCGAGAGAGGCCGTTAGAAACAAGTTAAAATATTATTAAAAATGTGACACGTTTTTTCTTACGCAAGAAACAAAAACTGCATTCATTCCTGAGCGCGAATATTATGTTTGCTTTCTAGTTCTTTGGAATTCTGGCAGATCTTATTTTCTGTGTGCTAGTAACTTGCCTCACAGTTCGCAGGAGCCCTCATCATCGAGTTGATGCCGCTGGCAGTAGGCAGCTGCACGCGTTTTCTTCCAAGTTGCGCGACCAGTTGTACATTGACCTTGTACATGCCACGTATGCTCCGTTTTTGATGTGCTGAGCTGCATCCACGTGCACTGCTTGTGGATCGTCCTCCTACTGTTTCTCAAGGGTCTGTGCCCTTGTCTTCCTGCGGGCATCATGTCTACCTGGTAGCATGTTTTTGGCTATAGGTATCACAACTAGTCTACTAGAAATGTCAGCCGATAAATCAGATATTGCGCACACCTCTCCTCAGTGTGATGTATGTGGAGCTTGTCGAGAATTACGCGCCCAGCAATGCTGCGTGACAAGCGGGTCACTTGTGCTGTATTATGGGCTTAAATTAGTTCAGATAGCATGTTAAAATTTCCCAACTGCTGTAGTCGATGAGAGTGAGAGTATACTGGTAAGCCAAGGGCCGCTTTGTATGCTGTTCTAATTATGATATTAAGTGCATCTTCGTCCCTACGACGCAGATGACACTACGGGCAAGCGTACATGATTCTGCTTATCATGAATGCTTGAATGATCCTGCACAGGTCGGCTTCTCTCATACCCCTGCGACGCGTGGCAATGCGCCTCACCAGCCCACCTATCTGGTGCGACGTGACGAGTAGCCGGCGTATAGTTTCTTTGTTCTGCGTATTATTCTGAATCAACATTCCGAGAACTCTGATCGTGGCGACCGGTGGTATCGGATGGTTGTCAATGTGTAACTGGATAGGTTCTCGAGAATCTGGTTCTGCCTGTGAAGCTTGTTTGTTCATTATAACTAATAGTTCTGATTTAGCCAGCGAACAGGTAAGGCAGTTTTCCTGCACGTAAGACTGTACCGAGTCAATAGCTCGTTGTAATGACTCTGTAATCTCTCCATCGGAGCCAGAATCGGTCCATATGGTGATGTCCTCGGCGTATATGGAATGATGTATGTGTGGAATATCATCTAACAGACGCAGGAGGCCGCTCATAGCGATGTTGAAAAGAAAAGGTGAAAGTTCGGCGCCTTGCGGTGTTCCTCTCGTCCCTAGTGTAATTTTGTCCCTATTTCCGTCAACTAAATGGAGCGCAGCCATACGCTCATTCAAAAAGGTAGCGATCTAGTCGTATGTCCGTTTGCCTACGTTTATCTGTGAGAGGTGAGTGAGGATGGAAGCGTGTGACACATTGTCGAAGTCCTTGCTCACATCTAGTCCCAGGATGGCTCGCGTGGCTCTTATGTGATTTGGATCTAGAATGCCTTGTTGAATTTGCCACATGATGTCCTGAGTCGAAAGACCTGCTCCAAAGCCTGAGGTCTCTTATTTTCTAGCGTTCCTGCCATCTGCAATCCCACACTTGAACGGGCGCCAAGTAACGCCACGCGACAGGAGCGACGGTTTACCGTCCACACCAGTGCCTCTTGGAGAACAAGGAGGCAGTGGTCCAAACGCACACTTGTCAGAGAAAGAGTGCGACAGATACTGTGCCTTTCCCCCAGATGTCTCATCTTGTATAGCGTTTCTGCCATCTGCAATGAACGCGCGCCGCAAGTGGCGTTGACCTACCGTCCCCGCCCCGTAGGGCCAGGAACAGCCACCCTTGAGCAACTCTCCTCCCCGCAGCGGAGGTGGCTCAACTACTGAACCAGTAGCAGGTCCATGCATTTTCATTTCTATAGACACAACAACCGCTGATACGGTAGCGAGTGCAATGATGGCCAACAACAGATAAAAATATGGTGGCAGGCTAGCCTCAACCGCAAGCGGCAGTGGCCTACCAGTCCCAGCCCTGTAGGGCTGTTGTTGTTGTTGTGGCTGTAGGAGGAAGGAAAAGAAAATACACGGGCCCGCTACCGGCTCTGTAGCTGAGCCATCTCCGCTGCCTCGTGCAGACAGAAGAGAAAATAGAGAAGAAAGAAAAGAAGAGGGAGAGAATGACGCGCGCAGCAACAGCCGTCGTCCACCACCGAAGCGGTGGCGGGTGCAATGACGGCCTACAACAGATAAAAATTCGGAGGCAGGCTAGCCCCTGCTGCAAGCGGCGGTGACCCACTTGTCCCAGCCCCATCAGGGGAGTCCTGTCAGGGGGGGCCTGTAGGGCTAGGAGCAGCCACCCTTCCTGTATTTGTAGCGCGATCGTCCGTGCATATCGATTTGGTTTGCATGAAAAAAAAGCCGCAGTATCTTTCACAATTCTCTGCGGACTCCTTAACTGAGCCGCAAGGAAAACTGAATTATTTATAGGAAGGGAAAGGCTCGGTAACTGTCTCACTTGATTTCTGTGGACACCGCAACCGCGCCGTAAGGGAAGGGAGGAAGATGGGAGTGAAAGTGGAAAGAGAGAAAGGAGAGCCGTAGTGGAAAGCTACGGAGTAATTTCGACCACCTGGGGATCTTTAACGTGCGCTGACATCGCACAGCACACGACGCCTCTTCGTTTCGCCTCCATCGAAACGCAGCCGCCGAGGTCGGGTTCGAACCCGGGTACTCCGACACAGTAGTCGGTCGTCTTACCACTGCACCACCCCGGCGGGGCCGCAAGGAAAATGTCGAAGGTGGTAGTGAAAGACTAAAGAGAGAGAGGACACGTAGTGGAGTGCTATGGACCTTTGTAGCGCGGTGGTTCGTAGCACTCCACTACGTGTCCCCTCTCTCTCTCTTTAGTGCTTCGCTCCCACCTTTATTCTTTTCCCTGCGGTTCGGTTAAGGTGTTCGAAGAAAATTGTGAAAGATAGTGCGCCTTTTACGTGGCCGCGAAGAATCAGTTCGCGCTTCTAGTCGTGGAGCCTCAGCCCTCTATTCGGGTCTGTGTACCTGAGTAGGGGAACCTCCTATACCGGTGGCAGTAAAAATTTCAATCAATCAATCTAAGAAGCGCCAAATGAAAGGCGGCGCCCGGACGCCTGTATCGGATGACCGTAGGAATCAGCTTGGTATAGGCATGAACTGTCCGGTGGCGTCAAGACCAGTCGTGACGTTTTGGCCGGAAGTGACGTCATTACGACATCACGTTCGATGACGTCAACATGTAATGTTGTCAAAGTTAGTTGTCTCGGTCATTATTCATGACTATTTAGTCGTGACTAAATACTAATCTGTACTAGTTAAGGACTTTTTAGTCATCATTTAGTACTGCATGGCTACAGACTACGTCATCAAACTAAAGAGTGCGTAACCCCGCCGGGGTGGCGCAGTGGTTACGGCGGTCGACTACTGTTCCCAAGGATGCGGCATCGAATCCCGGCCTCGGCGGCCGCTTTTCGACGGAGGCGAAAACCAAGGCGTCCGTGTGCTGTGGGATGTCAGTGCACGTTAAAGTACCCCAGGTGGTCAAAATTTCCAGAGTCCTCCACTACGGCGTCTCTTATAGCCTGAGTTGCTTTGGGACGTTAAACACCGCAAACCAAACGAAACCAAATTAGCATAGACGAGCGAACGGAGAGACACGATCGTGGCCACGAGCATGAGCCATTAGGCTTTCGCCATAAAATTAGTGTTGCCGTTGGTATTTTGGAAGCGCTTTCCAGCCTACATACTCAGTGCCCCATGCGCCTGCCTCGTGCCTTCCAGCGCACGTGTGGCGCGGTGCGCGTGGGTCGCAAGCGCGAACTTGGCTGAACTCCTCTTTTGCGGTAGAATGCGACAGGCCGCTCGACGTGGCACCGCCACCTCGCCTCACGGCCGGCTTGAAACCGCGCACGGCTTCTGCTGCTGCTGCTGAAAACTCCGTGGTTACCAGCACACGTCCAGGACTACCACAGCGCGGCCAAGGCTACTCCAAGACATGGAACTCACCACCACAAGCCGCTGGCTGGTAAGCGTACCTCACGCTGTCTTCTCGGCCCAAAGTTCTTGGAGCTGCCCTCAAAAAAGGAGCTCGGAGTAGAGCTATAGCGTGCAGGTTACATAATGCCCTAGTTCTTAGTACACAGACCCATAGGAAGCGTGCAGTGCCCATGTGGCAAGCAATTATTCCGATGCGCGCTTAAAAATTGGTGCCGAGAGCCTCTTAGGTCGCGGCATACGTGAGACTTCCTTGACGTGGAGGCGCCCTTGGATAGTTGCGTTCCTTGCTTTGGTCAACAGCTGAAGCACGTGCAGAAGTGTCGTGCTTCTGAACGCGGCACGTTGCGCGAAGTGCGTCATTGAATATTAATTGTTTTTTTTCGCCATCAGTTTCCTCAAAGGGCTGTGATCGACGCGGGTAACTTCATTTCAGGTTGCGTACGTTGCCGTGACTTGCGATTCTGCAATGGAACGACCTCTTGAGCTATAGTTGGCTTTGCACTGGGTTTCTTCACTGCGAAGCGAAACGGGGACATTATCAACAACATAGGTGCGCTGAAAACACGTGCTGAAATTAATTCTGTTAGCGTCCCATAGTTGACGCTCTCAGTGGCAGCATCTCTTGACAGTTCACGTGGGGTTTATGATTATGGGACGACTTTCGCATAGCGGAAAAGCCACGGGGTTTTCCTGTGCGGGCAATGTAGATGGCGTGACCGTCCCTGCTCAGGGCTACACTTAAGAGTTCTGGCACATCGATGTGTCGCCTTGAGCACGGTGATGCATGGACAAGTGCAGAGATACAGAAAATTATTGCATTTTTTTTGCTGTTAACCAAGTTAGCGCGGAGTGACTTATATAGAAGACATAAACAAGCATAGACAATCACAGGAACCACAGACGCACAGAAACGCTGTCAACGTTGACAGTCAGCCAGTCACATGAGTTATTTGTGCTTACGCTATACATTTTCAACAAACGCAAACTACCTTGGCATACAAAAAATCCAAATCTGGGATGTCGAGAAAAGGAATGTGATGAACAATGAAATCGCAAGCAAACGTACGACTAGACAGTGAATCGAATTCTTTCTTGCCCTAGCAGCGATAGCAAATAACGAATTATCTGCCCACTGACTCGTTCTTTTTCTGTACGCACCTAATACGTAAGTGCGCAGTTTCCGATCGCAAACCGGGCCACGGAGTCACCATTGCCGCGAAGGAGAGCGCTGTGCCAACCCATTTGCCTACCTGCGTTCGCTGGTCAGAAAACAAAATGATAAGAGCGTCGTGTAATGGTAAATATGACCCCAATCTCATTTCGTTAGCATTACTCTAAGGAGCTTTTAGATATGCCATGAGACAACTTTCAGTGTTGTCCATGTCCAGTGAGTCTGGACAAACGCTTCTAGTTTTCTTGGCTGCTATAGCGTGCCGCGTTTGCGGCGGAACATACCAAATGAGCTTGATTTTTTCTTTTTGGCGCATCAAACGACCTCCTATGGCCTTTGGAAATGATGAACGTCAATGCAAGAAATATATTATAGATCCCATTCTGGAACGGTGATAAATAATCGGCCATGCTAATCACCACTAGGTGGTTATAATGGCTGACTGTTGTGTAATAAATGATGTATAAAATTATTGCATTTTTTTGCTGTAAACCAAGTTAGCGCGGAGTGACTTATATAGAAGACATAAACAAGCATAGACAATCACAGGAACCACAGACGCACAGAAACGCTGTCAACGTTGACAGTCAGCCAGTCACATGAGTTATTTGTGCTTACGCTATACATTTTCAACGTGAAACCTTTACTGGCATAAAAGAAGTCAGTATCATAAGCGGATCAAGCTTCACTTTCAAGTTGAGGAGGAGGAGGAAAAACATTTATTTAAACCCAATAACTATGCACTGGTGATTAGGTGGTCGTGTCCATTTCAGGCGGCCTCCTCAGTCCAGGATGCCGGCAGCTGCTGCTATCCCGCGCGCCCGCTCGATCAGCCGTTGCTGATCTTGCAGGTGTGAGCTAGAAAGAGAAGCTTCCCAAGAGGAGACGGTGGGGTGGGGAATGGGCAGGAAGCCTTGCGGCTTTGGACACCCCCATATGGAGTGGTGTAGTGTTGGTTTGGTGCTGGCGCATGATTGGCAGATCGAAGGGTACCGCGAGGAAAAGAAAAGGTGTTTGGGGTAGAGGTTCGGGAATGTGTGCGTTTGAAGTTGTCGCCAGGTAGTGGCATCTGCTCTGGAGAGTGGTTTGTGCGGTGCGGGAAGCATTTTTCGTTGTTGTCTGTAGTATTCGAGGGTAAGTGTGTACGTGAGTGGTTCTGTGGTGGTTGATAGCTGAGAGCTTGATGATAGCCACGGAGCATCTTCCTCTCCTGTATCCGCACTAGCTGGTAATCGGCCGTCTTCAGACTTCCCTCCTGGTGCCCGGCAAGTTAGTTCGCGGGCGAGCGCGTGGGCGCGCTCGTTGCTAGAAAGAAATGCGTGACCTGGTGCCCAAAGTATTCGAATAAGTGGCGTGGCATCTTTTATTTGCACTGACGAAGGATTTGGTGGGTTTGGGAGATAGCAGACCGGTTGAGAAGGCTCGGCATGCTGCCTGAGAGTCTGTGACGATAGTGCAGGTTTTCAAGTGTTTTTCCAGGTGGTGGATGAGATGTATCGGATGGCGAGGGCTATGGCTGTCTTTTCCGCCGTTCTGATCGCGGTCGTGAGAATGGAGCCCGTTATTTGTACCTGACCTTCATCGTTCGTTACGGCCAGGCTCGCGGCAGGTTTGCCGGGGTAGCTTGTTGCGCCGGTGTATAATACGAATTCATTATTTCTTAATGTACGTTGAAGTGTCCGTACTAGGGCCTGCCGTCTGCCCGCGTTAAGGTCTGGATGCATAATTTTCGGGATTGGGGCCACTTGGATCTTTGCTCTCATTAAGGGGTCCATGGGCTCCGGATATGGTGGTAATGGGGGTATGGGGGCTGGATACCCGAGTCTCGCGAGTAGGGCACGTCCAGTGCGTGTGTTTCGTAGTCTAGTTACTTGTCCTACCCGCTGTGCTTCAGTTGGAAAAGTGGTGTTGGTGTGTCAACAGCGTGACTAGCCACACGTGTGCCACTCCGTGCTGATCGACTCCCCCGACCGCACCACGTGATTAGCCACACCAATACCGCGCGCCGTACCACTTGACTCACTGCGGACGCAACCGCCCGCCGTTGCTTTCGTCATGCCGCTGCCTCGCTCGTTTCAAAAGTCGGCGGCTGCGTGCTACCTCTCGGGATTCTCCAGTACAGATTTCTGGGGCACATGAATATGCCAAGGAAACTGGTATATTGTGAGACGGTAGTAATGATCTCAGCTTCCAATAGGTAGCAAGCCAATGCTTGTATAATGTCCCCTGGGCTCGCACAGTGCAGACAAAAATACTATTGAAAATCAATGAGCAGCGTTCTTGAATACTATAAGACAACTGAAGAATACTGCAAGATACCTTTATGACCACATTAATATAAATGGTCTATGCACTATAAGACAACTGAAGAATACTGCAAGATACCTTTATGACCACATTAATATAAATGGTCTATGCTTCCGATGCATAACAACATTGCTGTTTTAAAATTTGTCCTGCACTCACAACGAGTAAATAAAATTACCACAGGAAACTACAAGGATGTGTTCTATATAAATGTGAGGCTAAGAATTATTGTAGCATAATCTCACAAGCTTGTCAACATAAATGGCCCCAGCTTTGCATGCGTAGCAAAAGTTTGCTGCTGTAATTAGGACAGCCATATAATACCGGTGGGTCGCGTTTAATAAAAAATTGAGTGACTGTCACCGAGTCGTGTTAAGATTTTATTCCTCCCGACCTACCCGGGAAACTTCCTCGCACCGCCCGAGGCGATGAGCGCGTCTGCCGCAACTCCCTTTGCGTCTTTAGGGAGTTGAGCGTGCACGCGCACGACTAGCATTTTCCGCCGGGGAGACCGCCGCCTTCACCCTCTGCTCCCGGTTCAGTGCGCAGTTACCTCCGCGGGCCGTGAGCACGAAGCCGCGCCAGGTGAGCAGACTATTTCTCACTCCTTGCGTATGCTTCCCCCTTAGGTGGTTTGACTTCATCCCCGTCTGCGGCGTTCGCTCACACCATGACGGTTGTTCTTGAGTGCATTTTCTTGCAGTTACTCGAGCGTAATAAACTGTCCGAGTACGTAACCCTGTGTCTGTCCCCTCTGGCTCGAACCCACAGCAGTAGCGACTTCTCGCACCGCGGGTTGAGGGTCTCAGCTCTGTTTGCTAGGGTTGCACGTCGGGGCTAGAGGGCGACTGTAGGTTCTAGCCACCCCTCCCTCCCTATTGGCGCATTCGTGCGGGAATATCCCCCATATTGTTGGCGCCCGAACATGCAGCCAGACGTGTGACAAAACGAGTGGCTGTGTGTGTACAACCACCGACACATAGATAGCCATGGCAGTGGCAGGACTGACCTTCCAGTCTCTTCTAATACTGCAGTGGTGATTGCACAACGGCAAAAAGAAAATATAATTGGTTGTTGTAGCCCTCCACTACGGCTCCTCTTTCTCCCACTTTCACTCCCTCCTTCCACCCTTCCCTTACGGCGCGGTTGCGGTGTCCACAGAAAACAAGTGAGACAGTTACCGCGCCGTAAGGGAAGGGTGGAAGGAGGGAGTGAAAGTGGAAAGGGAGAAAGAGGAGCCTTAGTGGAGGGCTACGGAATAATAGAGAAGAAAAAAAAGAGGGAGAGAAAGACGCGCGCCGCAACAACGGCCGTCGTCCGCCACCACCGGGTGCAATGACGGCCGGATGGCGGGTGCAATGACGGCCTACAACAGATAAAAATTTGGTGGCTGGCTAGCCCCCACCGCGAGCGACGTTGGCCTACCGTCCCAACCACGTAGGGCCAAGAATTGCCCTCTGCTCGGGCGGACAGAAGAGAAAATAGAGAACAAAGAAAAGGAGGAGGGAAAGAAAGACGCGCGCGGCAACAACGGCCATCGTCCACCACCGAAGTGGTGGCGGGTGCAATGACGGCCTACAATAGATAAAAATTCGGTGGCAGGCTAGCCCCCGCCGCAAGCGGCGGTGACCTACCTGTCCCAGCCCCATCAGGGAAGTGCGCTAATCTATAATTGGTTCGCAGGAAGGGAAAGCGCAGTATCTTTCACACTTGCAGCTGTGGACATCTGAACCGCACAGTAAGGGAGGGAAGGTGGGAGTGAAAGTGGACAGAGAGAAAGGGGAGCCGTAGTGGAGGGCTACACAGTAATTTCGATCACCTGGGGAGCTTTACCGTGCGCTGACATCGCGCAGCACACTGACGCCTCTTCGTTCCGCCTCCATCAAAACACAGCCGCCACGGTCGGGTTCGAAACTGGGAGGAGGAGGAGGAGGAGGAGGAGGAGGAGGAGGAGGAGGAGGAGGAGGAGGAGGAGGAGGAAAAACTTTATTTAGCCCTTTATTTCTTGGCGGTTTTTGGGCCATCTTCAGAGATGTCTGCTTGTTGAATCCACAAGTCTTCTCCGTCGACATCGCCCACTTTTGCACAATGGTCGGTTGCCCTCAGTCCAGGGCTCCGCTGGCTACTGCCGCCCGTTGGGTTCGCTGTACCAGACCTTGCTGGTCTTCGCAGTGGTCGCTGGACAGCGGCGTCTCCCATTGCTCCGCACTCGGGTTTCGAATTTTGGGGACCACATCTATGTTTTGACAGGCCGATGTGATGTGATATAGTGTTGGTTTTTCATCGCACCACCATCTGTCAGCGATATGGTAGGGTGCATTTTGTGTAGTATGTGTAGATTTGAGTGTGAACACGTCTGTAATTGTCTCCATATGACAGCTTCCTCTCTGGTGAGAGAACTGTGCGGTGGGGGATATCGCATTCTTCTTCCTCTATACTTTTCTAGTATGGCCGAGTATGCCTTGGGTGCTGGTAAAAGTTCCGCGGACTCGTCGGATGCTCGGAAAGTAGTGTATGCTCGAGCTATCCTGTCAGCCTCTTAGTTCCCTGCCACCCCCATGTGCCCCGGTACCCACATAATTTTGTGTCTGGTCTTGTTTTCTTTGTGGTTTTTAATTCTGTCTCTCGCTTCGAGGAGTATAGGGAGCGCGTGACGACCAATCCTACCATTCATGAAATTTCGACAGGCTGTTTGAGAGTCCGTTAGTATCGTTAGCGACCGCCCAGCTCTATAGCCCTCCGCCACCGCTAGAGCAACGGCTACTTCCTCGGCCTCTGCTACTGTGCAGTGTCGGATAGAGGCGCTGGTCACTTCGCGTAGAGACGAATCGACCACCGTGGCCACTGCAATTTTGTTGTGTCCTCCTCTCGAGGACGCGTCTGCATACATGGTCGTGTCTTGAGGAGCGTATGTTTTTGAATAAAATCGGCCCTTGCTTCTCTTCTAGGTGGAGGTTAGGGTCCACGTTTCCCGGGATTTGAGCTACCTTGAGGGACTTGCGAGGTTCGTCGGAGATAGTTACCGTCCTCGCTATTTTTCGTATCTGCTCACGGTATCCGAGTCTCTATAAGAGCGCTGTTGCAGTCGTTTCCTGCAGCAGCCTGAGGTTTTGCGACTGAAGCTGCGCCTCGCGTAATTCTTCGAATGTGTTTTGCAATCCAAGTGCCATGAGCTTTTCTGTAGACATGTTGTGTGGTAATCGGAGCGCCGTCTTATACGCTTTGCGTAGCAAGTGGCACTGGTAGGGCAGGCTGTACATAATTCGGCTCACTACCAGGTTTCTAACTAGTTTTAGTGTGTCCTTTTCGCGCATGCCATGCCGCCTGTTGGTGATGCGGGCGATCATGTGTGTCACTTGTATCGTTGTTGTTTTGAGCATGGTAAAAGTGTGACTACTGCGTTGGTTCGATTGAACCCACATACCTAATATTCTCATTGTTGTCTTTTCCGGGATGGGCATTCCTTCTAGGTAGATGTTGAGTTTCAGGTTCTCACTGGTTCGGACGGTCCGGTTTTGTTTGCCTCTGCACACTCGAAGCAGTTCCAATTTCTCGGTCGAGCATGCGAGTCCTCTTTCTCCGAGATATTTCTGTACACAGGAGGCCGCTTCTGTAGTTTTTCTTCATTCTCCCCGAGGGAACCGGTGTTCGTCCAGACTGTTATGTCGTCTGCATACATGGCGTGCCTTATTCCTTCGATCTTCTCTAGTTTTCGTGCTAGACTTGTCATAGCTATATTGAAGAGGATAGGTGAGATGACTGATCCTTGGGGTGTTCCTTTGTTTGGCGCTTGAATTTTGTTCGATCGAAGGTCTGCCATGCCGACAGGAAGGCTTTGACGTACCCGTGGATTCGGCGTCCGCAGTCCAGGTCGTCTAGGACTCTAAGGATCGCTTCGTGACTGACGTTATCAAATGCTTCCTTGAAGTCGAGGGCCATTATGACATTTTCACCCGTTCGGGGTATGTTGCGGCGCATATCTTCTTGTATTTGAAGCAGCACGTCCTGCGTCGACAGTTTTGCTCTGAAGCCGAACATGGTGTGGGGTACATGGTCATTATCTTCCATGATATTTTGCAGTCTGAGCATCACCACCCGCTCGTAAAGCTTGCCGAGGCACGACGTGAGCGAGATGGGCCTGAGAGTTTCAATTTGGAGCAGTTTGCCAGGTTTTAGGAATCATAATTACTTCGGCGTGTTTCCAGTCTCCGGGAACCGTCTCCGCCTCCCAGTGTTCAGAAAGCTTACGAGCTCTTATATGAGGTCGTCACTCAGGTTTCGGATCAGGGCGCTGTCGGTTCTGTCGGCTCCTGCTGCCGTGTTTCTGGTTGTATTCCTTATGGCCGCATAAACTTCTTCCAAAGTTATTGGGCGGTCGAGTCTCTCGTTTTCGGCTCCGCGATAAGTTCCTTGGTATCGTGAGGGGTTGTGATAACCGAAAAATTTTTTTCGTGCCTTCTCTAAAAGGTTGGTGTCCGAACCCTCGAATGAGTGGATGAATCTGTGGATGCTTTTATTTTTTTTCTGATTTTGTTTCGGTCGGATCAATTAGTGCTCTTAGGAGATTCCAGGTTCTGGCCGTACTCAAGGTTCCCTTAAGCGAGTCGCTGAATTGTTCCCAATTTTGTGTCGCGAGTTGCGCTGCGTATTCTTCAGCTTTTGTCGTAGCTTCTGATATCTTTAGTTTTAGTTTCCTGTTGTGTTTTCGCTTCCGCCATCTTTTGGTGAGACTGCGTCTGGCTTACCATAGTCGCAGAAGGTGCCCGTCTACTTCGGGCGCTGTTGTTGTTTGTCTTACACTACTTGTGCATTTGTCTCGCGTTTCTGTCAACATGCCGCTCCATTCTTCTAGTGATTGGATGCCACCTTCAGATTTTTTGCAAGCCCCGCGGAACGTGTTCCAGTCCGTGAGTTTTGCTTGACCGATCCGGCATCTTACCCTTTCCGATGCTATTTGCGTCCGGAGGATAAAGTGATCGCTGCCTAGGTTTTCCATCATGTTTTCCCACTGTGACTCCTTGCTCTTCCTTACGAACGTGAGGTCCGGGCAAGTGTCCGTGCTCACACTATTACCGATTCTCGGGGGGGTCGCGGGATCTGTGATTAGCCTGCAGCCAAAATATTCGGCTACATCCGCTAATGTTCTTCCCTTGATATCTTGTTACCTGTATCCCCACCTCGTGTCCATGGTGTCGAAATCTCCTACGATAATGAGTGCAATTTCTTTGGCTAGTTTGTGCGCTCCGTGGAAGAGTTCGAAGAATCTGGCTTTTCTTTGTCTTGGCGGACTGTACACGTTCAGTACGAATGTGCTCCTTCCCTTTCGCTTTTTCGGAATGATTTCGACAAGCGCGTGCTCGATGTCCGTATCGGCGACGGTATCGTGCCTGATCGCGGTGATGGCTTTGATGAGTAGAATGGCTGCTTTACCTCCGTTTTGGCTCTCGTAAACATCGTGCCCCTGTAAAGAGGGCCTGGTTCCGGTCTCTTGGAGCGCAATCACATCGGGGGGTTTAAGCTGTGTGTTTATGTATTGTTTTAGTAGGGCCTGTTTTGTGCGGTAGCCTCTGCAGTTCCGTTGCCAAATTTCTAAGTTTTCTTGGTCTTGCTGATGCGTCTTGGTCATGTTTACGTGTTCGTGCTGTTGCCTTGTTCGACAGCGAACGCCGTTAACGCTGGACGGTTGTACGCTCTTCCCCTATACTCGGGGACACCTTTTCTTGGCAATGAAGCCAAAGCTACAGAGCCAAAACGCACCATCTTCCTACGCAGCTGAATATATTCCCTAGTTACATGAGTAGTTTCTGCAAAAACAAATTGAAATCATAGCACTAGTTAATTACGGTATATGTTTTATAACATAACTGATTTTCCGAAATGAAGCTGTTATGCCTAAAACACTTGTCTTGGTTCCATCAGGTTTTCTTCTGTGATGTCTGTCGCGGGTTTTAGAGACGCCCCGACTTTGCAGACAAGATGGCGACTGCCGCCTGTTCGGGTTGTTCCGGTTCTGGTTCCTTCACTCCGCAACGGTTGGAAGCGTTTTCACCAAACAAGATTCGAGTCAAGTTCAAGAGACGCTGGCTGTCGAAGCAAACGAAAGAAATGGCCTGCAACGTCTATGTAGGCCGAAAGCTGTGCAGTCGAACTACATGGCGGAGTGACACGTTTAAAGGCCCCGCCTCCCTACCTATGCGCCCATTGCCAAGAAAAAGTGTCCCCGAGTATAATGTTTTCGTTATGTCTTTGTTTTCGAAAAGCACTTTTGATTTCTGAGATCTGCGCCTGAAATTGTGCTTGCATCTGTTGCATTTGAGATTGGATTTGCCGCATCATATCCTGCATCATCTGCTGCATTATCTGTTGCATTCGTGTTTCAAGTTCTCCATTGTTGGATGCATGTGGCTGTTTTGGAAGGGCTCTAGTGATTTCAAGCTCCCGCAAATGTGCCTTCAGTGTTTTTGTTAGTTCCTCCACCTTGCGTTCGAGCTCATTTTGTTAAAGTCGAGCGAGTTCTGAGTGCACCACTGCTCGCGTCTTTAGCTTCTTTGACAGGAATATTTTTGTTGCTTGTATTGTTTGTGTTACTACCATTTCCTACCGAGTGCGGATCAATGGTAGATGCCCAGCTTACCTTGCTGCCGCCTTTCTGGGAAAGCTTCTTTTTCTGCTTTTCTTGTTTGTTCCCCTCCTGTGACCCGGCCGGCGACAGAGGTGGGAAGGAATTGGACCTTGATCAGCTCCTCGAGGTCTCTCCTTCTGAGCTGAACCATCGCTTGCATGGTCGCCCGCGTTGGTTACTGCGTCCTCTTTCCCCGCTGGGCTTTGGTCTTGCTTTTTTCAGTCTCTCGGGGCACTCTTTGGATCCGGTGCGATGTGCCTGACCGCATATTAGGCGCTTGAGCTCACACATACGGTCTGTCATCGGATTTTGATCTCCGCACAGCCCGTACACAATAATGTCCGGTGTGGGGCACACGTCGGAGCGGTGTCCTTGCTGGAAACAGACGTAGCACACTTGCCGCGTGGGGCGGTACTTGTAGCACGGTAGTTCACCTCCGTAGTATATTACGAATTTTGGCAAGATCGGGCCGTCGAACGTGATCACTGCGGTCTTGGATTTTCCAAGCATCCTTGCCTGGAGAATGGTTACTCCTTAAGTTCTGACTCATAGGTGTGCTTTGAGCTCTTCGGGAGACGTACCTGGGTCAACACCGTGTATTACGCCGCGAAAGACGTCCTCCGGAGCTGCCACGTAAGCGTTTACCTCGTACGACTTTCCTGCAAATTTAAGGCGGGCAATGCGCCGCACCAGGTGAGCCGTTTCTTCATGTGGGGTGCTAACGATAATGATGTTGGATGCTGTACGAAGCCTTACAAGTATGTCCTCGTCCTTGCATTGTTGGCCACACGCCATGATAACGGCGCGCGCTACTTGGTGCGTGGTGAGTGATTTCACCATGAGTCCTTTCTTGGGTCGAAAATTGATTTTGATGTCATTTTTGGGGAGTGGCGGCAGACTTCGCCTAGACCTCCTCTGCTCCCCCTGTCCAGTCTTGTTGCAACCGGTCGCATTATCCAGTGAATTTCCATCGTGAGCTTGGGCGTCCGGGCCGGTTCCCGTGCCTTTCCGTCGTCCTTGTCTCTGAAGGTTTCTTTTTCTGGCGCTTGGATTGAACAAGCTCCCAACTGGCAGCGTTGTCGTACCCGACGCGCTCCGATGAGGAATCTGACGGGATTCCGTCTTCGCTTCCTGACTCGGCGTCTCCAAATTCGTCTTCATCCATCCCTTGGAATTCGTTAAGGAGGGCATTTGGTGGTGGTGGCGACGAACTTGGGGCTTGGCTTGGCCCTGCCATATGGCCTCTCTTTTAAGAAGCGTCGGTGCTAGGCGCCGCCGTCGTCAATAAACCTAGCGTCCCATACTCTCCCGACGTCGTGCTGGGCGTCCCGTCAGGGTTAGCGGGCTGGCGCCCGCTTTGGAACGTTCAAGTTCGGTAAAGATCCGGTAAAGATCCCATTCCGGAGCAGTCCAGGACGCCGTAACGTTGAGCTGCAACTAACTGCCTGCTTCATTCTGTGCAGCCTGTCATCGGGAAAAAAATCCTCAAGCCATCGTCTGAAATCCTGCTTATTGCCTACATCGAGCGTCCACGTGCTGCGTCTGCCAGATACCTGTTGTGCCTGCGCTTTGCTGTTGGACTGTTGGAGGGCCGTCGGCGACACTTTATCATCCGGCAGTCAGCTGCGCTTGCGCAGCTCGAAGGGCCATCGACGTCACAGGAAGGCTATAAAATCCGCTGTCTAGCCCACCCTCAGCACCATTCCGGAGCAGTCCAGGACGCCGTAACGTTGAGCTGCAACTAACTGCCTGCTTCATTCTGTGCAGCCTGTCATCGGGAAAAAAATCCTCAAGCCATCGTCTGAAATCCTGCTTATTGCCTACATCGAGCGTCCACGTGCTGCGTCTGCCAGATACCTGTTGTGCCTGCGCTTTGCTGTTGGACTGTTGGAGGGCCGTCGGCGACACTTTATCATCCGGCAGTCAGCTGCGCTTGCGCAGCTCGAAGGGCCATCGACGTCACAGGAAGGCTATAAAATCCGCTGTCTAGCCCACCCTCAGCACCATTCCGGAGCAGTCCAGGACGCCGTAACGTTGAGCTGCAACTAACTGCCTGCTTCATTCTGTGCAGGTACGTGTGTGAGCCTTCTTTTACTTAAGGTGCTTGTTGCTATATAGCGGCTCTTGGACTGCTCCGTCTGTCTGTACATGATATTATGGGAGACAAGGCACCTTCGACTATAAAGGAAGTCGTGAAAGCACTTGCTGACATGTCAGCACATTTTGAGACAAATCAGCTAGAGCTGAAAGAGGCCCTCAAAAAGGTAATTGAAGATGAGCTTGAGCCAGTGCGGAAATCCATGGAGTTCATTAACACAATTTTTGAGGAGCTTAAGGCAGAAATAGCTGAAATGAAAAAGGAACTGAAATATGTGAAAGCTGAAAGCGTAGAAATAAAGAAAGACAACGATCGCCTCTCAAAAGAACTAGAAGACGTGAAGAAAGAGGTGATTGACTTGCAGCAGTACAGCAGGAGAAGTAATCTGGAAATCAAGGGGCTTCCTGTAGTCCAGGGTGAAAACCTTGTCGCTACTTTGACAGATATATCACGCCATTTGCAAATTGAAATCAGTGAGAGTGACATTGATGTCGTTCACCGAGTGCCATCGATGAACAAAAAAGAGTCAAATGTGGTGGTCAAATTTCATTCCCGTGCCGCTAGAGACAAAATGCTGAAAGCTGCCAAAAAACAAAGACTAAACACATTTCACCTGGGTTTCAACAGCTCAGAAGAAAAGAGTTCACCAGTCTATGTAAACGAGCATTTGTGCCCGGCAAAAAAAGTGCTGCTGGGCCACGCTTTGAAGGCAAAAAAAGAGAAGGGTTGGAAGTATGCCTGGGTCATAGAAGGTAAAATCTTGATGCGCAAGACAGACAACTCGCACGTACTGCAGGTGACGCGAATGGCTGACCTCGCCCAGGTACAGTAATAAATAGGCTACCCTGTAATCGCTGTATCTCCGAATGACTTACACTTCTGCTCAAATCGAAAACAAATGGCTTGGGCGCGGTCAGGTATCTGTGTTACACTGCAACATCCGGAGTGCTAGGAAAAACCTCGATCATTTGGTTGCTTATCTGTCACATTACTCGTATCGTTTTGATGTTATTGCGCTGACAGAAACATGGCTCAAGCAAGGTGAAACTGTTGAAATTCCTGGGTACAATTTCCTCTCGCGACCGCGGGATAGTGTATCACGTGGTGGTGGCCTCGCACTTTTTGTTCGAAAAGGGATCGACTACTGCTGTAAATGCAATGCTAGTTATGAAGCAGGTGTAGTTGAAACACTGTTCATTGAAATGAAGTGTGGCATCATTATAGGTGTTGTTTACCGCCCACCTAGCGCTTGTCTAAACAAATTCTATTCCGTAATGGAAACTACGCTATTATCACTTGCGACGGGTAAATCGTCTTTGATTGTCTGTGGTGATTTCAACATTGATTTGTTGAAAGATGATTGCCGTGATTACCTCTTGCTAATACAGTCCTTTAACTTGACAAATGTTATAGATGAGCCAACTCGAGTCACTAACCAATCCGCCTCTCTGATTGACCATGTGCTTTGCAACAAGGACATAAATGTGTTTGCTGGTGTGTGCGACATTGCCATCTCAGACCACAATCCCATCTTTATTCTTTATCCCTGTGACCCTTTGCTTTATCCTCCCAAGCAGTTTAAAAAACGTACCACCCGAATCGATTACGCTCAAGTGCGATCGCTGCTTCAGTGCACTGATTTCGAAGGCGTGCATGATGATGACATAGATATTGAGTATCAATACCTGGTAAGGAAAATCACAGACATCATTGACCGATCCACTTACACATACACTAGGCGTAACTACGACCATGGTATATGCCCTTGGATGACAAAAGCTATACTTGAAGTCTTGAAAAAGAAAGATTCATACTATCATAAGTGGAAAAACAATCGGACTAATAGGTATTACCGGGAACAGTTTCGATGCTACAGAAACAAATCGGTCGCCATGATGAGGAACTCAAAGAAACAATACTACACTAATCTAATTATGAGACAGGAAGGAAATTCCAAAAAGATATGGGGAATTGTGAGCGATGTTGTTGGATTAAAGAAAAAAGAACATTTCCTTCCAGACTTAATCTCAGAGGAGATGGCTGATACCTTCAATAATAATTTCGTCGATCGAGGAAGAAAACTGGTTAATGGCTTTCCTTCAACAACGCCTCACCTAGGAAGACCTATTGCAACAAATGATACCTTCGCTTTCCGGGAGATAACTGAAGAAGAAATGAGGTCAGTAGTTAAAAATCTGCGAGAAAACAAAGCTTGTGGTTATGACGGAATACCATCGAAGGTGTTAAAAGACAATATCGACATTCTTTGCACCCCCTTATGCAACATAATTAACCATGCGATGGTTAGCTCTCAATATCCAATAAGCTTGAAGATTGCGAAAGTTGTGCCAGTCTACAAGACAGGAGATCCCAATGACCCCAGTAGTTACAGACCCATATCTGTGCTTAGCATAATCAATACTGTCTTTGAAAAATTAATATCCTTACAATTGAACAAGTTTCTGCTTGATAATAATGTAATCTGTGCTGAGCAGCATGGCTTTATCTCAGCCAAATCAACAACCACTGCTGTCACATCACTTTCTCACCATATTAACACTGCTCTTCACAGAAATCAAGTTGCAATAGTAATATTCCTCGACATAAAAAAGGCATTTGAGTGCGTCTGTCACTCAGAGTTATTGGAAAAATTAAAATCGTGTGGTATTGCTAATGCCTCTCTCCAGTTTTTTGATAGCTACCTTTCCGCTAGAAAACAAAAAGTAGTGCTTAATGACAGACACTCCGCACTACTACCCGTGACTTGCGGGGTCCCGCAAGGATCTGTATTGGGTCCTGTTTTGTTTTCCATTTTCGTGAACGACCTACCGCAGGCCGTTCAATTTTCAAAAGTCTTTATGTATGCAGATGACACTGCTCTTTTGTTCACATCTAAGTCACTCATGGGCCTAGAAAATACGATAACGTCCGAACTGTTTAATGTTTCAGAATGGTTTCGTGCTAATAAACTAACAATAAATGTAGATAAAACTAAATATGTAGTATTCCACTCCAAGAGAAGAAACATTGACCCTAGTACGATTCACATATCTCTAAACAACGATTGTGTTCAGCAAGTTTGTTCTTTCAAATACCTTGGTATCATCTTTGACCAACACTTGCACTGGCAAGAGCAGATAGATAAGCTATCTAAAAAGCTAGCTTTCAGTTGCTACGCGCTTACCAAGGCGAAAAGGTTTTTCCCGTACACCATACTACGTTCCCTGTATTTTTCGTTATTTCACTGCCACATCAGCTACTGCTGTGAATCTTGGGGACAAACGTACAAAACTTATCTACTTCCCTTACAGAGACTGCAGAAGAGAGCATTGCGTATAATATACCGCGTATCTTTCAACTGCAGCAACAATAATTTATTTCTAGAAAATCGAGTACTTTCATTAGAATCAATGCTTAAATACAAAATCTGTGTATTGGTAAATAACATCATTAATACTAGTATTCCTCTGCCACTTGATATTTTCTTGTGGCCATCTCGCAATACAAGACACGCATTAAATGGCAATTTCAACCTCCCTGCCTGTCACAATGTGTACGGAGAACGTTTAGTACAATTTTCTGGAGCAAAACATTGGAACACGTTGCCTATTAATGTGAAACTTGCAGGTAACTTTAAAATGAGTTGTAAAATGTTCTTTATTAACAGCCAAGAAGAGTTATGATCCCCTCCCCGCCCCCCCCCCCCCCCCCCCATTTTTTTTTTTGTGTGCGCTTGCGTTTTGTATTAATTGCCTATGAATTGCTTGCTGAAAAGTATTTTTCTCCGTGCCTGTTGATTCTTTTTGCTTGTCTGTTTTAGTCGTTTTTTTTGTATGTGTGTGTGTGTGTGTGTGTGTTTGTATGCGCTCATTACGGCTGCCTGACCAAGTTTATTCTGTACTGGACCGTCTACTAGCCCCGCGGCTATCGGTCCAAATATTCTTTATGTATTTCGTTTCCTACAAATAAAGATCACTTTGATTGATTGATTGATTGATTGATAACAAATGGTCCTACCGCTTGAAATATGGCATCCAGGGGATCCAGCACTTGATATCTGTCAGTTCCGAATGAAATCCGGAGGCGAAGGTGCGTTGGTCCGGTGAAATCGGTCAAACTTTTCGGAGCCGAAGGGACGCGTATCCGCTTACTTCAACCGCCATGTCTGATCCTCGAGCCAAGAACAACCACTACAACCCTGCCTGTGCGTTCCTCGATCCTCCCATACACACGTCATTACACCTCGAACCCGGGTACCCAGGCACAGTAGTCGGGCGTCTTACCACTGCACCACCCCGGCGGGGCATAAAGAAAAACCACCTTAACTGTTATTATTGCGCGAGATCAGGAGTTGACGCTAGCCACTGGGATCTTGTAATTTTCTGCGAGAGCAGGAGGTCACACGACTCCACCGCTCTGCAGCAGGGTGACGTGCGGACGCTTGTGCGATGGGCATTGTCTCGCAGTGTTTTGACTTACCATGCTCTACGGGAGAACGGGAAACGCTGTAGCGTATGCACTTTTACGCGTGCACGTTGATGGCATGAGAAGTATTATTACTATCCTTTCCGCCGCGCCCGTTAGCCAGTTCATCGCGATAGCTCGCAGCCTCAGAGAAGGGTCGACCTACCCGGTCTCTCTGAGTGGTGACCATTTCAAGTACATCAGTGCACAGTGCCTAGTCAGCCTTAAGGGAGCTTTGGGAAAATAGCGGTAGGATCCTTTTTCGTTTTATTTTTGTCGACTAATGTTCGACGGAGCCCAGTGGTGCGGCCGCGGCGCACATAAGGACATGCTGGAAATGTTGCTTGTGCGGGCGCTACACAGCTTGTGTTGCTGTGACCGCGTTGGATTACTGCCGTCTATTTCTATAGCACCTTGCACATTTTCCCCACGCGAATGATGCACGTGAGTCCTTCGAGATTGGTCATGTCACGCTGAGACGAGCTATATCGCACATGTGCATCGCTGAGCATGCGAGCATGCTATAAGTTCGCAAGAATGCCACGGTTGTTGCGTTGGGCACACGCCGACGCGCGACAGAGCTGCAAGCGAAGATGGCGGAGCTAGACTTTACACAAAGCGCACCGAAATTCGAACCTCGCTGCGTGGACCGAGCAGGACGCACTCCCCACCAGTAGCCAGCTGTAGCTAGTGGCAAAGCTTGTTATTTCGAGCATCGCGCCTCGTTAAGAGTTGCGCCCACGGCAGACGTAGTTCTTACCAACGCGCAGGGAGTAATCAACTGAATATTGATAGGAAGCACTGTTAATGTTCAGCGCATTTTGCTTCCAGAGCAAGGACGCGATTTCTCTTTGGAAAAGATCGAGGGGGGGGGGGGTAGATTGAAAAAAAAAGTAACTAGCAAAAAGACAGCATTGCAGCCGGCAAGGAGGGAATCCGGCGGAGGCCACGACGACCGCTGCGGCATGGAAGGGCAAGCCATCCAGAGTCGCCGCGGTCCTGCACCCAGAGCCTGCTGTCACTGTCAACCAGGCCAACAAAAAAAGGAGATTTCCGGTCGGAGCGAGCGAGCCGAAGCTCGCGGAATGGGTCCCTGCGTCTGCCACAGCGAAACCTGCAGCAAAGTGGTCGCCTTGGCGCCATATAAGACCCGCTGTTGCAGCTTCACCAGAGGGAGAAGCTTGACCCCCATTGTGCTCATCCTCGGCTGCGTCGGCAACATCTCGGAAAAGAGGCAAGCCAAGAGCGAGTGGTCGGCCCGCTGACGGCAAGCCTGCTGCAAACTACGCAACGGGACGACGCAGTGCTTCCGCCACCCCTCGCCCCTCTGTCAGGTTTGCCCGGCCGGCTCAAGGCCGACTGCGGTGAAGGAGTGGGATCTGCGGTTGCTGCTGTCGCCGCACGTGTGCTCTGTCTCCGTGGTGGTCTCCTGTGGTCGTCGGCCTTGCCACCTCCTCCGACGCCCGTGGCTGTGAGCTGTCTGCAAATGTTATATATTGACAATTTTGTTTGGCTTTGAAACTTGAACGGCGTCTAGCCGGCTCCATTCGGTATGTCCCTCGGTGAACGCGGCTACTTTAGCCGTACGGCGGTTTTAAGGATGGAAAGGGTGTGGGGATTCAAAATCCCCTGCCTCCTATATAACGACCGCGCGTAGTTAGCACGCGTGATTACGCGCACTGGTAGAGAGGTAGGCGGTAGAGAGGGCACGCTGGTCACCCTACGCCGCCTCCTGGTCTCCTGCGGCGAGGATGCCGCGGGCTTCCCACTTTCCTACCGGCGTAACCTGGAGACCTCCTCTCCCCAAGGCGAGGAGCGCGTCTATTGTTGTTGTTGTGGCTGTAGGAAGAAGGAAAAGAAAATGCATGGGCCTGCTACTGGCTCTGCAGCTGAGCCACCTCAGCTGCCTCGGGCGGACAGAAGAGAAAATAAAGAAAGAAAAAGAAGGGGGAAAGAAGACGCGCGCCGCAACAGCCGTCGTCCACCACCGAAGCGGTGGCGGGTGCAATGACGGCCTACAACAGATAAAAATTGGGTGGCAGGCTAGCCCCCACCGCAAGCGGTGGTGACATACCTGCCCCAGCCCCATCAGGGGAATCTCTAGCGCGTCTGTCGCTACTCGCTCGGGGTTTTTCGGCGGTTGAGCGCGCGCTGAACCGGGAGCAGGGGGTGAAGGCGGCGGTCTCCCCGACGAAACATGCTAGCCGTGCGCGTGAGCGCGTCTGTGGCTACTCTCTCGGGGTCTTTCGGCGGTTGAGCGTGCACGCACACGGTTAGCATGTTCCGTCGGGGAGACCGCCGCTTTCACCCCCTGCTCCCGGTACAGCGCGCACTTACTTCCGTGGGCTCTGAGCACGAAGCCGCGCCAGGGGAGCAGACTACTTCTCACCTCCCTGCGCGTGCGGCCTTAGGTGGTTGTATTTCCTCACCGTACGCGGCGTTCGCTCGCAACACTATGGTGACTAGAAGGGGGAGGTGACGCCAACGGCAGCCTAAGCCGCTCCTCCATTTCAAGCCGGGTGTAGATGGCGCTGTTGGCCGTAGTGCGATGCATGGTACGCGCCGCTCGCCTTGAGCCACGGTACATGAACATACGCATGCCTGCCGTGCGTGCAACGCGTCGGCCTTTCAGTGATGTTGTTGCAGGTAATGGTTTAGCTCATTAAACTCTAGTCGAACCTGATTACGGCTGACAGAATTCAATTTTAAGCCGTGGTGGTGCAGTGCTTAGGGCGTTCGACTCCTGTGCGCAAGGATGACGGATCGCATCCCGGCCGCGGCGAACGCTTTTCACTGGAGGCGAAAAGCAAGGCGCTCTTGTGCTGTGCGATGTTATACAAGTTAAAAAACTCCAGGTGGTCGAAGTTCCAGAGTCCTCCACTACGGTGTCTCTCATAGCCCGCGTAATTTTGGCACATGAAACCCAACAAACAAAACAATTAAAATCGATCGGTTGGTACTCCAATACTTCTGGTGCCAACATAACAGTTATCCAAGTCTATGCACCGACCACTACTGCTAAAGAAGCTGACGTTGAGAGATTTTATGCGGACCTACAATGCCTTTTAGACTGCACCCCATCATCAGACGTCGTTTTTCTCATAGGAGACTGGAATGCTAAGGTCGGGAGTGAAGAAATATCCGGAATTACAGGTAAGTTCGGTCTTGGTGAGCCAAATGAAGCTGGGCAGAGGCTAGTAGAGTTTTGTCAAGAAAACAACCTGACCATAGCGAATACGCATTTTCAACAGCACAAAGGGCACCTGTACACATGGACTTCACCCAACGGTCAGTACAGGAAACATGTCGATTATATTCTTTGCCGGCAGATGGAGAAGCGCTATACAAGCAGTAAGAACAAGGCCTGGGGCCGATTGTGGCACCGATCATCAGCTTCTTGTTGCCAAATTAAGCTTCGATTGAGAAAAATAAAGAAAACTAGAAGGCCTTTTAGGTATGATCTGGATCAAAGTCCATTAGAATGTGCTGTGGAAGTGAGGAATCGATTTCAAGAATTAGATCTAGAAGACAAAGAGCCCGAAGACATGTGTTCGTGATATAATACAAGAAGTTGCTACTAAGGTAGTTCCACAGCAAAAGAAATGCAAGAAAGCAAACTGGTTATCTGAAGAGGCTTTGCAAATAGCTGAGGAAAGGAGGATGGCAAACGTTATGGGGGAAAGAGGAAGATACAAAGTTCTCAATGCGGAATTTCAGAAAATAGCAAGGAGAGATAAGAATGCCTTCCTGAACATACAGTGCCAAGCATTTGAGGACAACAGCCAATTAAGGAACACAAGAGCTCTGTATAACACAATCAAAGATATCAAAGGAAGCTTCTGTGCTAAGTTGGGCGTGATAAAGGAAAAACAAGGCAAGGACCTCACTGAAGCCTCAGAGATAAAGAAGAGGTGGCAGGAATACACAGCACTGTACAAGAAGGACCCGAATGTGCAAACCCAACATAAGACGGTTGTGATTACTGATCTCGAGCCGGGCAACCTGAAGAGTGAAGTTGAATGGGCTTTAGCCAGCCGTGTTAAGAACAAAGCTAGCGGAATTGATGGCTTTCCAGCTGAGGTGCTTCAAAACCTCAACCATGACGCTGTTAACATTCTGCATAAATTATGTCAGAAGATTTGCACAACCCTGCCGTGGCCACAGGATTGCAGGAGATCAGTTTACATCCACATTCCAAAGAAAGGCAGTGCCAAAGATTGTTCCAACTACCGCACGATCGCGCTTATTTCCCATGCTAACAAGGTGATGTTGAAAATCCTCCAAGGTAGGCTGTAGCAGTATGTGGATCGGGAGCTTCCGGACGTGCAAGCTGGGTTTCGCAAGGGCAGAGGAACTAGAGACCAGATTACCAACCTTCGCTGGATCATAAAAAAAGCGAGAGTTCCAGAAACCCATCTACTTATGCTTTATTGATTATGCGTAAGCGCTTGACTGCGTAGATCACAGCAGATTGTGGCAAGCTCTCCAAGAGATGGGAGTTCCAATTCACCTCATCTGTCTCCTCAGGAACCTGTATGAAGGGCAAGAGGCCACAGTCAGAACTGAGCATGGTCTTACTGATTGGTTTCCGGTCGAGAAAGGAGTGAGGCAAGGCTGCGTACTGTCGCCCTGCCTATTTAACCTAGATGCAGAGTGCATCATGAGGAAGGCTAGTCTGGACGAGTCTTCAGCCGGAGTGAAGATTGCTGGAAAACGTGTCAACAACCTTAGATATGCTGATGATACCACTTTAATGGCAGAAAGTGAAGTGGAACTCAAGCGACTTCTGATGAGCGTACAAGAAGAGTGTGAGAAGTTTGGGCTTTAATTGAACATTGAAAAGACAAAGATCATGGCATCTTGCCCTATCATGTCCTGGAGCATCAAGGGACAAGAAGTGGAGCGGTGACAGATTTTCTCTTCTTGGGCTCCAAGATTACCTCGGAAGGAGACTGCAGCCATGAAATTAGGAGACGCCTGCTTCTGGGTAAGAGAGCTATGGTTAGCCTTGACCGCCTAGTAAAGAGCAGAGACATTAGTCTGTCAACCAAGATCCGTATAACTCGTGCTATGGTCTTTCCAGTTGTGATGTATGGATGCGAGAGTTGGACTGTTAAAAAGGCTGACCGCCGAAGAATTGACGCGTTTGGTTTGTGGTGCTGGCGAAGACTCTTGAGATTTCCTTGGACTGCCAGAAGATCAAATCAGTCGATATTGTCGACCATAAACCCTGACTGCTCATTGGAGGGTCAAATTCTAAAGTTAAAGCTCAGCTACTTGGGTGATCTGATGAGAAGAGAGGAGTCGCTGGAGAAAGATTTGCTGTTGGGAAAGGTTGAGGGTCGCCGGAGAAGGGGTAGGCAGCGAACGCGATTGTTAGATGGCATCCTCGAGGCACTGCAGATGAAGTTATGTGATGTTAGGAAGATAGTGAGAGACCGGAAAGCGTGGCGTGACATGGTCCATAGGGTCACGAAGTGTCGGACGCGACTGAACGGCTGAACTGAACTGAACTGAACTTCTGGTGCGTAGAATAGGTAGAATTTCCGAAAGTAAGTCCGGGAACCATAATTCCTTTCCAAATACCCCTCAAAACCTCATACTTGTTGTATCCCCACAATGCCGTATGCTTCATTATGCCGGCATTCCTTCGCCCTTTGGCCTTAAGTGATTGATCATGCTTTCCAAAGTATGCCAATCCTTCGTTTACCCATACCCCCAGATATTTATATTCTGCTGCTCTAGGTATTTCAAGGCCTTGTATTTTAAGACCCTGATCAGTTGAGCCGTTGAAAATCATCAGACCCGACTTAACTGCGCTGAAACGGAAGCCTAGAGCGTCCCCTTCGTCTCCGCAATACTTAACTAGAGTTTGCAATTCTTCCAGACTCTCAGCTAGCAGCACAATATCGTCTGCATACATCAAACCGGGGAGGCGCTGCTCTACCGCCTTTCCACATAATCTATATGACAGGTTAAAACCTAGGTTACTGTCTTGTATCCTCCGTTCCAGTTTTATCATATAAAGCATGAACAGCACCGGGGATAGAGGACAGCCTTGTCTCAATCCTTTGCATACTTTGACATCCTCCGTACTTCTTATCCCTTCCCACGTAATTTCTACTTTGTTATCCCGGTATATTTCCTGTAGGAACTCTATTATCTCATAACCGATACCTTCTTCTTTTAATATGTTCCACAGGAGTTTCCTGCTTACGTTGTCGTACGCCCCGTTTATGTCCAGGAAGGCCAAATACAAAGGTCTATTTTCCACTCTAGATATTTCGATGCATTGGGTAAGCACGAACAGGCAATCATCTAAGCGCCTACCATTTCTAAAGCCGTTCTGAAGTTCTCCGAGTATCTTTTTACTTTCAACCCATGCTTGCACCTTTAATTTCACCGCCTGGATGGCTAACCTGTACATTACAGATGTTATAGTAATCGGCCTGTAGGATTTTATGTGCATCCTTTCTCCTTTCCCCTTATAAATCAAATTCATTTTACTCTGCCGCCAGCTGTCCGGAATTTGCTTATTCGATATGACTGTTTCCAGAGCTTTTAACAATGTTTCCTTACTTTTTGGACCGAGTTCATTAATCAGCTTGATCGGAATTCCATCTATTCCTGTAGATGTGTTTTTAGGAACATTTTTTACTGCCTTTTTCCAGTTTAGATTGGTCAATTCTAAGCTGCTTTGTATTCTGCTACTTTGTGTTGCTTCCTGATTTGCGGAGATGTGTGTCGCTCTTAACTGACTCGGCTATAACTGATGTAATGTAGTTCACTGCGTTATCTCCCTTTAAACAACCTCCCTCGTTATCTTGAATACGATCCTGCTTCCTTTGATTCTTCTTCCCTAGCCAGCTTATATGGTTCCAGAGTTTTCTTGCTCCGCCTCTAGAGGCATCGTGTATATCAGCCATCCAGCAATCGGTGGACTGTCTTATTTTACTTTGGACGAGGGCCTGCACTTGAAGTTTCTTTTGTCGATATGATTCCCGTTTTTGGTCGATTTCCTCCTGAGATACCTGTGCTTTCTTTGCCATTCGGTGTTCCCTTGAAGCAGCCCGTCGTTGTTCAATAGCTTCCCTGATTTCCTTATTCCACCAGCTCCGTGGCTTCCTCTTTCCATTCCAGCGGTTTGCTACTTTAACCTCCTGAATTTTCCTCCTTATGAGTAGTTCTACCTGTTCATAATCCCAGTCTTCCATGGGGCTTTTCTCTATGGCTTCCTCTATGTCTGCTGCTATGTGCGCTATTTGATCGTCGTTTAATTTTGCGTTTACGTTTTGTCCAAGTTCCATTTCTCTTTTTATCAAGGGCCCCATCTGAAGACTAATACGTTTATGATCACTTCCCAGACTACATTCCCCTTCTTCGTCTATTTCCATTTTTGTGACCTTGCTATAAATTTCCTGCGACATTAAACAATAGTCAACGGTCGTCTGCCTGTTGCGGAATTCCCACGTGATTTGGCCTTCACATTTTGTTTCTCTATTTACTATTGCGGAATTCCCACGTGACTTGGCCTTCACATTTTGTTTCTCTAATTACTATAACTAGATCGTGTCGCTCACAGAAATCTAGCATTAGCTTGCCGTTACAATCCGTGTATCCATCCAGATCGTCGATGTGGCCGTTCATGTCCCCCAGTAGAATAATATTGGTCCCGTTCCTAAACTGGCTTATATCATCACTGAGACATTCAACAAGATCCCTGTTTTCTTGCCTGCATTGATGTCCTGTTCCTAAATAAACTACCCCTAGCCATGTCCTTATGCCGGCAATTGTTCCTGAAACCCAGATATGTTCTTTACAAGATGATTTAATTCTTTGCCAATTTGTTCCCTGGTGTATCAACCTACCTACCCCTCCAGCCTTTTTTCCGTTCTCGTTCTGTTGCACCCTTCTCAGACGTAGCCTTCTATAAACGGCGGATCTTCTAGATCCCTGAGATGAGTCTCGCTAAGAGCGTACACACCTATTTTGTCATCCTTCAACTGCTGTTCTATCTCTAGCCATTTCGCTCTTTTTCTACCTCCTTGCATGTTTATGTAGCTGATCCTAGTGTTAAATTTCTTTTTTGTACTTTTCTTTCTCGACCTACTATTTGCCATTTTTGGGGGCTCAGCCTCCATTATTACACTTTCTTCTGCTTCACTTCTAACTACCTCTGTGCACGGAGTCCTCGCAGACCCCCCAAAAAAGCTACAGTCCTGCCTGCCAGGCGCTAGCCGATCTCTGCTCCCACCCTTCTGTTAAAATGAATGCCATCTCGCTGAAAAGCCCTACCAAAACCTGCTTTATGTGCCTCCCTGTTTACCTCAACCACTTCGAAACGCTTCTCCAGGCTTAACTTTCTTATGTTCTGATTAACTGTCACCACGTCCTTTTCCATCTTTCCGTTCAATCCTAGCACCTCTGGTACTGTGCATACAACTATCTGCATCTGCTGTGCTATCTCCCTGATCTCGTCCACTCCCTTAGCTAAACTTTCCACTACTCCTGCAGCGTCACCATTTAGGACATCGTTTAGCCCCGCGGCTACTATTGCCATACTGCGCTCTGCGGAATTCTTCAACAGCCTATTTTTACTCTCTTTTAGCACTGCCCTCATTGTTCTCCCTGGGAAGGCTCCAACCAACACTCTCTTATCACCCCTTACACGTTCCAAGATATCTCGCTTGCACCTGTTCATGTTAGAATCTCCGGCGATAAGCACCTGGGCCTTCTCTCTCCATCTCCGAACTGTTGGCTCCTGCTTTCGGTTATCTGTGTCCTTACCTTTGGGATTTTCATTCTTCCTTACTTCTTCCTTTTTTTCCGGCGTCTTAGCTGCTTCTAAATAACTCTGACGGTTCGGATCCGCCTGACCTACTTTGCTTATGCCTTCAATGCCAGTGCTGGCCCCAGCCACGTGGCCCGCATTGGAATTTTCGTCCTCGTTGGTTCCAAGGATAAAGTCGGCCCTTTTTTTTTTTCAGTTTGAGTAAGCTGTCCAAGCAGTTTCTGATTTCCGCTCTTAACAAACGTAATTCATTTTCTAAATCATCCACACAAGACAATAAACGGACCCTTTCTTGATCAAATCTATCTAGACGCGCACTCAGTACGCAACACCGACACAAAAAGTCGCTGCCTTCCGCTTCACCTACAGAGTCAAAACGCGTTTCCTTGAGATTAACCTGCGCCTCACACTGAGTACACTTTACCTTCTTTTGATTGCACAGCTGACCGTAGCGCCACCGCGGCCTTCGCGGCACGCATGAACCAGAGGATTGCGCTTTCTCGGCGGATACGCAGGCGCTGGCGCCACCTCCCCCTTCTAGCCACCATAGCAACACGACGGTTCCTCTTGAGTGCATTTTTCTTGCCCTGTACTTGAGCACAATAAACTGTTCGAGAGCGTGGTTGGAAAGCAATAAAAAATACCATGCTTGACAAATTGGGTACCGAACAAACCTTGGCACAGAAAATGGACTGGCTATGCTCGCTGAAGAGGTCATACACGTGTCGCCTTATAGCCACCTATAGCCACTTATAGCCACTTATAGTGCGCACTGTAGTGGCTACCGACGTGGCGAAGGCATACGACGACGTGATACATGCCAAGATTCTTAGCAACATGGAATGTGTGGGCATTCCCTTGCAGGTCATGAAAGCAGTACATAATCTGCTTAAGGACCGGACGTTTTCTATCCGAATAAACGGAAACCCAATTTGCAATTACACTTCGAACAGAGGCGTGACCAAAGGGTCAGTGTTAGCACCTTTGCTATTTAATATCGCACTGATCCCATTGGCGTAGAAATTAGCTGTAGTACCAAAAGTGCGGTTCGTGATATGCGCAGATGATGTCACGACTTGGTCTCTTCATAAACAACTTGAGAGACAGAGTCGGTATCTGCAAGAAGTTTTTAATACCATAGTTGAGTACGTCCAACATGCAGGTCTGGAATTGTCACCTCAAAAGTCCAGTTACATTCATGTTGCAAACAAGAACGGAAGAAAACAATTGGCAACGTAAAGAGTCACCCTAAAGATTGGAAATCAGGCATTGGAAGTGGTGGACGAGTTGAGAGTTCTTGGTCTAGAAATTCACAAATCCGGCAAAGGAACACAATGGCTTCATAAGGTGGAAAAGCAGCTGCGACTTCCTTAAACTGAATAAAACGCATTTCGTCTAGGGCAGGAAGAGCTCGAGCGGACATGGCAAGACGACTTGTACAATCGACATTACAGCCGAAGATATTATACCAGGCCCAATTCCAAAGACGAGGCGGCAGTAGGCGAAATTGGAAACAATAAATAGAAACGCAATGCGCACTATCACGGCCTTACAAAAACTTACCCCTGTCCCTATTCTCCAAAAATTGGCAAAAATAAATTCGTTGACAGAATTAATTGAACAACGAGAGGCAACAAGGAACATGAAGCGAAAGTATGTTATGCCCATAGCATCCTTGTATAAGGAAGTGGCAGTTCAAACACCGCCAATGGCTGACCCCCTCTGTGGGAATTCACGACTATTACGACAAACAAGACCACTCGGCTTCGTCGCAAACAAAAGCTGGCATCTCGACCTCTGGTTGATGCACTTCCAGGTACCTGCATTGCATATACGGACGTATATCAAATATAGAAAATGGCGTTAGAACAGCAGCTACTAGTCCGACACACAGTGAATTAAAGGTACATAAAGAATATGTTTCAGAATACTCGGACCCGCTAGTGATGGAACTCTATGCAATCCGCGATGCTATGGAGGCCATAAATAAAATAGATCCCATAACAGACGCCCACGTCTATACAGACTCCTTAGCCGCCATAAAACAACTGAAGAAAGTAACAAAGACGCTATGTGTAAGCCAGGATATCCACGCACTCATTAAAAAACAAAGGTACGCATCCAGATACATTGGACACAAGACAATGCTGTGAACGCTGAGCAGAGAAAAGTTGACCACTTCACACGCGAAGTTCCAAACACTAATGCGCCCCCCACCAGGCTCCCTTTTGATGCCCGCTCCGCTGTTCCCATCTTAGCATCCTCTTTAAGTTAAAGTACACGTTCCCTCATTCCTCCGTGTACGTTCCCACTCCCTCGTAACTTAACGAGGTTAGAGGAGGTTTCCCTTAGAAGGATAAGAGCTGGGGCGGCCGTTACCCCGTCGGTAACATGCTGATGGGAATCTCAAGCAGGCATCGGACCCACCACATGCCCCAAATGTTCCACGCCACTTGCTGTGGACTTGTGTAGGGACAAGGGCATCAAGGACACAGGTTCTGAGCGAAGTGGAACTAACCACAACAAGGGAAGAGGACTTCTCTAAATGACTCACAGACAACAAGAGTGGGAGCTTACTCCGGTTCCTTACCGAAAATAATTTACACGAGTTTCTATAATATGCCTTATGGCAGGCTTGCGTAAAAAAGAAATAGTACGTTGCTCGGTGTCTGGCCCCTCTGGCTCGAACCCACCTCAGTAGCGACTTCTTGCACCGCGCGCTGGGGGTCACAGCACTGTCTGTTAGGGCTGCACGTCGGGGCTGGAAGGCGAATGTAGCGTCTAGCCCCCCCGTGGCGCATTCTTGCGAGAATAACCCCCATAAGTTTGATGCGTTCAAGGGAACGCTGGTTGAGTTCAATGCAACGCTCGCTCGCCTGCAATCAGAGCTTTAGCTCCACACTCGGTTCAGCAATGTTGAAACCTTCAAAATTTTAATTCGAAAGCCTTTAAGGGCTCTTGCTGTCGCGGACAAAATATGTCCCAAGTTTGCAACGTTCTGACTGAACGAGGCGAGATGATGTCAAGAGGTCTCGGCCAACCACAGAGCACCACCACAATATGCGCGAATTCGTGCCTTATATATGGGCATATGTCAATCAATGATCAATTACCAAGTAATTATAGATAAATAATTACCAATTGATTACTTATGAAGTGAATAATTAAGTAATATATAATAATTACTGCGTACGTAAATAATAGTTACCTACCTATGACTAATAATTATTTGATTAGTTATTCATTAGTGCCAGTTGTGTAGCACAATGCGGCACTCGGGCTTTCGGCTTTCACACACTTTTCGCACGAGGCAGCGGAGGTGGCTCAGCTACAGTCAGTAGCAGGCGCGTGCTTTTCTTTTCCTTCTTCCTACAGTCACAGCAACAAGTACCTCGTAACGTTTTTTCACTCCCACCTTCCTCCTTTTCCTTACGGCTCGACTAGGTGTCCGCGGACAAATGAGATACTGCGCCTTTTTTTTTTTTCCTGTAAACCAATTTGAAACGCCGCTGATGCCTGCTGTACTGCATCTGCTTCTGTGCGCTTGTGTGGTGCGGCATTCGAGGAAGCGGCAAATGAAAGGCACCGCACGGACGCCTGGATCGGACGCCCGGCGAAGGGGTCCGGCACCTTATATTCGTGAATCGCCTGGTGCCGTCATGGCCGAATGTGATGTCATCATGACTCAGATCCGGTTATTATACACATGCGGACGTGATGTCATGATGACGTCACATCTGGTTATGACGTCATTACATGATATGCTGTAACCACATGGTGACGTCCTAGTCATCTATGTCATTGTCAGTACTGTCACTATCGCTAACTACCACTGTCCTTATTGATCACTCTCTAACACTGACTAGTCCTCGCGGTGTCCATGGAAACCGCGCTGGTATGACGCTAGACAAGAACATGCATTTCGTACCCGGCGTGGCTCTCAGGATGACTGACAGCTATAGTGTGACAGGGTGGACGCCGGACACTGCATGAGGCATTAAAGGCTTTGCCTCGAAAATGGTCACTAGGAAGCCGACAACGAGATGCTGGGAAATGGTAGCCGTGCCACGTGGTCTCGTCACGTCACACAACCCGATGACAAGTCAGTGCATGGCCATTTTACCTGCCAGAGCCGCCTCTGTGATTTTTCGCACACAGCACTGTTGTTGTTGTCCTCTAATTTGATGGCACATGCCCACACAGGGTGATAGGCCAAGAATTAGGGTGCAGAGATAATAGATTTTGAGATGTATAACTACATCGTAAAAATAAATAGAGGCCGGATTTTCCGGTGAAATTCGTCTTTAAAGCTGTCGCGCTAAAAATTGCCTTTTTTCATTGCTTTCTAAAGTGCCTTGCATTTTGAAGACGCAACAATGAACGGGAAATGACCCAGAATGGCGTCGGGGCTGCTCTGCTGTGTAAAACGTTCCGGGGACCTATGTCAAGAGCATATTTTCGATATGGTAAAAAGTAAATGCTCTTCGCACTCTGCTTCATACCAAATATGGTCTTAAATTTCTTTTACTTTATCGCACGAAAGTACTTCTGCCTGTTTTCCATTTGGCCATTTCCGCATTTTTCGCACGAATTTCACCGGCTGCTATTCTTCTTTTACTTGCTCAATGTTTATTGTGGATCGTTAAATCCGGAGGCATAAACTGTTTACGTGCCGCTGTGCGCACAGCGCAGTAGTAAACAAGAATTCGTCCGCAAAAAACATGTGTGACCGTAGCCTCTCTTCGACTCATTTTCGCTGGCACGGCCTTGGGGAGGTTTCCTGATGTGGTTTTGTTGAAACAATGCAAGAAACAACAACAAAGTGTATGCCTTTGAACACCAGCGTAGGCACTTTCCGCCCTGTTTGGTGATACACGTGCAAACGAACGCCTTCCGTGTTTCCCGGCCTTTGTGATCCGGTGTAGTACGACAGCGGTCAACACTGCCTTACTTCCTTCCTCGGAGCTGATTTTGCAGCGATAGCGAAGATAAAATCCCGGCACGTGCGTATCGGTTCACGCGATCTGTTCGTGTGCAGTTCAGCGCCGGTGCAGAAGGGCTTGTAAACTCCAGAGAGGTCGCTCAGATTGTGCAACTGGACAGGGGGAAGCCCGGAACGCAGAATAGGCATCCCACGGGTTTACGCAAGAAGCAGTGCCTCGAACGGTGTTTTCAATTGCCGCATTACATATAAACAGCACTGGCAAAGCCTCTTGTTTTCGCCTTGCGCTCGTTTCCTGTTGTGTAGTTCCTAGCGTTACCTCCTGACAAAGCGACGTACATGACGACATTGAGCGGGGAAAAGTAGATAATTCCCCACCGACTCAGCGAATGCGAGCTTCTCAATGAATACTTTTCTCATTTGTCACCCACGTGAAAGCCTATGACCTGCGTGAAATGCGTTCTCAACAATATCAAAGCTTACGCATGTGCTGAAATCATTTTAATAGAAAGAAGCATCAAATTGAACCGACTCGTTATACCACACATTCAATAGCGCATTTCGTTTTTGAAATAGAGAGAATGAGGGAATCGTGCCTCTATAAACGGCTCTGTACTCGCATGAGTAGTGTGACCTTTGCGACGGTCGCCAAACACACTCTTGCTGTATTTTGTACGCAACGTGAGATTGGACAAGGATGCTCGGGAAAAAGCATGTTCAAGCATGGGGCAGTTTTCACTCTGGTTAAAACGGTTGCAGATATTCTAGGCGTCTCACATTGAATCTTGAAATTAGGGCGCGGGCCGTGAGCCACGGATATTGTGACCCAGGCGACCATCGAGAACATTCGCTGCCATCGCTGCTGCTCCAAGGTGTTCGCTGTTTTTGACCAATGTGGGGTCTCTGAAGACCTTGTTTGGCTTTGTTATCATCACCGCGTTACATTCAGTCATCGCCGAAAACATCGATGATCACCTGTTAGCCCGAAATGACGATAACCGGGTTCATCTGAGACGGTAGTCGCAAGACAGATGAGCTGAAATTGCCCTTCTCATACTCTTTGTTTTCTCTTCAAAGCACGCTCGCAGCTTACCAACGTTATTTGCGCGTTGTAAAGACAAACCGGTACAAGGGGAATTTTTGAATTAATATTTTTTAGATGCGCATTTTGCAACGTACCAAACACCCTGCAACATATGGTGTGGGGATGCAAGGGATCAAATGGCACTATAACCACCATGCCCATAGCCGAAGAGTAGTGGCAGACTCAGCTGTCAAGCCCCAGCCTGGAGGATCAGCGCAGTCGGGTCAACCGGACTCGGGAGACTGCTCGGGTCCACGGCTTCCTGGACTGAGGCTGCCCACCGAGGGCTGAGTATTTCACGCCTGCTCATAAGAACTGTTTGTCTCTTTCTCTCTCTCTCTAGCCGTTTAATAGTTGTGCCGAAAGGTTCCGTTTTTTTTTTTTAGTTCTTCATGACTCTCTTTTCTCATCGCTGGCGTCCACCTTTTCGTGTTTTGTCTTATATGTGTTGAGTGAATATTATTTTGCCTGAAGTTGCAATATAGCCTTATTTTCAGTTCAGGACCTAGTTACATTTTAAGATTTGTTTGAGAATGGCTTCATTCGGAGAAAGAGCCACTGCGCTCCAGCCAGACGTCACAACTATCGCACCCAGTTAAGGTTCAACGTGGAGAGATAGTATATTTTTCGGAGCCACGCGCAAGGTATTTGTGCATGAATTCTCCCCTCCTAGCAATGTCGCAGCGTTACTGCAAACACTAATGAAGTATGTCGTATCCTTGTTATCAGCTTCGTGAGTGAAGCTATCACATTGCAGAGTCCAGTTGGTTATGATAAGTTCGGCTCTAAAGTAAAAAAATCTACTGTGTGCATTGTGCGAGTCCGAACAAGCCACAGTAGCCATCACAGAAGACAGGCCCCATTATTGCTCACCCTGTATCCGCTGAATTTGCTAGTGCGCCTGAAGAACATTAACGGGGCGTAGCATAAGTTGCGTCTAAGGCAGCGCGAAAACAAATGTCGGTCGATGGAGGGAAATCACATTTATAACTTGTGATGTCATTATTTGATTCCGTGATTGTTATGCTATTTGGTACAACTTGCTTTTGATTTAAGAGGTGAAAAAATATTGCTTGTTATAAGACTTTGCCCGCTACCGCTGCCACCAGCCTAGTAAGACCCTTTGTGTAGGTACAATAACGTTTAATTATAAACCTGTCTCGATTGCGAATTAGGGCTAGACCTGTGCCACAACGTTGTCGGGTCTAGTCGCCATGACAAGGCTGCTCTCCAAACCCGTTTATTCAACTGCATCCGGGCTAGCATTTTGAGAGTGAAGCTCTTAGGCTCCCGTTCCTTGTTTGATGTCCACCCTACCCACTGACACGGCTAGCAGGTGGTCGGTTGGAGAGATGGAAATCTACTCCCCGCATTAGAAAAAAAGAAGAGGCAGAGAGGGTGATGGTTGGTTTTGTGAATGGGGTTTAACGTCCCAAAGCGACTCAAGCTAATAGAGATGCCATATTGGAGGGCTCAGGAAATTTCGGCCACCTGGTGCTCTTTTAACCTGCACTAACATCGCACAACACAGCGGCGGGCGGGATTCGATCCCGCATCCTTGGGCACAGTGTATTCGAGAGCCCTAAACACGGCGGGCTCAGAGAGGGTGAGATGCAAAGGGTGGCGAGGGCGAGCGAATGCGCAACAGCAATCGGGCTGTCACCCGCAGGGTTGCTACCGTGAAAGGAGGGTGCTTTGATGATGGCGAGAACGCAGGTATGCACTCCACAGACGGGCAATAATGAGAGGTGGGGGAGAGGGGGATAGGAGGGCAGCGGCGGAAGAGGGAAATGGAAAAGTGCAAAGTGGAAAATGTAGGAGGGGGTACATCGGCAGCGTGGCCTGGCTGGCCACATCGGCGGCCATTGATTTATTTGCGGGCTGTATAACATCACGAGCCTACACAACATATGAGGTGTGCGGCCGCTCATTCGAGGTCAGAAGGCGAACCCACATTGAATGCTGGGTCGCATGTGGTACTCCAAAGCCACGGTCATAGCGGGGCTTTGCGGTGGTCTTTCACGTAACTAGGTAGCTCGCGGCGGTATCTTAATGAGCTGTGTAGGATGATGCACAGATTAGGAGGTTAGAGGTTAAGAGGGCAGCGAAGAGCGTGTACGCAAACGAAGATCCCCACGAGAAGGCGGAGACGGGAGGCAGAAAAGCCCTCGCGTCATCGCCTCGAGAAATGCAGTGGAACGATGACTTTTACTATGGACCCGTACCCGAGTTGGATGCTGCATTCATAACTGGTGCATCGACGTAGAGGGAAAAGTCACGACGCCTAGAGGGAGTCACGGGGGCACGCTCAAAAGTGGACATACATGTTGTGAGGATACACTTATATCCCACTCTCCTTAACCAGCGACGAGAGCGGCAACGTCAAGAAACGATGCGCGCTCACCAGAAGAGGGTGGGGGAAAAGACAATAAGCGTTTCCCTCACTCCCTTTACAATGCTGCGAAACCACAGCATCGCGCTGGTAACCTAGGGAAGGGTAACATTTCAAACGAGAGGAGGAATTAATTGCTTCTCTCGTCGGTTTCCGAGAAACAACCGATTACTTCTCAGTATGCAATACCGAGAGGGATAAAACCGCGGTGCCCGGGAGGGGAAAGCCTTTCTTGCCTCGCTTGCACCCGGAGATCCTGGACGGATTACCTTGACCTTTTCTACCGGCGGTCGACTACGACGACCCGGTGAGCACTCTGAACTCTTGTTATCCGATAGAACATTCTTCCGCACTGTGTGTTGTTGCCTTGCGTTAGGGTCAACAAATTGTTACCTAGCGTGCCCAGTTTGTTGCCTATTTCGTCCGGACCTGCTATGGTTACGACTTTGCGCCACGAGTTGGGGACACGTGCCGCGTACGAGTAACGCCGGCTTCAGTTGGTACGGGAGCTCGCCTACCGGTCCCGCCGGTTGTGCGTAGTTGTGACCCCATAATTCTTGAAGGATGAGTGCTGGGCCTGAAGCGGGAGGCCAGTATTAACGCTAAGAGATTTTTCGAGCGAGACCATTAAGAAAAGTTTACCTAATTTTCTAGCCTACTTAAAAAAAAAGATAGGGGGATACTCAAGCTTTGCCCTAAGAGTCAGCGCCATAGCGCCTTTAGCATTGCCTTTTCATTCTGCGAATATTATGTTTTTCTTCAGTTCGCTTTGGGAGGAAAAGAGAGAAGCGCAGTGTCTGTCTCACCTCTAGGTGGACACCACTTAAAATGAATGGCATACAATAGGAGGCATATGTGTCTCCGGTTCGAGTCTGTGCCGCAAACTGGCCTCCAACTTGGCTATATCATATGGATGCTACACTCCTAATCTGGTCCCACGTAAGTTCCAGTTATAAGGGAACCTAGGTTCCGTTTATAAATGGAACCTATGTGGAACTAGATTATGAGTGAAAGTGAGAAGCGTAAAGGTACGACACCATCCTGAACGCAACACAGAGGACAGTTGCGTCACAATTTTGATCGAAAATCGCCTGCGTTAACTGAGCTCAATTTCATTTGTCGGCAGGACTTAACCTGAAGCCCTTACGCTAGTGCGTAAAGCAGGATATTAGCTGGTATTAAATTATTTGAGTAAGGAAACAACGCTCTAATAAACAATTTCATCGGCACTGGGAGGAGATAATCATGCCTACGGTGCATAATGCAGAAGTTCTGCCTCTACGAAGCTATGCGTCAGAAGTATGGCTTCAGAGTGCGTTACTGTAGGCACAGCGAACTATAATATACTGTAGGAAATAAAATAGGAAGCGTCCGCTTCCGCTATCAGCAACCTGCAGTCGCCAGGCGGCGCTACTTGAGCCCAGCGTTCAGCACCGCCAACGCCGTCATCTAGTGAATCGAGGCACGCTTGGGTTGCATTCGCGATGTACAGTGGTAACCGTACCTGTCTTGCAGTTTTAAGGCCATCGAATGCCTTGAGAGCTGCTTTCGATTGTCGATACTGACGAAAGAACGCCGCCTGTTCGAAAATGGAAACGTTTAGAGCTTGAAAGATGTCGACGAGGGGCCTCACCGCGAAGTGCCGCTTGCGACGGAGCAAGTGCTCGTAGGACGTTGAGCTTCGCGTCAGTACACGGAGCTTTTCAATCTTGGGCCCAAACATTGAAAGTGTAGAATGGAGCTGAGAAGAGATTGACCAAGAGATTTATCACCTGTTTATTTTTTTATTTTATTTTTTTTGCTAGCAGCAGTATGGGATACTGCCCTCGCGGTTTCGGTATATCACGCCGTACATTTTTTTTCGTTGTGCGCAGCTTTCAACAGGGCCGCGGAGGTTACAGGAAGGCAGGTGGAGTTGTGACACGGGTTCTTAGCAACTGCAAGCTATGTGAAAGTGTAGCGTGCTTTATCAAAAAAAAAGGGGGCATGCATCTTGTACCTGCGTGCAGCAAGAGTAGGGAAGCCCAAGGGGTAAACCGGCATCCACGACAAAGCGTCGATAAGTGAGGTCGTTAGAAGTATGATTTTTGGTTGTTGCTACTAATTATGGAAGAATCTATTGCCTGAAACAGCCAACTCTTGAGCAGTCAGTGCATGAAAGTTTTGGTGCGGAACTAGGCAGAAGTTCTTGCCTCGCGCACAGTCTCACAGGCCTCTACATACCACGGTCCGACTTGCTCGGCACTCTAAGAACTATATTAACCGACAGTTATTCTAGTAAAATTGTGCACTTCGATGTTTTGAGCACACGTTGGGTTTAACGTCCCAAATAGGCTCCGTTGCAGGAGCCGGATTCGTAGAGCATACGGGCGTTTTTGCATTTAGCCTCCTATCAAATCCGGCTGTAATTCAAAACGGCGACAGCGCACTTTTGTTGCTTATCTGGACATTCCTTTCTCTTAAATGACGGACAATGCCACTCGATCCAGCACACCACGTACTTGTAGACGCCGAATTTTACAGCATACAGCGCTTACTGCTGCAAGTGCTCCGACCAGGATGCGGCAGCCAGATCGAGTCAGTTTATACCGTTTTCTCCACCCAAACAGCAATAGATTTATTCACTCGTCTGTACGCCATTGACGCCATAAATAACTTTCACGTATGTTTTACTCTCGCACAACCGCTATCCACTTCTCTCATCGTTTTGGTTTGCTTCAGGGTTTCCCCGGGAACACTTGCGCGGGTTCCCTTCGCTAGTGTGACAATATTCCACACAGCATCTCCTGCTTTTATTGTTTACCTTAGTAGTCGAGGCATCACATGAGCGACGTTAAACCATTAAATGTGTAAATCCATCTCAGTGGGATGAAAAAACGCCAACGAAAAAGTAACACATCGACCGCAAGATACACGATGGCCTGCATCTGCGCCACCTCATTGCTAGCTCTGGTCGGCGTTTAGGTGGCACCGTATTTCACAGCAAACTCATTGCAAGATGCCTATATGGTAGCGAGCCTGGACGGTGGCACCTTATTTCTATCCGGCCAATATCGCGATACTGTTGAGAGCATGACCCCCATATCCGCGTCCCGAAGCGACTCAGGCTATGAGGGACGCCGTAGCGGTGGGCTCCGGAAATTTCGACCCGGTGGGTTCCTTAACGTGCACTGACATCGCTTTTCCCCTCCATCGCAAACGAGTACATGCCGCGGCCGTGATTCGGTCCGCATCCTTGGGCACAGAAGTCAAATGCCCTAACCACTGCGCCACCAGGGCAGTACGGTGTTGCCGGCAGTACGGTAGTGTACGCTTTTCTTCTAGTGCAGAGGCTTTACAGTTGTCTCTAACACACACACACACACAAACGCGCGCACGCACGCACGCACACGATGACGATGGCCGCCGACATCGGGCGTTGGCAACCAGCGTACGAGGCAGTGCCGGAGCCTTCGAGGTGGCATTCGCGGGCGCGGCAGCCACCTGACCGCGTACTCCACATGCGTCGCGCTTATCCACTCGACCTTGTGGCACGGCGCGTCGACAACTACTGTCGCCACATCGGGGCCGTGGCCGCTACTTTCGCAAGCGCTACCAGACTCGACCAGTTGTGGCCGAATGAGCTCCATATGCACCATGAGCGGCGCACGCGGGCCGCTTGATTCCATACCGGCAGCAGTGGAAAGGCATTCAACTTTGCAATGTCAGCCCAAGTCGGATTGGTGATTTCTTTACTTGTTCTGGCGATAACGCGCGAATTCCCTCAATTTTGAACTCCCTTCCTCGCCCTGACCTTTCAGGCGTTGGCTCTCTTTGAAACTTAGTCTAAAATTCCATGGCTTTCCATCGCTCCCACCCTCACTGCATTGCGAGGGAGCAACAGCATACTTGCGAGGGAGCAAGTCTGCTGTTATCCATTGCGTTCACCATCACTTTGTCCGACCTCACTTGCCATCTGCCTGACAATCAGTAGATTTAACATTCGAGTAATTAATTAGAGAGGTTAAAGCAGCCGTTCTGCAGAGAGCCCCGCGTTGGCGTCATGATAAAAAAAACGTTTCGAGAGCACTGCTGAGTCTTCAGTGGAGAAAGCCTGGACATTGCTGCTGCGCACGGTACGCATATGGCTTTTGCTAGCAAAGCCAGGGCCGGTGCCGCAACAGTGAAAATTTTCTTTCTTTTGAGCGCGTTCGTTGTGCTCCGGCCAGTGTCGACGGTACACCATCGCTCCTGTCGCGTGGCTTCGGTTGTCCAATGCGGGATTGGCGGTACGCGTCGCTCGTCGTCGCGCCCCCTACGCTGACATAGAGGAACACTTGGCAAGGAGACATCTCGAGAACATGTTTCGCACACGTGAGATTTTTGTCCACAAGCCAAAAAAGGTCTGACGGATCACGGCGGTGCATCGTCAACATGGCAGTTGGCAGAGTAGTGATTTGTCGGTGGTTTGTGAGATGTCACGAGAACACGTGACGTGGTCGAATTGCACAATCGACGAGTTCATTTGAGATGGTTCAAGGGAATCCAACTTTGCGGGGTCCTTGAATCTTGAGTCATGCACGCGCACCAGAACCGCATGAGTGCATTAATAACCACGGAGAGGGAAGGTCGCTTGTTTCCGCTCCTATCGTCAAGCCAGGCGCCCGACTTGTTCGTAGCCGCCCCGTTCCCCCCACCCACGCGGGGGGCACCGCTCTCATCGCCCCGACTATGGAGCCCGCCCAGGCAACACGTTGCAGGGCCCTAAGATCGAGGGCGCAGAGAGCCCTGAACACCTACCGCCCAGTGTCCGAGGAACGCTTGGATATCCTAGAGAAGCTGCTGACGGCTACACAATGGCGGCAAATGGCAACAGGGTCCCCGGAGGCTGCCTGACATCCTTGTAGAGATTGCCGCGCGAGCTGAGCTCACCAACATCGAGTCAGCAACGAGCGACAACACGGGTCAGGCCTCGCGCGGCGGTCCTGAACGGGGAGATGCCCCACGACCTTCCGCAGCGGCGTCCCCGGCACCCAACATGGCGGACGAAAGCGAGGAAGGAGAGAAAGGGGCCGCCATGGACACCTCTACTCTTCGCAAGAGACGGCGGTCGCTGAGAGACGACAGCAGTGGGGAAGAGGCAGCCGGCGCCAAGAGAGAGGCACATGGCCCCCTCACCCCAACACCCTTTCTCATTCCCTCCCACCAGCGAGCGACACCAACCCGACGGCCGGGTCTCCCAGCGCCTTGACCGCCGGACAACCCGCCCCCCCCCCCCCCCTTCAGCCCGTCCAGGAGAGGATGTGACCGGTGAATCAACATCGTCACCCGTGACGTCACCGCAGGCCGCTGACCAATGTGACCTGACATCACGAGTGGCAAGTGACCAATCTTCCAAGCCGCACGGGGGCCTCGTCGCCACGACGGAAGTCAACGGGGGGCGGCAGCTTCCGGGCGCGCGTTTGTCGTCTGCTCGAACAAACGACGCTGCGCTTCTGCCCGGTTTCGCCTCGCGCGCTCTGCAGGTGCCTCCCTCTGCTGATCAGCAACCTGCTGACACCACAAATCTGGTACCCTGGACCCAGCAGACATCCAGGGCCCAGAGGCGACGACAGGCGGCCATACGCAGGGCAGCGTCCGCTGTCGTGGCACCTACCGCACAGCCGCACAAAATGGTTCTGATCCGCCCGGCCGGACGGGGCACCGGGAGTGACGTTAAGTTCGTGTTCGGCAGGTAGAGAAGCAGAAGACGATGATCTGATGATGGTCAGGAGGAGATATATATTTACAGAAGCAAAATAGTTTACATTGGCAAACTGTAAGTTACAGTAACAAGGGTCACACAGACAACTGCAACTTAAAACAAAATAGACTCTCACACATAGAAGTCACTCTACAAGCCCTTACTTTTCTACCGAGCATTTCGGTTAAAGCCTAGGGACTGCAAATACGTGTAAAACACGGAGCCTCAATCTTGACTGTCGAACATGGTCCGAGGACCCCTTTTTGATACCAGACATCAACAAAGACCCAAGGGCGGTCACCTTTGGTGATCCGCCCCGAAAATGAAGCAGCCAATCAAATTATTTAAAAACATGCCACAACCCCCGTGGGTTGGGAATAATCTTGGACCCAGGTCCTTAATTACGTCAAATAAAAATACAACATTCAAAACACACACTCTTTCCACTCGCCGGTTCCCAAACCCTCTCACACGGCGCTTGTCTCTGCCCTCCCTCCTCAGCGTGTTTGCGACGCGACCTTGCAGCTGACGCCTTTGTGAAAGAAACACCGCGGGGGATCTGGAGGCAAAGACTAGGCCACCCCGCCGTCCCGTTCGAGGAAAAAGGGGGGGGGGGGAGGACTGTCCCAGAGCAGTGTAGCGTCGCCGCTGCTCGCACCCGATGAGCCGCTGCGTGGGGGCTAAGTGCCGCGCCTATTGTCGCCTTCTACAGGGCATTTACAGAGCGCTTCGGGCAGGGCAAAACGGCTTCATTATCGGGGTCTCTCTGCCCCGATGTTTCGCGACACAGCGGGAGATCGCTGGGCTGATTGCCTACTTGGGAGGGCCCAGGGTCGCGCCTATTGTCGCCTTCTGCAGGACATTTAGTGAGCGCTTGTGGCAGTGCAAAAAGCTTCATTAACTGCGTCTCCCTGCACGCATGCTTGGCGCCACGGCGGGACATCGCTGGACGAGCCGGCCGTAAAGTGGTTCGCAGAAGCGTGCCACTGTTGTTCCCGGCTGATAATTGGATGCGTCTGTCGTTCGCTTCTTGGCAACGCCTCGGGGCGAAAGGACGAAACAAACCAGGCCTCCCGCGCGCCCGCGCGCCCGCGCCCAAGAAAAGGGGAGAAAAGGAGAAAAAAAAAACAGCGCTCGCTCCTTGGCCTCGGCGCGTGGGGGGTTCGATCGCCAGCTCAACTCCACGTGCGAGTCGCTTTTCACTGCGGCCTTACACGTCCCTCCTAAGAGGGTAAATGAGCTTGGAATCCGGTCATTTCAGCCTAATACAACAAAGGCCGCAACAACCCGCGAAGAAAACAAAACATGTAAGACACTTCGCACGTGAATGGAACACCAAATAAATCTCGCGACACAAGATGGGTATAACACAAAACAAATCACACATTCGCATCGGCGGACCGGACAGTGTTCGTGAAAGTCCCGCGCGCGAGCAATTGGATGTCCTCACGCCAAGCTCACGCGCACTCCACCATTCACATCACACATTGCACCGGGTACGCGGGAACATTCACGCGTCGCCGAAAGGCCAATGCTCAAGCGTGTGCTTGCTCTACGCCCCAAGTCACATTGGGAACACGGGTTAACGCGTCGGCGTTACCATTGCTTGACCATTTCCTGTGGGTCACCGTCACATTGTAGCTCTGTAGGGCCAACGCCCATCGCGCGAGTATTGCCCCATGAGGCGTACTAGTAGTGAGATAGGAGAGGGGGTTGTGGTTAGACACCACGTTAATTTCTGCCCCGTACACCCAATGATCAAATTTCTTTAGTGCCCAGATAATGGCGAATGCTTCCCGCTCGATCGTAGACCAGCGGGTCTGCGTTGGCGTGAATCGGTGGCTGGCAAACGCTATCCGCCTTTCGCGTCCCTCGTCTCCCATCTGCGCCAAACAAGTCCCCGCTGCAAAGTCGGACGCGTCGGTGAACAACCAATATGGCCTTTTAATGTCGGGGGTGTTCAGTGACGCAGCTTCGCACAGAGCTGACTTGAGCCTGTCGAGCGCGTTTTTGCGCTTCCTGGCTCCACGGAATCGTGTTAGGTACACCTCGCCTCTTCAAAGACGCGAGTGGTGCGGCCACCTCGGCGTATCCTTCAACGTAATCGCGGTAGTAACCACATAAGCCTAGCAGACTCCGTAGCTGTCTCTTTGTTGCGGGGGGCACGTGCCCACGAATGGCCGATATCTTTTCTGGGTCGGGCCCATGGGTTCCGACTCGCACTATGTGTCCTAGGTACTTAATGTGGGCCTGTGCGACCTGACACTTTTCCCGGCTCACTTTAAGCTTGGCGTCGCGCAACAAATCAAAAATTATTTCTCAGTGCCGCAAGTGTTCAGTCCACGAGGAAGAGAAAATTGCGATGTCATCGAGGTATGAGGCCGCATAAGCCTGATGTTTCGAGAAGAGGGTGTTCATTATCCGCTGAAAGGTGGCCGCGGCGTTCTATAGCCCGAACGGCTTGACGCGCCAAGCATATTGTCCCTCGTGAGTTACGAAGGCGGTCAGATGTTGGCTCTGGTCGGGCCCATGGGTTCCGACTCCCACTATGTGTCCTAGGTACTTAATGTGGGCCTGTGCGACCTGACACTTTTCCCGGCACACTTTAAGCTTGGCGTCGCGCAAGAAATCAAAAATTATTTCTAAGTGCCGCAAGTGTTCAGTCCACGAGGAAGAGAAAATGGCGATGTCATCGAGGTATGCGGCCGCGTAAGCCTGATGTTTCGAGATGAGGGTGTTCATTATGCGCTGAAAGGTGGCCGCGGCGTTCTTTAGCCCAAACGGCATGACGCGCCAAGCATATTGTCCCTCGTGAGTTACGAAGGCGGTCAGATGTTGGCTCTCCGGAGCTACCGGCACCTGCCAGTATCCGCGTCGCAAGTCGATAAGAGTGATATACCTAGCGCGGCCCACCCTCTTGATGAGCTCTTTAGGGGTGACATTGGAAAGGCATCCGTGTGCGACGATGCGTTTAAAGCGCGATAGTCAACACACATGCACACCGATCCATCCTTCTTACCCACGCATACAACGGGATGGGCGCACTCGCTTTCCACCGGATACACCAGCCCGAGGTCTAGCAACTCGTTTACCTGGCGGCTCACCTCACTCCTTAATAACTCCGGCACGCGATATGGGAAAGTGCGTTTGAGCTGGTGGCCTTCGTGCAGCTCTATCTTATGTGCCCCAACTCGTGCGACTCCCAGCGTTTCACTGAACAAATCAGCGTAAGCGGCAAAGACCTACGAGATCTCGAGGCGGCCCTGAGTAGGTAGGTGTGCGAGTTTCTCCGCATCTATGAGACAATCGCCACATCTCTCAGGCACAGACCGAGGGGTGTACTCGATTTCACCAAACTCCTCGTCTTCCTCGAAAACTACTCCGACATGGCTGACACGTGCGTAGTAGGGTCGCAGCCTGTTCGCATGCACTATCGCTGTAGCCTTTTTTCCCTTGTCGATTCTGTACGAGTTCTGCCTCTCTTGCGCGGTTACGACGAATGGACCGAGCCATTTGGGGGCCATTTTACTGCCAGGGTCTGTGTCAAAAAGCAATACCTGGTCTCCGACGACAAACGTCTTGCTCCGTGCGTGCCTGTTATACGCCTGCGCGTAACTTCCCCGACGTGCGCTCGCCGTCAAACCCGCTACTTCTGCTGCTACTTCTAGCTGCTCGCGTAGCTGTCGCAAATACTTCGCGGGTTCTTCCCTGAGTGTGTTCGGGAGGGGTTGCTAGCCTATCCATGTTCGCAGCAGAATTGCTAGCGGTCAGATAGGGTTTGTACCGAATAAGAGCCGGAACGGCGCCACGCCTGTAGTGTCACGGGCGACTTCGCAGTACGCCCAAAGAACGAACGGGACCAGTCTATCCCAGTTCTTGGGATCTTTCTCAATAACACGGATCAACATGTTCTTCAAAACGCGGTTCCATCTTTCCACTGTCCCGTTGCTCTCCGGATGCTCAGGAGTCGAAAAACGCGGTGCGCAACCTAGTCTTGCTAACATCTCACGCGTCAGCTGCGCCGTGAAGTTCGTTCCCTGATCTGAACAGACTACCTCAGGTATGCCTGTGCGGCTGAAAATCGTAAGCAAGGCGTCGCATGTTGCCCTAGCGGTTAGGGATCGCAAGCAGACTACCTCCGGCCACAGCGTGCACAAGTCAACGAGGCAGAGAGCGTACCTATGCCCCTGCTCGACGGAACATCGAGCGGCCCGATTATATCGACATTTACGACCTGAAACGGATGGTCGGGTCTAGTGAGAGGTGTGATGGGAACCCTATCTTTAATTCGCCTGTCTGAGTGGACTCGACAGCCGTGACATGTCCTGCAGTGTCGCGTTACGTCCCTTTCTAAGCCTGGCCAGAAAAAGCTGTACTTAATTCCGGTCTTTGTCTTCCGTGGCCCCAAATGGCCTCCCCAAAGGGACTCATGCGCAAGGCAGAGTACCTCTTCACGCCTGCTAAGGGGGAGCACAAGCTGCTTCGCTTTGCTACCGGAGATCAAGTCCCAGTGATACAACAAGCCGTCTGAAACAAACATGCCTGCCTTCCCTGCCTTTGCGTCAGCCCACGCTTTCTTTAAGGTTTCGTCTGATACTTGGTCGGATCTGAATACCTGGCGCTGTTTTAGGGCTGCGTCCGCGTCATCCTGGATCGAGATTACATCTTCCTTCTCGCTTTCTTCCAGATCTACCTCACAGGACTGTTCCGTCGTCACACCCTGCTCAGCACTCATTAGTTTCTCTGCCTCAGGCCCCGCCGCTTGCTCCTCGTGTGATGTAGAGCTCAGCTTTGCGCTCTGCTCCGCCATGGTGACAGACGCGTTAACTGCTTCAGACAGAGAGCAGGCCTTATTCATAACAAGTGCCTCGTAACGACTGTCTATCTCCTTAAGCAGTTCCCAATCCTCCCTGGAGAGCAAACAATCCACTCCCTCCGCCAGCTTACCAGAAAGCGCGCATACAATGTCTACTGCCTCGGGCCCTGCTATGTGTGCGGTGGGCCGCCTGATGCTTACCGCAAGAGTGACCAGTTTTGCGTTAACCATCTCCCCAAAAGCCGAAACTAGCTTTATCGAGCCGGATGGCTCCCGACATATACTTGGCACGAGGCCCTCCCAAACCACGGTTATCTCGCTACCGGTATCAATTATAGCTGTCGCCGGTATCCCTGCCCACTCGATCTCCACCTGCTGTAGCTTCGATTTGCATACCTCGTCGAATGACTGGGGCGTTTTCGTATCTGCTACTAGGGTTGTCTGGGAGGTTACTGACGCCGGTGTTTCGCATGTCTCTACGTTGGCTACAGCTACTTTTTGAGCTCGAGCGCGTTTCTCCTCCTTCTGCACGTTTTGTGAAACGCGAGGGCATTCCTTGGCTCGGTGGCCAGGTGCGCGGCCGTTTGCTATCATTGTTCGCCGCTTGCGGGGGTCCCTTCGGTTTTTCCGCATACACAACAATCTGTTTCGCTGCGCGCCCCTTGCCCTTTGCCTGTTCGAACGTTTGGAGAACGTCGGATATTTCATCTGGTTTTAGCCACCTCTCCTCCTCACGAAAACGCACATACTCTAAGCCCTCAGGGTTCAAGCTACCCTTTATGCGATCTGCGATGATCAATGATACCAGGTCGTCTTTGGGTTAAGCTTCAGCTGCTTTAAAACGGCTGTTTTTACCGACTCGTAGCTGCCACACTCATCGTCCCCGAGGTTACGGAGAAGGTACCTGACACGCTCAGCTAGTGCTGGCATGATTAAGTGAACGCGACTTTCGTTTGGCACCTTGTACGTCGTGAAAATTCTCTCGACTTCCTCAAACCATAACGGCACGTCCGCGTCACACGGTAGCTTCAGTCCCTTAAGGACTTTAGCGCATTGGGAGACTGGATCGGGCCCCATTCGACGCTTATCGTCAATGTCTGACCTTACAGACGTCTGCCCGCTTCCCGCTATCGCCACTGCAACTGCTGGATCTAGCCCAAGTTTCTCTAACTCTAGGCGTTCCTGTGAAAGGATTTTCAATTTTTGCAGCTCAAAATTTAGTTCCATGCGGCGAATTGCAACCGCATCGGATACCAACATCTCCGCTACTTCACGTAGCGCTCCTGCTACAGGCTGAGTTGTCGCTCGCTGCGACTGCTCGCTGTCATCTGTTATATCTCCCCCTGTCCCTCTCGCCTACGCTCGCCATCATGCTCCGTGTTAAAACCATACGCCACTTTACACCTGAGCCATAGCCACTTCAACAAAGTGCAAGAAATCCCGCTTACCCGTGCTGGTGTCGCCAGTTGGGGCCTCCGTCCCTTGGTGCCGCAGCCTCGTCGGAGTCCTTCCCCAGAACGCTGCCTCTGGTTCGGGGCCTGGATCACCTTGCTGCTTCTGGCTGGACGTGCGGACGCTTGTTGCCTAGTGGGTTCCCAGGGCCTGGGTGCTCTGGGTGATGCTCGTGGTCGCTGGTTGCCTAACCCTGTCGTGTTGCGCCAGTGATGTTAAGTTCGTGTTCGGCAGGTAGAGAAGCAGAAGACGATGATCTGATGATGGTCAGGAGGAGATATATATTTACAGAAGCAAAATAGTTTACATTGGCAAACTGTAAGTTACAGTAACAAGAGTCACACAGACAACTGCAACTTAAAACAAAATAGACTCTCACACAGAGAAGTCACTCTACAAGCCCTTACTTTTCTACCGAGCATTTCGGTTAAAGCCTAGGGACTGCAAATACGTGTAAAACACGGAGCCTCAATCTTGACTGTCGAACATGGTCCGAGGACCCCTTTTTGATACCAGACATCAACAAAGACCCAAGGGCGGTCACCTTAGGTGATCCGCCCCGAAAATGAAGCAGCCAATCAAATTATTTAAAAACATGCCACAACCCCCGTGGGTTGGGAATAATCTTGGACCCAGGTCCTTAATTACACAAAATAAAAATTCAACATTCAAAACACACAATCTTTCCACTCGCCGGTCCCCAAACCCTCTCACACGGCGCCTGTCTCTGCCCTCCCTCCTCAGCGTGTTTGCGACGCGACCTTGCAGCTGGCGCCTTTGTGAAAGAAACGCCGCGGGGGATCTGGAGGGGGGGGGGGGGGGCGCAGCACTGTCCCAGAGCAGTGTAGCGTCGCCGCTCTCGCACCCGATGAGCCGCTGCGTGGGGGCTAAGTGCCGCGCCTATTGTCGCCTTCTACAGGGCGTTTAGTGAGCGCTTGGGGCAGGGCAAAAAGCTTCATTAACGGCGTCTCCCTGCACCCATGCTTGGCGCCACGGCGGGACATCGCTGGACGAGCCGACCGTAAAGTGGTTCGCAGAAGCGTGGCACTGTTGTTCACGGCTGATAATTGGATGCGTCTGTCGTTCGCTTCTTGGCGACGCCTCGGGGCGAAAGGACGAAACAAACCAGGCTTCCCGCGCGCCCGCGCGCCCGCGCCCAAGAAAAGGGGAGAAAAGGCGAAAAAAAAAGAACAGCGCTCGCTTCTTGGCCTCGGCGCGTGGGGGGTTCTACCGCCAGCCCGACTCCACGTGCGAGTCGCTTTTCACTGCGGCCTTACACCGGGCTCACAAAAGACCAAGGATGGGAGCTGGCAGAGGAGCTGCGTCCGCGTCCCGGCGTGCTAGCGGTGCGTGTGATCACGCGCCGCAACGTAGTGGCTGTGGACGTGGGCAACGAGGACACATTCAAAATCCTCCTGGCGGCAACAGTGATCCGTGGCCTGGCCTTGCGGGCCAAGGAACCAGCCCCGCGCAATGAGTGTAGCGGTCTGGTTTTTGGCATTGACACCCATCGCACGGCCGAGCAGCTTCTCGCAGCGGTGAACTCTGCTGTGGGGGTGACCGCGGCTTCACTTTCTGGCAGCATCCTGCGCCTTCGCTTTGCAGCCCCAACATCACCATCCACGGCCGCGTGCTCCCGGTCCGGCCTTGCCGCCCCGCCCACTGCAATACACCCAGTCCTCGAGCCTGGCCCACGCGACGGAAACCTGCCAGGCTGCGGAGCGCTGCGTCCGTAGTGGTGGGCCGCACCCGAGCTCGAGATGCAACAGCGGGAGGCCGCGGTGCTCCAACTCCGGCGGCTGGCACGCGGCCACGGACCCTGCCTGCCCCGCATGGCAGCGGGAGAGGCATGTGGCCACCCTCCTCGCCACTGCTGCTGTGCCTCTCTCCCGGAGGGCCGTTCGCGCGGTCGTCCAGGAGGAGGCTAACCCGTCGTATAGTCACCAGCAGCTGCGCGCGTACAGCTATGCGCAGGTGACCTCCCGCGGAGGACAACGCCCCCGCGGGCAGCAGCAGCAGCAGCAGTGCCAGCAGCGGCAGCGCAAGTAGAAGCAGGGCTACCAACACCAGCACAAACAGCAGCAGCGGCCACGCCAGCAGCAGGGGAAGCGGCGGCTGCAACCGGGGGCTTCCCAGATCACAAACCGCGCCGCACATCCCGGGCCCGCGGCGGACTACATCCCCCCCCCCTCCGGATGCGCGAGACCAGCAGATCAGATCCAGAAGCTGCTGTAGGCAAATACGTGCTCTCTCCGCGTTGTTCCCGGAGGGTTCTCCCGGCACGCAGCTCTGCTTATATGCAGCAGGCACCTCCACATGATACCCAACACCATGGCTAGTAGCCGGGTCCCTTCCAGCATACCTACCCTCCTACAGGGGAACGTACGTTCTCTTGCGGCTCGTTAATCAGAGCTTCGCGTACGAGTCTCAACCGAAACACCCGAGGTTGTCGCGCTGCAGGAGACGGACGTACGTTCGCGCACAACAGGGGAGCCCCAAATGCGGCTACCTGATTACGTCGTATACCATTCCCCGACATTCTGCAAAGAGGTGTCCTGTGCTGAAGTGCTGTGCTGTGATCCACAGCCAGGTGTCCACAGCACAAGTCCGAGAGATCGCGGTGTGCGGTGTATATGCGGCGTGACATCCAACACGTCCTCGTCGGTTCAGCGGCGGCGACCAGTGACACGCAGGAGTGCGTAGTGATCAGTTCGCGTCGGTGGTGTGGACACGTTGGTGGCTTCTGTTTATGTGCGCCCAGCTGTGCCGTGGAACGCACAGTGGTTTAGTGCAGTGTCCTCCATCTGCGCTCCACACCAAATAATCGTCGGTGATTTTAAAGCCCATCACTGCGCCTGGGGAAGTGCCCGAAACAGCACTTGAGGAGACGAACTGCACGCCATGGCAACGCAGCTGGGACTCACCTCTCTCAACACCGGCGAGCCCACCTTCTGACGACGCGGTACACCTGGCTCCTGCATAGACGTTGCCTTCGTGTCCAGTGACATTGAGGCGACCTGGAATCATACACCATCACTCTGGAGCTCAGACCACTACAACATCCTCATCCAGCCCACTGCCAAGGAGGCGCGCGTAAAGCGCACTTACAGCATTGTTAGTTGGAGCCGCTTCCGCAGCGAAGTTAACACCGCAGCTGCGGTTGGCGCGGAATTTTTCTCTAGTCTCGTCCGCAGCGCGTTAGCGGCTACGAGGTACGCAGAGGTTCGAGCTGGACATTCCACACTCGACAAGCTGCTCGACCTGCGCGCCAAACGAGATCACGCCGAGCGACGCGCGCTGCGGACGGACAGACCAGCTGACTGGACATGGTACAACCAGCTGGACGCGGCAGCTAGGAGGCACTCCAACAAGCTGTACCGGCGGCAGTGGGCGTCGCTTTGCAGGAGGATGGAGGAAGATTGCAGCTCGCGGCGGCTTTTCACCTGTCTGCGAAGAATCACCACACCGCCGGCGAACCCGGAAAACGCTGGCCGCTCTCTCCATCTCGAGCGGCCTCAGCTACAAGCAACTAGCTGAGCGGTTTGCCGACCGCTTTGCGCCGCAAAGCCCCGCGAGCGCAGCCAGCCTGGCTGAACCGGAGATCCCCGGAGACAACGCCAGTGTCCCTGCCCCTACTCCTGACGGCCCTTGCGACGCCCCGTTCACTGCGACGGAACTCGTTCACTGCGCCACCGGGCACAGGCTCACTGCTCGAGGCCAGGGCATCTCACAGCAAGCCGCGCTGCGGCTCTACAACGCAGCAGCGGTTGGAGCAGCTCTACGCGCTGCCACTCGCCACGCTGCGCAAACCCAGCTGGAAGAAGCTGTAAGTCCAGCACCGCAAGTCCATTCGCATATGCCTCGGCCTACCAAAGAATTCGCAATGCGAGGCGACCTTGGCCGAGACGGGCGCGTGGCCACTACAACTCCAGGCCACGCAGCGGTTGCTGCGACACATTTACCGGCTGCTCCAGAGCGCAGCGGACGGCGGCCCGCTGCTACAGCGGCTGCGTCAACACCCACGCTCGCGTATGGGAGCGGCCCTGCTCGAGTACGAGCAGCACACCAAAGCCACGCCCCCTTACGGCCTCTGCTCCCCCTGGCCTGCTGCTAGGGAGGTTCGAGGACAAATCGTCGGCATCGCGGGAAAGCGCACCACACTGCTCTGTGCAGTGCAGCAGCTGGCTTGAGCAGCCATTTACGAGGAACTCAGTGGCCATCTCCTCGTCTACACTGACGGCTCCGTAGCCAGCGAAAGCTGCTCGCTAACAGCGGCGGCTACCATCCCGGCCATGCAACTGCACAGGCAACAGCATGTGCCCTTCCTGTGTTCTTCCCACCACGGCGGAGCTATTGGGGCGTCGACTCGACCTCGATTTGCTACTCACGCTCGCTCCGCTGCCGCCCAGATGTGCCTTGCTGCGTGATTCTCGCGCCGCCCTCAGCCGCCTTCGAACAACTGACCGGGGAACACCATTGCTGTGCCAGATCCGTGCGCGCCTAGACTGCCTGGCAGAGCACTGTTTTGCCATGCGCGCACAATGGATACCCTGCCACTGCGGCATCGAGGGCAACGAACGAGCCAACGAACTCGCGACCACAGTACACCAGCTCCCTACCAGCGACGAGCCCCTCGCCCTGGAGGACGTGCGCAGGGTCATCAACGACCACCTCCGAAAGCAGCACCACAACCCCCGCATCGCACGAGGTGAGCGCATACACAGCGTCAGCGGCCGATCGTTGACAAGGTCGCAGCGCCTAATGATCCTCCGTGCGCGTGTGGGATGCGTGTGGCCCGGGGAACGACGATTGCGCCACGGACTCGCAACAAGCGACGCGTGCGACGGCTGCTGTGCGATGGAAATCCTCGAGCACCTGCTCCTCCACTGTGCCGCGCTATCTGAGCCACGCCGCGAGATGCTGGCGGCCTACAGATCCCAGGGCGTAGTCGCGGACAGCGTCACAACGCTCCTGTGGCCGCCAGGTAGTGCGCGCACTCGCGAGCGAACCCATGTGAACTTGTGCGTGTTTTTCGAGCAGACGGGTGTGGAGGCCCGTCTGTTTCACCTCGCCAGGTAGAGCGCGTCCTGACCGAATATATCTCGGACGATAACGACCGGACGCCCCACTCCGGCCGTCAAGTGCATTGCGCCGTGCGCGTGTGTTTCACCTCTTCTTAGTGAGAGAGACACAGCACGCGTGCGGCTGGCGTGCTTATTTTTACTTTTGTACGTAATGCACATTGTGGAGGCTCGCCCGTAGTGCCAATTGCTCCAGTGTGCTAAGTGTACTCACCACTTCGATTTCTCCTACCTGTCTCCTTACTATCCCTTTATTTCCGCTGCCCCAGTTCATTTGCCTCAGCTTATTTCGATAGCAGATACCGGGGCAGCAAAAATCGTTTCCTTCCTTTATTATTTTTTATTTTATTCTATTTTAATAAAGAACCACTTACTACTACTACTACTAATTCGGCTTGGTTAAAATTGGCGACTTGTACTTATACTTGCGCAGGTCGTGGCTTCTTGCTAATGAGTATGAGTGACATATATTATTTTGTTACTCCTAATAGATGCCGATGCCGAACGAACAGTAAATTATAAGAGATTTTTTGTTATGCGTTAGCTCTATAGCGGAAATAAGGAAAATTACGTTAGCGTGCGGCAAGTAAATTGTTCCCAAATAGAGCTTTAGTAAAGCATCCCGACGCCGTTAAACGCAGTATAACGTTCCAAGCGAAGAAAACATTGCTTGAATGAAGAATGCCAAAGGCAGCGAATATGTAGCTCAAGAAACGTTCGCCAGCATCGGACGACGCACAACAGCATGCTGGGGACTCTATAGGGGAAATTTGAAAACAATGAAGTCACTACGAGTTTCTCTGCACTACTTCGCTGCATTGAGAAAAAGGCTTAACTTTTAATCTTTGTTTGCATCATCATTTTAAATGCTAGCGCGAAAGTATTTCACATGCGCACAATCCTGCTTAGAATCATAATGCATTCGAATTGTATCTCCTCCAAATGCAAAAAAAAAGAACCTCTTCACATTCTTTTTAATCAATCACTATCAACTTCATCGCAACTGCAACAAAGGAGCAGGTGAACGAGGGGCGCCCTTAGAGTTTCAAGCGACAGTTACACCTGCAAATAAAGCTAGAATTCAAATACTGGAGAGTCGGCCTAGTTGGTGCGATATCTAAAAGACACAGCACAATGGACAAATAACAAGTGAGTAGACAGTAAAAGCTAGTTTCCTGTCTACACGATTCTCATTGGTCCACTGCGCCATTTCTTTGCTGAAAATCAAATTTCCAAAAAGAGCTGTGCACAGCAAACATGGTCGAGAAGGGCAGTGGACAGGCGAACAGTGTCGCAGGTGATTTTAATGGGAAATATACATAGTATAACTTCACAGTCGCATATTAATGAACTGAGAACATTTCAAAACGAAATTCTTTTCGGTACAAAGGGATGGACAGACTTCTTTGCGTATTAAAAAAGTCTCGGCAAGTTCGTGTCGAATCCGAAAAAAGCTTTTAAATGTTCTTGACCCTGTCAGTGAGGACTCGCGGGGAGATTTTTATGCAGAGACTGCAATGCACTTGTAAATTAGACATGTGCTTGGTTTTTCACCGAGAGCTGTCATTTTCTTGGCCGTTCATTTACATACCTGCCCATTTGGTCGATGTACGTATACCTTGTGGAAAGGTTAGGAAAACTTCATATACACGATTGCTAAGAAAGGACGAAGGAATCTTTTATTTTCAATACCTCAAATTCCCCTGTGAAGGAGTTTTACAAGAGGGTGGGCTTTAGTTGATGCAGATGAGGTTTTCAATGAAATGCTTGAAGTGGACGTGATTGCAATGGCTAACAGCAGCAGCAGCAGCAGCAGCAAGAAGTTCATTCCAGTCTTTTGGTGTACATGCAAAACACGAGGAAAGATGGGCTGATGATCGGGCTGAAGGTGGGTATACCATCTTGTCATGGCGGAGGCGAGAGGAGTGGCGATGTGCTGGCGAGAATGGCAGAGCTTCGAGGGGATTCATAAAAGAATTCATGGAAAAGAGAGAGGCGGGCGACTTTGCGACGGTGAGTAGGGTTGGAAAGGTTAGCTTTTCTTTTGAATTTATTAGCACTGGACATGTATGAGTAATCAGAAAAAAAAAATAAAACGCGCCGCACGGTTCTGAACAGATTCCAGCAAGTTAATTTGATTAGCTTGGTAGGGGCCCCACATAGCGCACGTGTATTCAAGCTTAGGTCGGACGAAGGTGCAGTATGCTAGTAATTTTGCAGAGGGAGGGGCTAATCGAAGATTGCGGCGTAAGTAGCCGAGGACACAGTTAGCTTCATTTGTCAGCGTAGTTATATGATCGGTCCGTAAAAGATCGGCGGATAAGTTAATTCCTATGTATCTGTAGGTAGTTATGGAGTTGAGGTCGGAACCAAGAAGAGTGTATTTTCGGGTAGTAGGGGTCTGTCTTCGATCGAAGGTAAAAATAGCTGATTTCTTAATGTATAAAGACATAAGCCGTTTGTCACACCATGTTTGAATGTTGTAGAGATCATATTGAAGTGCACTAACATCGATTATGTTGTTAATAGGGCGCTAGATGACGCAGCCATCTGCATATAAAAGAATATTTGAGGAAATATGATTACGAAGGCCATTTATATAGATTAAAAACAGAAGAGGGCCTAGAACAGTGCCTTGCGGTACTCCGGAAACAACAGGGGATAAACCTGAGGAGCCGTTATTAGCGAATACGGACTGCTGACGGTTAATTAAAAAGTATCGTATCTAATTTAAAACTATATCGTTAAGGAACAGAGATGAGAGATTTAAAATAGACGTTTGTGGAGTACTTTATCGAATGCTTTTTCGAAATCCAGAAACAAGGCATCGACCGGGGTGTTAGTGTCAAGGTTAGGGCTCATATCGTTTAACGAAGAGAGCTAACTGAGTATCACAAGACAGTCCCCTGCAGAAACCGTGCTGGTTAGGATGAAAAAAAGTTAGTATCTGTAAGAAATTTTACAATGAGAGAGTAAATTATAGGTTCCATTAATTTAGAACAGACACTTGTGAGTGATATCGGATGGTAGTTGTTGGGAGAAAACGGATTCCCCTTCTTTGGACCTGGGATGACCTTCCCCACTTCCCAGTCTTATGAAACTGCACCAGATGTGAGCGACTGCTGAAAAATGTGCGACACGATGACACTACTTGTATGTTTAGTGCTCTTTAATATTTTGGAAATAATGTCATTGATGCCGGCTGATGATGTAAGCTTCAGAGAATCAATTAGTGCTGCAACTCCGCTGGCGTTTACAGTGTTTTCAGGCATGGGTGAATGATTGCAGGATGTAAAAGAAGGTAGGTCAGTGTCAGGCTCTGATGTAAATACTGAACAGAGAGCACCGTTAAGGACGTTCGGGATTTATCAGAGATGGGAATATCTTGGTCATTACGTAATGATAAATGCTTGGCGGGTTGCGGGCTAATGGTCTTCAAGAACTGCCTGGTCTTCAAGAAGAACCATATTAGGAAGTGGATGTGAAAAAAATAACGTTTAGTTTTCTTGGCAAGCGATTGGAAATTCTTTTTGGTACAGCGATATTTTTTCCATGTGCTCAGTGTTTTTGCGCGCTTAGTAGTCCGGAACTGTCGCTTTTCCTTGTTCAGCCATTTTAGTACTGCGTTGAACCATGGTGATTGGGAGCGTTCAGTAATGGTGATGGGTTTGATGTAAGTTTGAGTCAGATCATACAACTTATTTTTAAACAGGGGCCAATTAGATTCAACGTCGCCATGGGAAAATCCAGGTAGGAACGACTAACAAAAATTGTCTTAATAATGTTGTAGTTCCCTGTGTCGTAGAGGGTTTACCTTACTCGATGCAGTTAGGTGAGAATTGAATGAAGCGTGGAAACGGTGTGATCACTAATCCTTGGCAGGTGGGTTAACGATGTAAGGCGATCAGGGTGTAAAGTAATGAGCAAATCAAGGATGTTGGACGAATGAATAGTCTGTCTAGTTGGTTCAGATATAAATTATGATAGCCCTAGTAAAGCATCCTGCCTCTGCTGCTGCTCCACTTCATGAATTACTTAAAGCGCGAAGCTACTCCATGTTGAATAAGCAGTACAAAACTGCTTGTAACAATCTCAAGCACGACCTCTCTTAGGATCATATTCTCGGCCACTTCAGTGACAGTGCTCCAAACACGATACACACATATGCCAATGGTCACAGTCTCGATGCTTTACTATACTGCAATGCGACGCAACTTCGCGTGAGAAAGTGATTGCTTTCACCAGCCGAACCTTGACTCCACCATTACCAAGCAGGAATGTCTTGCTGTCGTCTGGGCGGTCCTAAAATTCTGCCCTTATCTATACGGTCGCCACTTCACAGTTATCGATCACCATGCTTTTCGCTGGCTGTCTTCGCTGTGACAGGACGACTATAGGCCGTTGGAGTCTGGCTCCTGCAGGAGTACCATTTTGGCATCATAATAAATCGGGTCGAGACCACCAAGACGCCGACGCGCTTTCGCGTTGCCAACTTTCGGAATCAACCTGCTGTTTCTCTACGCAATGCATTTCCTTCTCAGAGCCGACCCTCTCTCTCACCGACACATATCACAGCAGTTTTTTTGTTTTTTTTTCAGGACTCTAAAAACAAACATGCTCTCCACTAGGAGCAACTATAGCCGACGCCCACTGCCGTCCCATCATCGATCATCTTGTTGGCGCTTCGAACCCACCGACAGCTACGAAACACCAAGCTCGAAGATGGCATCCTGCGCCGCTACGTGTATTGCCCTGATGGAACCCGCTGGATCCCAGTCGGGCCGGGTGTGTATTGCCCACATATCCTAGCGGCTCTCCACGATGAAGCTACCTGCCGGACACCTAGGTTTTCACAAAACCTACGACCGCGTAAAGAGATGTTTCTTTTGGCTTGGCCGCCGCCAGCGTACCTAAATAGGTCGTTTACTGCCCACTGATAGCGTCGAAAGCAGCCGACTTCATCACCCGCTTTGCATTCTACAAACCCTACCCTGTCCTGCTACGCCATTCGAAGTAGTCGACATCGCCTTATATGGCCCCTTTCTATCTCCGATTGGGGTAACGAGTGGACTATGACACAGCTGTCGACAACCTTACGTGCGACGCTGAGACAGCACCCATGCCCACTGGCTCGGCTCAAGAAGCTGCAATTTTCTTTTTGCTATCCATTGTATTGCGGCATGGCGCTCCCCGGATGCCTTAAGTGGACGTGGGACCACCTTCTTTTCGACATCGTTGCCGAAATTGTTTACGCACCAACCACCACACATCAGGGGATCTCAAGCTGCCATTCACTGATTATAGGTCTGACTGAGCTATTTCATCGTACCCTATCTGATATGATCTCCACGTACGTCCCACCGGATCACCGAAGTTGGGTCACTATTCTACCGTTCGTCACATTCGCCTAAAATACAGCAGTACAGCGGACTACCGGTTGCTCTCCATTTTCCTCATTTATGGCCGCCCTCCCACAAAGTTATTTATTCTCTACGCCCGAGTATCAAATCAGTACCTGCCCAGTTCGTATCCCGTGTGGCCAGCAGCCGTCACCATGCTCGCCTCAACACAGAAGACTGCCGAAAGACTGCAAGAGTCGCCACGATTCTACTCATCATGTGGTGTCTTTCCGTCCAAGTGACGGAGTACTACATTAAACCCCACTGCTCACCCATGGCCTTAGTGACAAATTTCACCAACGCTACCTTGGTCCTTACAAGGTCATCAACCAAAACTTCCCCATTGAAATACAGAGTCAAACCCGTTAATCCCTCAGCCGATCAAGACCACCGTGGTAGTGAAGTTGATGTTTCTCGTTTGAAGCCGTTTGTGCGCCGTGATTCATCGGTTGCGTAGGAGCGGCCACGTTAGCCGCTTCCGACCCCTCGGGCAGATTGTGTCAGCCTTCTATGAATGGAGGAAGGAAACAACTTGGTGGAAGCCCTGACATCGCTTTGAAGCCGGTGCGATAGCGCCACGAACGAACGCTGCAATGTCTCTCCTCCTTCTTTACCCTCCGCATTTACTTTCTTCGTGACGCTCACGTACCTCGGGTTCTTAGCAACGCTGTTGCTAGTGGCCCGAGTTTTAATAGCAACAGCGATGCCGTTGCTAATGGCCCGACATGGTTAACCCTAAAATTTGACGTCACTTCCGCCACACTTTCTCCAATGCACTGGGGAATGGCAAGGGCCTCTCCTGAGTTGTTTCCTTCTTCCATGCTTCTATGGAACGTCTTCTTTCACTTGTACATACCATCGTCATCATCCCGCAGCGCCGCCTTTGCCACGCGCCTCTGTATTTACTTCCGGCATCAGTCTTAGATGCCAACACAAGATATGCGACAAAGCGAGCAATCGGAGCTTCAGAAGTTGAAAATAGTGTTTGTTCTACTTTTTCGCTACCAGGTTTGTGCAGTTTTCTGTAACCTGACTGCCGGTCAAATGCTCTGAGGCTTTTGCAGGTCTGCTATCTGTATTTTGTATTCTATATTGCAGAATAAATATTGTATTGTATTGTATTTATTCTGATACAAAAAGGGCAAAACAAAGATCAAAGCATTTACCCGTAGTTTAGAGCCAGTGCGCGCTCCTTTCATATAATTTGGACTTACTCTTAGTAGAGAGTACTGCAGCTTTTGTTCCCTTGTTAGAATAAAGAACTGCTACAGACAAGTTTATAAACGTAAAACTTAGTCATCCCGCAGTACAGCAGCCAGAATATTTCTGCGGCACGCGGGCCCTGAAGAAACACACACAGCGAGCTATTTACCTACGTTTTCCTGTAATTCTAGGGAGATTTTAATCAGGGGAAACGCAGGACAATTTCAGCTACTGTTGCCTACACCTATTGATTAGTTGAGCTTACGTAAGTCAGGGGGAGAAATGAGTGCAAATTTTATTCAAACCGCTGAAGGGGTATTAACACACGAGGTCGTTCTTATTAAGTGCTGGATTTTCGAGCAAGATTCCTGGAATCCGACCGCTTTAGGACAACTAACAAAATTGAAAGGCGACGGGACCGCGTACGCAACAGTGTTCATCCCCTCTTGGCAGCTTGACAGTTTTGGCAAGTTCTCTGACATTTTACGCACGGATCGTTCATGCTAGCGCAGAAATGTCGTCCACAGTGTAATCGGAAATGAACCTTGAATTTTTGCACACTTGGAGGTTAATTCGTAAGCTGTCATGTGGGCTATTAAGCGCTCATATTCTTGCGGTACTTCTTTGCGACATTTTGTCGTTCTGAGCTTACCAGTATCTCATTAATTGAGAAAACCTTCAAACTTGTGCCAGTAGCGCAACGGGAAACTGACTCAAATGCAATGAGTAAGTCAGGGAGGGTCGTCGCTGGGGCCCAGGAAGCGGCTTAAAAGGTATACGAGCCGCAGAAAAAGAATTCTTACATTTAGGACACAAACGAGATTCAGTACCGTGGATACAAACTTCGGTGCAGAAGTCGATAGATATGCTCACGAGGATACAACGATGACGAGAATTTTAAGTGAATTAGCCCGTTATCACCGCTTTCAGTACCACAAAAGCCAACCCTACGTGACAGTGGTAATCACAAGAGCAAAGGCGTGCCTGTCTCCTACGAACTACTCCTGGATTTTACGCCTTTCACGTATTGGCACTACCTGGTACATGCGTCATACTGCATACCACGTCGACACGCGTGATGCAGATGCTGCTGCATGTCCCCTCCTCTCATCCCTCTCCCGCGGCGCCCCTTCATGCCGAGTGCACGAGATGCGCATCTCGACACAGGTCACAGTCGTCCCATTGGGAGCACGTTCCCCACACACTTAGCCATGCTGCGGAACGCTGTCTGCACGCGGAGCTATTATTTTTAGGACTGGAGCTGATTTGCGTGATTAATCAGTGAATATATATGTTGCATTTTCCCACCGGAAAGAGACAAAAGAAAAATCACCTGGCCGTTGTAGTCTCAGCACGTGTTCGTACGACCTGGCCGCCCTTGTTATCGCCCCTTGAGAACTGCGCACTCAGCGTAACCACTGAGAATGGCTCACTTTGGCGGTGGTGATTGCCAAGTGCGCGTGCCAACATTGCAGACAGACTACCGCAGTACCAAAGTATCAAAATCCAAGCTGGAAAAAGGGCCTACGCTTGTTGAATTGGCGAAATTGTCAGGCAAAGTACCTATGGTGGTGCCAGATTTTCTCACCATATATATATGCTCAGTTATATGCTCGCCTGCTGATTTCGTACTCTGCGCAAATGATATAAAAAGTTCGCGGTGGCGGTTGAGTGGTTAGCGCACTCGACTCGCATGTCCCGGTTTCGAAACCAGTTGCTCTTCGACGGAGGAGGAAGGCGAGGCGCCCGTGGGATCTCAGTGTACGGTAAAGAACCCCAGGTGGTCGAAATTCGCAGTTCTCCACCACAGCTTCCCTCGCACCCTATGTCGCTTTGGGACCTCAAAGCACATGAACCAGACAACTAAATTCAACTCCTAAAGTAGCTGCTAGCCCAAAGGAGACGGGAGACAAAGTAGGAGGACATATGACGTGCATAGAGAACAACTGCTTCATTTCGAGAAGGCATCTAAGTTTATGAGGAAGAAGGTAACCACAAATTCAAAAGGTGCGTACACGTGCGCAATTCATATCAGGCTTCCACTTCCAATTGTGAAGCCAGATATCAAATCTAAATTAATACAAACAAGGACCAAGAAGATGATTCATGACATGAACGATGGAAGGTGACTTTGAAGCATAATTAAAGCAATTAGCAATGGCGATAAGTAAACGAAATACGCAAACAAATATAAAGCATGTAAATATGTAAAAACTACTACTCGTAGCTGGGAAGCGTTAAATAAACTCAAAGCTTCGTTCTGTCCTGTTTTTTCTTTTTTTTTTTGCGAGCGCACACTTTATTGGAAATGAACCAAATCGCCCAAGTCAAAGTTTTAATCAAAGATACACAGTTGGCAAAAAGAACAAAGCATTATATAAGGCCCCTGTCTCCTTCTTTTCTCAAAGTCCAAGTCCCTAAGGGCAATGTTGAATGACGTAACCAATTTCCGGAGTTAGGTTCGCAATTTCCTTTTACACGCCCTTGTTCTCTTCGGTAACTCGAAACCTTGGCACAATCACAAAACGTGAGACAGTGTGGTATAATTTACACCAACGTTTTGCTCCACAAATTATCTAAAAAAAGAAAGAAAATTCCCAAAATAGAAATCCACTCGCCCGTAGCAATAGCACGGAACCACGCTGGGTGTACTTTTCTCGAGACCAAATGAGAGCTAGTTGCGCAACTCACTCGTGGAGCGTCGATCGCCTGTCAAGGCCACGCACGTACGCAGCCGCATGAAGCCGCGGCACCACTGACCGGGATTCCCCGCAGCCGTTTAGAGCCACTTTCACGCCTCAGCACGCGTGGAACGCGCTGTTGGGCTCGTGTCAGGGGCGAGCTGTCTTCTACAGAACGAGGCCTCTGAACTCGCGCTCCTAGCTAATTTGCGCCATTTGGTCGGTATTCTTACGGCAACCGGTCAGTGCCACACGGCGCCCCGTGAAATAGCCAGAGATGCGGATGAGGATATCGAAGATAACAGCCCGAGGCTATGCAGTTATAGCGGGCACAGCGGGAGAAGCAGCGAGGGCCGCAATTAATCACGCAGTTCAAGTCCCCTGCTCAGCAAAGCCTTTTACACAACTCTGCAATGGCTGTGGAATCAGCAAGAGCGTCGCCACCGTGGTGGTGGCGAAAACTTTATTTCCGTAAGAGAGAAAAAAAAAAACAATTGTCACACAATCAATGGGCTTCTTTTCTTTGGCTTCGTGATATGGCCGTCAGACAGTCTTTCGGCGACTTCCAAAGCCCAGCTTACCGCCCGCAGTTATACCACAGGTTCGGAGCTGGTCACCGCAGCCTCCCATTGTAGTGGGTTAGATAATAGCCATTCCGCTATGGGTTGAGCTCAGGGCACATGTGTAGGATATAAGCTAGGTCGGCCTTTTTTGCATCGCAAAGCGTGCATTCGGGGGTGTACAGCCCTGGGGTGACCAGTGACAGTTTAAAATGATTAGGGAAGGTATCCATTCGGAGCTGCATCCACGTCACTTTTTGGATTTCGCTAAGAGAATTCGCGCAATTGCTAAGCCATTTCCGAAGACGGCAAAATTAGGGGATGCTTAGGTGTTTTAGGAGTTATTGGGATAGTGCCCCTGTGTAGAATTATGCCTTATAGTTAACTGTATTTAATTAGGGTAAAGTAAGAGCGCTGCTTAACATGGTGCGAAATAGTATATATAGTTATAGTGCCTCGTAGTGCTGCTTATAGGTGCTGCTAACTAGTGTCCTAATTTTAACTAAGTGCTACGGTCGTGTAATGTGGGTTGGTGTCCACTGGGAGGTATCAGGTGGTTGGATAAGGCTATAAAACTATCCTACTCCACTAAGGCTCTTTAGTGGTTTAACGGTTGCGCGTCGGGATTTACAACCGAAGTTGCAGAGGTTTGGTTCGCGCTCGACAAACTTTTCAATTTGAAGGAACTGGGAGTCAGCACTAATCCTCGTGTTCTCTTTTCGCCTTGTATAGTGTCACGCTCTTTCAGCGCAGATCATTAACTCGCCCAAGTTTCTGTTTCAGCGTTTTTATATTACCCAAATGTCTTTTTTTGGCGATATTCAGCAACGGTGGCTGAATATAGACACCACTTGCAACGTCGTCATTATGTTGACCAACCGAGAAATTTCGCTGTCACGACCCCTGTGTTTTCAGCCACCGTGCGCTAAAAAGCTATCGTATAATAATACCATCCGCATTAGAAGAGCTAAAAGTGCCATTTCAGAACAATGCCCCTCGGCCGGTCTCTTAAGGAATGCTAGATAATCTGCAATCTCAAGTGAAATATGCGATATTTCGGTGAAAACTTAGCTACTTCTCGAGTCAGTGTGCAGGCAAGGAGAGAATGAGACGTCATCAACAATCACCCCCCAAAGTCAAAGGGAGAAAAAGAACAAGTGGAAGCGATTTAAGAAGGGACACAGGGGTACTCTACCAGGAGCAGCAAGGAGAAAAACAGGACAGCAGGCGGCGGAGTATGTACAAAACGATATGGCTGCTTGTCCGCCTTTTAGGCATATCAAGCTGCACAGAAGAAAGACCGAATTACGAATACCTGCCTAACGGATTGTAGAGAAACCCAGGGCGGGCGAAAGAGGCCGCGAGTGCAAGATGCCGAGGCTCTGCTATCGCCACAATACAGAAGGCGTCGGAGCGTGGCTCAGGGAAACAGCGGCGAGAATTGAGATATAGGCAAAGAGGTGTTTAATTCCCTGGACGCGAAGACCAGAAGTTCCAATAGAAGATAGAACTTGTAGGATGGAAACAGGTAGGGAAGCTTAATCTGCATGGCCTCAAAAAAAGCTACGATCTGTATACAATGAGCACTGGAAGCCTATCGGAAACGTGTCACAGAGCACAGGGCGCCATACGACGAGATGCCCACGCATGCAGTACGCTCGGAGGCAGTGTAGAAGACATATGCAAATATATGCCGACTGGGGAAGGAAGACTATGAAAGCCAGAATTGGAAAGGAAAAAACGTGGATGGTTAAGGGCACGCCAGCAGTCATAACACCGTAGAGAGTCAATGGGAAGATATAAACTACAACAAAATTGGGCTAGCGGAAAGGTCATGAATGCAGTATACTCAGTGAGGACGATAGCTCCAGCAAGAGATGAGGAGCACGGATGAGAACTTGCAATGCTGCTGTACGCGTGGTGGAAGGATCCTTGAGGGGAGCGGGAGTCATTGTCTGTCACCTTGTGCCATTAGAGGCAAGGCTTAATTGATCTCCCATATTTCAAATGCTGCCAACGATGTTCTTTTGTAGTTGACTGCAGATCAGTAATCTTCCCAGATAGCACATGTGACCGGCCTGCTATTGGAAATTGATTGGCTACGTCTGGTCCGCCAGTGGCCCGGCGTTGCCAATGCAATACCAATACAGCCATGCGATAACATCGAGCACTTTTGGACCAGTGGTTTGCATGTTCCCCTCATGATTGGCATTCATGGGGTAACCATGGGCAATAATGGCCTTCCGTATAGAATTGCTACCCAACATTGTATACACAATGATATATGATGGCCAATATTACCCAGCCATTGGCAATGTCTTGCTCATGATTCGCGAATAATGGCATACACTGGTGAATGTTTTCCTGCCAGTATATATGGCTTATCGACGTTTGTGACTGTAGAGTGCGATAACAACCCTGGAACTCGTGGCATCGCCGAAACCAACATGTCGCTGCTCCTGGGTCGACAAGTCTGTGTATCCCGAAGACTTATTGAACTGAAGGACAGGCGAGCCGAACTTCTGGTGACGAACATCGGTTGTGAACCGCAATGTTTGGCGAACAAAGCAACGATTGCGTATTTTGAAGAACTCCCGGAATGCGCAAGACAGTATTCGTTGTCTGAAATCACGAAGTCATTAGAAAAGGCGACTACTCCACTTAAAACCGACGTCAACCCGGACTTCCTGCCTAATCAAAAACGCTGCTTAGAGACAATCTTTCCGGGACTGCTTTGCAATGACCTCCAGGGTTAGACGGACACCGCTCGAAAAGCATCGAATTATGTTCAATGAAAACCAGAGACCATTGTGTGAGTCGCCTTATGGGGCTTCTCCGAAGGAGCGGGATGCAATTCGCCGGTAAGTTCAGGAAATGCTCCAGGACGACATGATCAAGCCGTCGACGAGCCCATGGGCATCGCTTGTTGTCTTAGTGGCGAAGAAAGATGGGACCCTACGGTATTGCGTTGATTACTGGCGTTTAAACAAAGTTACCAAAAAAGACGTTTATCTTCTACCACGCATTGATGACTCCCTAGACCGTCTACACCACGCCAAATAGTTCTCATCGCTCGATTTACGCAGTGGTTTTTGGCAGATAGAGGTGGACGAACGCGACCGGGAGAAAACATCCTTTATTACCCCAGATGGTTTGTACGAATTCAGGGTGCTCCCTTTCGGCCTATGCTCGGCTCCTGTGACCTTCAAACGGATGATGGATACTGTGCTTTCTGACGTGAAATGTTTGGTTTATTGGTTTGTGGAGCTTAACGTTCCAAAGCGACGCAGGCTATGAGACGCCGTAGTGAAGGCCTCGGGAAATTTCGACCGCCTGGGGTTCTTTAACGTCAACTGACATCGTACAGCACACGGATGCCACTCCGTTTTGTGGCCGCTCGAAGGGACGACGCGTACAGCAGCACGGTCAGTGCAAGAATGACGACGTTTATTGCCAGCACAGTTTATAAAGGCACGAACACGCGCGCTGTCTCTACTGCGCATCACCGATACGCATCGGCACTGATAACAGTCACTACACGTGTCCGATACATCCTCCCTTGGGACGAACAAAAATTACACACTTGTAAAAATATAAGCAGCGATCACAACTATGGCACTTGATTGAATTGTTCGTCATAGTGTAACTTCTTTGGGGGCCGGGTGCTACGAGTTGACCTTCTCAAAGGGGGTGGCGATGGGATGCTCGGCGGAGAATCACGGCCACTTGCTGGTAGCGTCGATCCCACGCAGTTTTGTGAAGAGACTCCCGAGGATTGTGCACTTGGTTCAGCTCCGCTCGTAGGCTGCTGTGTCCGGGACTGGGAGCCTGTGCAACTTTCCTCGTCGTCATCGCTTTCACTACTGCTATACCGCTACTTTGTCGTAATCAGATGCCGGCGGTTTCGCCGCAACATGCGATGATCTTGGGTTTTTACCAGGTATGATCGTGGAGCGCTTTCGGCAATGACCTTCGCCTTGCGTGACCAACCCGCAGCATCCTGAAGCCGCACTGTTGCGCCTCCGGGTAGTACCGCCAAAGGCTTTCCAGCCCTGGCTTGGCGGTGTTTCCTCACTTTGCGACGGGATACCCGGCCGAAGTCAGGAAGGTTAGAACGAAGGTGCCTTCTCTGAAGGAGCTCACCCGGAGAATGGCCATCTTCGAGTGGTGTAGAGCGGTATGCTAAGAGACCGAGCCAGAAGTCCTCCCTCGCCTCGATGGTCTTTCAGGATACGCTTGACGATCTGCACACCCTTTTCAGCCAAGCCGTTGGACTGCGGATAACGGGGACTAGAGGTTATGTGATGAAAGTCGTACGTTTTAGCAAACAGGGCAAATTCGCGGCTCGAGAACGGGGGTCCGTTATCCGTACAGACTTCCACTGGTACACCGTACCTGGCGAACATGGCACTAAGGGCTGCAATTGTGGTTTCAGCGGTTGTGTCTTCTAGAATGTCGACCTCAGGAAAATTGGAAAAGGCATCATAAGCAACCACGTACGACTTGCCCGCATACGAAAAGATGTCCACTCCAACCCTGTACCAAGCACATTTCGGAACTGGTCGCATCAGAAGTGGTTCCTGCGGCTGTCTGTACGCGTACTTTCTGCACGTTGCGCAGCTTTCTACACAGGTAGCGATGTCTCCATTCATACCAGGCCAAAATACGAGTTTTCGCGCCCTCTCCTTGCACTTTTGCAACCCGAGGTGACCCGCATGAATCCTTTCCAGCATGAGTCGTCGCATACTCTTCGGAATTACAACTTTTGCACCCTTTAGTACAACTCCATTAACGACAGATAGTTCTTTCGAAAATGGCTTGAGTTCACCTGTCACCGGCTGCCCGCTCACCAAGCATGCAATCACTGTCTGCAGGTAGGCATCTCGACAAGTTTCCAGCTGCAGTGACCGGTGGGTTTCGGGGGTGACCATGTAGCCCAAGGACTGCACTGCATGAACCTCAACATCATTTGTTGTGCGAACTTGGTCTTCGCCCTGTTCCACCGTTGACCGTGACAACATGTCAGCGAGCAGCAGCTGCTTTCCTGGAATGTACTGCAAGATAAAGTCATATTTTAGCAAACGCAAAAAGAATCGTTGCACTCGCGGTGGCATGTCAGCAATTTCTTTCCGTGCTATCGCCACCAGCGGCTTGTGATCAGTCTCGATAAGCACCTTTCTTCCGTACACAAACTCGTGAAACCTTTCGCAGCCAAAACATATTCCAAGCGCTTCTTTTTCGATTTGTGCATAGTTCTTTTCGGCTTGCGTTAAGACACGAGATGCGTACGCTACAGGCCTCCATTCACCGTGGTAGCATTGAAGTAACGCTGCCCCAACACCATCCTTCGATGCATCGCAACTAATCTTAGTTTGTCTCTGCGGATCAAAGATTGCAAGTAGGGGGGCGGTGGTCAAGATTTGAGATAACTTTTTCCACTCCAGCGCATGATTTTCGGTCCATTGGAACTCTGACCGAGATTTTACAAGCTCACGCAAAAGAGTTGTTCGCTCGGACAATTGTGGCACAAATTTGCTGAAATAGTTAACCACACCCAACATTCGCTGGATGTCATTCTTGGACGTTGGTGTTGGCATTTTCACCCAAGCTTTTGATTAGCTTTGGGTCAGGCGATATTCCGTTTCGGCTTATGACATCACCAAGGAATTTCACTTCATTCAACCCAAATTTACATTTCTGGGCGTTAAAAGTTAAGCCTGCTTTCTCGGCAGCCTTAAGCACTGCTATCAACCGCTCATCGTGTTCTTGCTTACTGGAACCCCATACTAAAATATCGTCCACATATATCAGTACGCCCGGTAAGCCGTCAAATACTTGACTCATGCTTTGTTGAAATACTTCCGGTGCGGAAGAAATGCCGAAGGGCAAACGGAGAAAACGGTATCTCCCAAACGGTGAAGAAAAAGTGCAGATTTTAGAAGTCCGCTCATCGAGCGGTATCTGATGATAGCCAGAGTTTGCGTCAAGACAGCTGAAGTACTTTGCATTGGTTAAATGGGCTTCCAAATCCTCTCGCCTAGGAAGCGGGAAATGCTGCCGCTTTATGTACTTGTTGATAGCTCTTGGATCCATGCAAACCCGTATCGCGCCATCTTTCTTTTTTGCCAACACTAGAGGGCTGACCCAGTCAGTAGGTTCGTTCACCCTGACAATTATACCAGCACGTACCATTTTTTCAAGTTCTTTCTTTAGGGGTTCTTCTAGCGCCACTGGAACTCGTCGAGCTGGTTGCACTACAGGAACCACATCAGATGAAAGGACCATGCTGTACGCCTGCTGCAAACAACCGAGGCCATGAAAAACGTGCCTGAAATTGTTTAGAAGGGCGTCGTATGAAGTCTTGTCTATGGCACATACTTTACGCTGAACTAGCCCCAGAGCTTCACTTGCTTCTAGTCCGAGTATGGCGTGCCGTTCGTTTTTCACCACAAAAAACTTCACTGTAGCAGACGTGTTCGCTTGGTGTACTTCTAGCGTACACGTTCCAAAACACGTTATAGTGCCACCGTTATACGCCCGCAGGACCGAATTAGTCGGCTTCAGCTCCTCTGCTCCCCGCAGTTTTTTGTAAACAGACATGGGAAGCAGACTTGCCTGCGATCCGGTGTCTACCTTAAATCTGACCTCGCAGTTACGAACTTGAGCCTTGACCATCCAATCCCTTTCTCGTCTTGCGGTGGTGACCTCTAGAATGTCAAAGTCCTCTTCTTCCAGTTCCCTTACTTCACTCACCCTTGCAGACGCACAGGCACTTGCAAAATGGTTCGCCTTGTGACTCAAGCGACACTTCTTACCGAAGGCTGGGCATTGTTTGGGCTTGTGCCAGCGGTTGCACTTACTACAATGAAAAGATGCTTTAACTTCTTTCCGCTCATTTGCAGGAGCCGGGCGCTTCGAAATCGTGTCGACACATTCGTCCCCTTTGCGCCATATTTCGTTCCGCTGGGCTACCGTTTCTGCTGCTCTGCACATTTCTTCTGCCTTTTGCAAAGTCAGTTGGTTATCTCGAAGCATTTTCTCGCGTAGTCGATGATTAAGCGTACCGAACACTATCTGGTCCCTTATCATTGATTCTTGCAACGTGCCAAAGTTACACTGTGCTGCTTGCTTTTTCAGGTCGCGAATAAACCTTTCAAATGGTTCGCCCTCCGCTTGCTTTCTTGAACGGAATACGTATCTCTCATGCACTTCGTTGCCAACTTCGGCACAATAGGCATCAAATTTTCTCACCACGGTGCTGTAGTCCTTTTCTTCATTCAACTCGAACTGGAAGTTGTTGAAGACGTCCAAAGCGTCGTCGCCCGCAACGCTCAACAGGAGTGCTGCCTTGGCTGCTTCTGTTTTCGGCTGGTCCGTAGGTGCCGTCGCCTGCAGATATAACTCAAACTTCTGCTTAAAACGCTTCCAATTTTCTGCTACATTACCAGTCAGCCGCAAAGGCTCCGGTGTCTTCAGCAGGGCCATGGCGCACCGGACTCGGGAACGATTTCCTTCAGGCCTCAAAGATCCCACTTCTGACACCATGTGGCCGCTCGAAGGGACGACGCGTACAGCAGCACGGTCAGTGCAAGAATGACGACGTTTATTGCCAGCACCGTTTATAAAGGCACGAACACGCGCGCTGTCTCTACTGCGCATCACCGATACGCATCGGCACTGATAACAGTCACTACACGTGTCCGATACAGCCTCCAACGAAACGCAGCCGCCGAGGCCGGGATTCGATCCCGCTTCCTTGGGCACAGTAGTCGAGCGCCGTAACCACTGCGCCACCCCGGCGGGGCTGAAATGGCAGTCTTGCTTGGTGTACGTGGATGACGTTGTTATTTTCTCCGATACTTTTGAGGAACACCTGAGGCGCCTGCGTGCCGTTTTCGAAGACATTTGTTCAGCCGGTCTGTCCCTTATGCCAGAAAAGTGCCATTTCGCTTTTCAAGAGGTGAAGTTTTTGGGCCACATTGGGAGTGCCAAGGGTGTTGGCCCAGACCTCGACAAGACAGCCGCCGTAGCTGCTTTCCCCAATCCAACCGACAAGCGAAGCGTCCGTCGTTTTCTGGGTCTTTGTGCCTACTATCGGCATTTTGTGAAGAACTTCTCCCAGATAGCTGAGCCCCTAACTCGCCTCGCAAAAGAGAACGAGCCATTCTGCTGGCGGCAAGAGCAACAACGGTCCTTTGAGAAACTACGAACTCATCTACAAAGTGCGCCTATACTTGATCATTTCGACGAGCAAGCCGACACAGAACTGCACACAGACGCAAGTAACGCCGGCCTTGAAGCGGTGCTTGTACAATGGCAGGATGGCGTTGAACGCATAATCGCATATGCAAGCCACATCTTACCCCGGTCCGAAGTGAACTACTACACTACCGAAAAGGAGTGTCTAGCTAATGTGTGGTAGTGACAAAGTTTCTCGCCTACTCGTATGGCCGGCCTTTCCGAGTAGTGAGTGATCACCCCTCACTGTGTTGGTTGGCGAGCCTCAAAGATCCCTCAGGGCGGTTAGCACGCTGGAGTCGTCGACTTCAAGAATTTGATGCGACCATCGTATTTAAATCAGGCAAGAAGCACAGTAATGCAAACTGTTTGTCCCGCGTTCCTCTTGAGCATAACAGTACTGGGTTCAAAGACGATTCTCTTTAATTGGCGCTATCTCCACGGATAATTTGGCTCAACAACAAAGAGACGACCTTGAACTACGGCCCCCTTATTGAGTATCTAGAAGGAAATAACCCGACACCGCCCCGAATCTTCTCGCGCGGATTGTCATCGTTCTGTTTACGAGACGGCATCCGGTACAAGAACAACTACGGGCCGACGGAAGCTGTTTATCTTCTCGTCGTACCTAAGGCTTTTCGCGACAAAGTTCTGCAGGCGTCCCATGACGACCCTTCTTATGGTAACCTGGGTTTTTTCTGAACTGTGGCACTCATACGCCAAACGTATTGTTAGCCTAAGGTCACAGCAGAGGTCATGCACAACGTTAGAACTTGCCCGAAGGGCCAACGTCGAAAGCCTCTGCCGACTTAGCCGGCCGGACTACTACAACCTATTGATCCGCCAAAAGTCCCGTTCCAACAAGTCAGCATGGATTTACTCTGCCCGTTTCCGAAGTCCTCGCCAGGCAATCGGTATATTGTGGTCGCCACTGACTATCTCAGCCGATACTGTGAAACGAAAGCTCTTCCCCGAGAAACCGTTGGTGAAATGGCGACCTTTTTTCTGCAGAGAATTGTACTTCACCACGGTGCACCCGCAGTCGTTATAACTGACAGGGGAACGGCTTTCACCGCGGCGCCTACGGAGGAGGTTATGCGACTCAGTGGCACAAGTCACCGGAGAACAGCCGCTTGTCACCCGCAAAAAATTGACTTACCGAACGGCTTAATAAGACAATCGCCGACATGATTTCAATGTATGTCGACGAGGACCATCGCAACTGGGACGCAATACTTCTCTATATTACCTTCGCATATAACACTGCGCCACAAGAAACCATGGACTTTACTCCGTTTCGTTTAGTACACGGCCGCGAAGCCATGACTATGCTGGACGCAATGCTACTTCCTGACCGTGTTGATCCCACAGTCACGGGTGCTGATGAATTCGTTCTGCATACCGAGGCCGCCCGCCAACATGCTCGACAGCGTATCCGGCGCCAGCAAGAAAAAGACGCTGACCGGTATACCCCACGCCGCAGAAATACGAGTTACGAGCCCGGAGAACGAGTTTGGGTGTGGAGCCCATGCCGTGTAAGAGGGCGGTCTGAAATGCTGCTTCGTCGATACTTTGGCCCTTATGAAAACGCTCGCCAACTCAGTGAAGTGAACTGGAAAGTTCTTCCCCAGGGAACTTCTCGTTCTTTTCGAGGGCAACATCCTAAGGGATGCACGTTGCACGAATGAAGCCCTACCACGCCCGTTAGCCGCTCGTTCACCCAAGCCATCCGACACTACCGATGTTCCTTGTTGCTCTGATCGCCAAAGGACAGCGCCGAGGACGGCGTCTTTTAAAGAGGGGGAGTAATGCCGCATTCGTAATCACTCGTGTGGCGCCGGCATGCGGCTGGATTACCAACGTTTTAGCTGGCCTTAGCCATGCTAGGGAGCCCGGTGTTCTTCGTCTTCTTCGCTCGAGCTCTCGCCAGCCTTGCCGCGTCCCAATGCCGCCTCACTGTTAGTAAACCTACTTTCCTAACCTACGTTGGCTGCTCTGGCTGTTTGACGGTGACAATATATTTTAAAATAAAGGGTCAGTGGTACTCACACTGAGTTGCAGACTCTTTTAGGATTCGCGAGACAGGACGAGGCATGTCGTGGTTCTACTGTTTATTCCCCGAGTGCGAGCGGACCTGCAGCAGCAACGCGAGGCGCGCACCTGAGCTGCTAGAGAGAAGAGAGAAGAGAGAGAGAGCGCACCGGTGCCAGCGGCGCCAGTCGGGGGAGCGCGCCTGGGCTGTCCGCATGGTTTCCTATGACACAGCAAGTTTTAATTCAACCGACGTTCACTGCCCGCTGCTGAGGTGTGAGAACGAAGAACGCCTAGGCTGCCACAGCGAAGGCTCGCGCCGCTGCGTTGGCTGCGTCGCAAACGGCCGCCTGTCTGTTACTGTTGGAAAGAACATACGTTTTCTCTAAACTGTTAGAGCCAACAAACGTAATTTCTAAAAGGATATCTCTGAAATTTTTGTTCATTGCTTCTAGACTAATGTCGTCATCCTCGGTTAGAGCTAAATATCTATTTTGTAGCGAGATCCTGAACTCTTCTGCTCTCCCCCTCACCGCGAATTCGTTGAACTTCTTTCTTACTATTCTGTTTCGTTCCTTTTCAAGATTTAGACAAGTCGAGACCTTACTATCCCGTAGTCACTGCATCACACCTTCCCGATTACCTCTACGTCCTGCACAACGGCAGGGTTAGAACCCATTATAAAGCCAATTTCATTTTTAGTCTCCCCGTTAGCTTTTCGATGTCCATTTCCGGGTCTTCCGTTTGCTAACGAAGGTGTCCATGATTCTTAAGTTATTACGCTCTGCAAACTCAACTAGTAACTCCCCCCCCCCCCCCCCTGCTATTCTTAGAACCAATGCTATAGTCACCTATTGCTTGGTCTCCTGCTTGCTTTTTCCCTGCCTTGGCATTGAAGTCGCCCATTAGTACAGTATACTGCGTCTTTAGTTTCCGCATTGCCAATTGTACATCTGTATAGAAGATTTCGACTGCCTGGTCATAACTACGTGTATGTGCGTAGGCCTGTAAAACCTTCAGTGTATACCGCTTATTAAGCTTAATTACGAGGTCTGCCACCCTCTCATTAATGCTATAGAATTCGTCTATATTGCCAGCTGTATACTTATTGACAAGGAAACCTACTGCTAGTTCTCGCCTCTCTAGTAAACCTCGATAACACAGTACATGCCTATCCTTCAGTACAGTATATGCCTCATTCGGCCTCCTAACCTCACTAAGCCCTATGACATCCCATTTCATACCCTCTAGTTCCTGTAACAGCACTGTAAACTAGCTTCACTAGCTAGGGTTCTAGCGTTAAACGTTGCCAGGGTCGTTTCCAATGGCGGCCTGTCCAGCGGAGCAAGAAATTCTTAGCACCCCCTGCTGCGTCACAGGTCTGACCGCTGTTGGCGACTGAGGGCCGGGGTTTTGTAGGACTACTCATGGGCGGTTGCGGCCATTTACTGCACCAGAGTGGTCATCCTGTTCTGGTGAGGGAGTGCGTTGCCGGAGGTGTTCATCGGTATCAGGCCGCACCCCAAAACCTTCAGCTCAAATCCCCATCATGACTCGATAGGCCTAGGCAAGGCCACCGCGCGCGTCTACCAGTTGAAAGCGTTTACCGACGTTCAACTTGGGGATTTAAGGGTCAGCTAAGCGCTTCGCCCATGCCAATCGTTACTTTCAGACTCAGCGCCGGATGTCGGAGTGTGCAGCGGCTAGAGCTTTTGATGTTTGCTTCGTTTACTCCCAGAAATGCGAGTAAGGTTCTTCGACTAATCTAGATGTATCTTAATAACCATCTCAGCCGCTGTTCAAATAGAATCGGGCTCTATATTTAAATGAATGCCGTGCAAGGCCTGGGCTCCCGTTTCAGTTTATTTTATTTTATCTTTTTTTTTTTAAGTAACGGGGGGAAGGATCCCGAATGCATCGCTGGTCGCTAGGGTGCATTATAAGCTCCACTTCCCGTGGGAACTCTGCTCCCACTCAGTTGAAACTAGGCTAAATCTTAACTTAATTTTAGCCGTTTTTTTTATTAGCTCGCTCACAGCACAGCGATCGCTGTGCTTTGCTTCGGCCGGAACTTGCTAGTCTGCGCCCGGACGAAGTTGCGTTTCGTGGTCTGCGACAGCAAAATTGCCGTACGAAATTGCAGTCATGGGTTGATTGCCCCCCAGGCCAATCGAATATAACAGCAATATCCAATCTCACGAATTGTCATCATCATCATCATCATCACCATCATCAGCCTGATTATACCCACTGCAGGGCGAAGGCCTCTCCCATATTTCTCCACTTAACCCGGTTCTGTGCTAGCTGCATCCACTTGACCCCTGCGAACTTCTTAATCTCATCCGCCCACCTAACTTTCTGCCGCCCCCTGCTACGCTTTCCTTCCCTTGGAATCCAGTTTGTTACCCTCAGCGGCCATCGGCTATCCTCTCTTCGCACTACATGTCCTGCCCATGTCCATTTCTTCTTCTTAATTTCTACTAGAATGTCGGTAACTTGAGTTATTTCTCTGACCCACTCTGCAGGCTTTCTATCTCTTAATGTTACCCCTACAATTTTTCGTTCCATAGCCCTCTGGGTTGTCCTCAACTTAAGTAGATCTTGGTTAGCCTCCACGTTTCAGCCCCATAGGCGAGTACAGGCAAGATGCAACTGTTGTATACTTTCCTCTTGAGCGATACCGGTAAGCTGCTAGTCATAATCTGCTAATGCTTGCCAAATGCGCTCCATCCCAATCGTATTCTTCTTGTTATTTCCTTTTCGTGGTCCGGATCTGCGGTTACTACCTCACGAATTGTACAACTGATTTAAACTCGTGCGCACACTGGCATTCCAGACAACGAATTCGCCCATGCCATGGCCCGAGGGCTCTACCATCGAGCCGGCGGCAGAGAGAGGAGGGGGGGGGGGGGGGGGGGGGGGGGGGGGCTTGGAGCGGGGAGCGTAGAATGTGCCAAATCTTACACCAAAAATTCTACAGCACTATCGACCTAGTGGGCAGGTGGCTACTCCGCCAGCCCCTACCCCAAATTGCAGGCAGGCCGTCGCCTGGCGTCGCCTTCAGACTGGGACATTCCCACACCCGCTCCTGGTGAGCCATATGCTGCCAGGGGAATGATCAGAATACTGTATAAACTGTGACTCGAGAGGGACCCTCGAACACATCATCTGGGACTGTCCCTTTTCTTTTGGCGAGGGGCCTAAATCTGACGCTGCAACTCCGGCAGACCATGCTGCGCTGCTCGGACCCTGGGCTCCAGCTAGCCGCCATCCAGCTGACCTGGCACGCCGTCGGCCAACAACGTCTGCCGGCCTGCGTCTGAGGCGGCATCCGTCCCAAGCGACGGAGGGCCGGAGCTCCTTCATACTCTGGTGTAAATAATCTACTCTCTCTCGCTCTCTCTTGCACAACGGTTGGTTCAAGAACAAGTTTTGAACTATGCCGGCCTTCTGACCCAAGTAGCCCCCCCCCCCCCCCCCCCCCCCAATAGACCTCCGCTCTCGCTAAAACATATTGCCCAGTCCCTACGCTGTCTACGACTTTTTGTAGGCGAAAATTTCAAGAAAATCCTCGTTCTTATTCCCTCACCGTCAGTTCTTCTTCCTCGTTGAGATAAATAATTGTGACCAGAAGCGCCCTGTGAAGCCCATTCCTTTGATAGTCAATGAACTATCGGCAAAACGGTCAGTACCCATGTCATACAGAGTCCGCAGTTTGTTTTTTACAGGCATATAAGTTATGTTCTTCCTCCTGCCGGAATCTCAAGTCAACTGCCCTAGTAGGGAGAAAAAAATAAAACGGGCTAGTAATCTTGAAAGAAGGTTACATGCATATCGCGTGCATTCTTAACTTCCAATAATGTTAAGTGGGGCGTTTTCAAAGAGCAACTTTCATCGTTTGCTGGAAGGAATGTTTTCTTTTTCTCGACTCTTTTGTCAAGGAACTGAAATGCCAGCCGAGTCTCTCTCAATCGTCGGCGAAAGCGTATTAGTTTCTTTTTTCGATCTTTTTACTCTTCAACCAAAATTGCCGATTGCTCATGTTGGTCCTAAATGCCACTTCCCGTCCACCCTTGAAGTTTTCTTATGTTTGTCGGTGCGCATATTTCACTTCAGGCTTTGGGCGCGGCTTATATTTTGTAATCATCGAAAATGAGTTTTTCATGTGGACAGTTAGTTTTCTGTCAGTGCTTACCTGTGTGCCTTTCTAGCTTTCACAAATTTTTGCTCCTTTTTTTAGGTTATGTTCATTTGTTTTTTACCCACTTTTTGTGGCATATGCACGATTGTACGACGTTTTATCTGATGTTAGTTTGACTCTGCATTTGCTTCGCTTGCTTGGGTCCTTTTAGGCTCACTCGTTATTCCTGTTTAAGGGTTCTTGACACCGCCCCTTGGCCACGATGTTGTTTGTGCGTGTTTTTTTCCTTGTGTTTTTTATGGTGTTTTTTTTGCGCTTTTGATGTAATCAGTTCGTAATGTTTTCCAGCCCCTTTTTTCGTATTTGCATTTTTTCTGTTCATTGTTGTGTCAACCGCCCTTCGATGGCTGCGCTTTAGGTTGTAATATTTGGCTCCCTTTCTGTCGCGTAGGTTTGGCATATATTGTGCTGTGTTTGCCTCGAAAATAAACGCTTGTTAGTCAGCGCCCGCTCGGTTGTCAGTGTTTCTTTTTGTCGTCTCCGGCCGTCTGTTCCCGCACTGGTCATTTCGAATAATTTTACTATTTCGCTGAACTCACGCTAATTTGCATCATGTTAGGACAGAAAAGCATGCGGCCTATGACCATCTGGTGTCCCAGCAGCATGGGTTTCATCGAAAATTCGAGCAGGCAGGAAAGGTATAGTTGAAACCAGGCGCTAGTTCCTTTGACTGCTCACCAGGGCGGTTTTAGCAGACCGAAAACTTTTTGAATATTTTCTGATACAGTTTTCAGACGTAATATCTTACCGTGTATTACATATTATCATGATAGCAATCAAAATGTCCACAGAATCCGCACTTTGGAGTCTTCCAGTTTTCCTTCTTTGAATTTTCAGAAATGCACCCCTTTAGTTTTTAACGTCAATCCTAATACTCATTGTGGGCGGAGGAGAAACTTCCGAAGTCAAAGTTTTACTGCGAATCGCCAGCTTAGACAATTTCTATGAATATAGTCTCACAAGTATCTAATAATGTCTTGCAATTGTTTCACAATTATTTAAAAACGCACCCCGCTGCTTCCATAGAGCAGCTTATCATTGTCAGCGGCGGACATACTTCATTAAAAGTTTTGCAATGTCTCAGGCGCTATTTCAGTTAATATGTTCATAAAAGGTGCCTACAACATTCCACAATGGGCTCATGAAAATTTTTCAGATATATTTGGCAGACGCACTTAGGAGTACTTAGTATGAAATTGGGAATCTTTATAATATCAATGAGTCATTACTATGACTCTCAGGCATGACCAGCTTCACTTATATTGGTACATACTTTACTCTTTACGTTACGAGTAATGTTGTGAGCGATGCTACACGGCGTAATGTTTATGAATCATGAATAGAATTGGCAGGGTTTACCTCTGCTAAAACGATTACTGTGTGGAAGCTAGGGCTTTCTCAACCTTCGGGTTTCAACTCAATGTTGGAAGTTAGAGCTTTTTCAACCTTCTTGTTTTAACTCGATGTTGGAAGCTCGGGCTCTATCATCTTTCTTGTTTCAACTCGATGTTATTGCTTGTTTACACGAATCTTGCCTGATACACTTTCTCTGGCTGCGGGCCTGCTAGGCTACAGTTACAGTTGTACATATGACATCATCTGGTATCCGTCATTTCAAATGGCGGAGTTTTAACCGTGGCCTCTGCGATAAGCGCCGCTGCAATCACGCTCTTGATCGAGGAGGAGGAGGGGGGCGTTAACTGTACTTGTGGTGTCATCTGTGAACCACCGCGTCAAATGGCGGAATTCTCTCCCACTGCAACTTATATATAACGAGCGAAAGCACCCGCCGTGGTGATTTAGTGGCTAAGACATTCGGCTACTGAACCTAAGTACCAAGGTCCGAATCCAACCGGTTAGAACCAGTTTCGATGGTTTTGTTTTTAGTGTTAAACAATAGTACAAACAAACAAGAAAGATCTAACAATATTCTTTATCGTTGGTGAAGTATGTCAGTGTTTCGCTTCAACATAGAAGGTTGCGTTTCATCATTGATGACTGTACACATATATGCGGATACATGTCTTACATAAAGTGATGCATCGTAACGAACGTGGTGGCGTCATCTGAATTTCGTGGCTCTCACGGTGCCAAATGTTGTACCATTGACGCTTCCCCCACGGATAAGTGCCCAGCTATGTCGCCTGTCATTTATCACCTCTCAGCCAGATGTCTGAGGGGAAGAACGCAATGCATGATGCCCAAGATGGTACTAGTGGCATTGGTATAAAGCCACGCTTTACCCACGCTGTACGTGCATGCACACCTGCATGATCATGTTGTACAACTGACCATCTTGTTCGTCTGGAAAATACCTTCAGAGAAGCATTCATACACAGACAGCACTGTCTAGCGGTCTTCTTCGATCTCGAAAAGGCATACGACACAACTTGGAGGTTCGGAATATTGCGTGACCTTGCAGACTTGGGCATCCGTGGGAGGATGCTAAACATCTTGAGTGACTTTCTCTCTAACCGCTCAATTTAATGTTCGTCTAGGCACAACTATGTCAAAAACATTTATCCAAGAGAATGGCGTACCACCAGTGTGTTTTAAGCCCTACATTGTTTGTTGTGAAAATGAATATCATAAGTAAAGCAATCCCAAAGTCTGTTATATATTCGCTTTAAGTTGACGACTTGCAAATTGCCTTTACATCATCCAGCATATCATCATGTGAAAATGTGAGAGGCAAATACAGATAACATTGAATAAGTTAGCTAAATGGGCAGACAGGATTGGGTTTAAATTCTCCCCGTAAAAAACAGTAGCTGTTGTTTTTTCACTTAAGAGAGGCCTACAGACGGATCCAACTTTATACCTAAATGAAGTTCAACTGCCGGTAAGACAACAGCACAAATTGTTTGGTGTAACATTTTACAGAAAGCTTACATTCTTGCCACACACAAACCAGCTAAAGAAAAAGGCCTCTCAAGCCCTCAACATTCTAAAGATACTCTTAAGAAAACGCTGGGGCTCTTATAGAACTTGCCTTTTGCATATAGGTATTTGCCGCTATGCAGTGCACTCCTGTTTAGGTTATGGATGCATTGTCTATGGCTCCACTAGACCATCATATTTAAAAAGACTGGACCCAGTACATAACTTAGTCCTTTGACTGTCAGCGGGGGCATACAAAACGTTCCCCGTAAGTATGAAGAAACTGATGAACCACCCCTTGAACGTATAAGAATAATGTTTACCTGCGCGTACGTATTAAAAATAAGGTTCCTCCCGAAACACCTCTGTTACACTGTCGTTACAACAGCACCATCCTGAACACTATTCAGCAACAAACCTCATGCTATCAGACCACGAATCCCTCGCTTTGAAGAAATATGCAGAGAATTGAACATACTGGATGCTCTCCCGAAAGTTGCACAGACACCTAACCCACTTCCGCCATGGTACAGCTTTCCCGATGTATGCAACTTCACTCTAACACGCTTTCATAAAAAGCAAACCCCACGTGAACACAAATTACAGGAGTTTCTCGCAGTAGATGAGACATACAAGCAATATACAGCATTTTGTACTGATGGTTCGAAAAAAAAAAAAAAAAAAAACAAATCTGTTGAAAGGGCAGTAGTTCACGACAAATGGGAACAAACAGTGCGACTACCTGAATGTTCAACAATTTTCACTGCGTAATATTATGCAGTCTCTGTAGCGGTTGAAAAAATTATGAAAGAAAACATAAAAAACAGTGCTATTTACTCTGACTCTTTAAGTGTAATTACAGCACTGCACCACGAAAATGCAACAGAGTTCTTAATTTAAGATATCATCCACAATGTCGTAAAATCCGATACAAAGGACAGATTATAAAAATATTCCGGGTCCCCAGTCACGCGGGGTTTAGGGGAATGAAAAAGCGGACGAATGTGCATCACGCGCACATAACAGTGAAATAAATCACGTCAACATACCCCGTAAAGTTAGCACAAAATTTAAAATGACTAAACTAAGAGCTAAATGGCCGCCTTCATAGGATAATGAAACAAATTAGTAAAGCCTATTGTTCACGAATGGAAGTCATCGAGTCATAAAGAGCGCTTTTTTGAAGAAGTGATCCTGTGTCGTCTCCGCATTGGACATACACATCTCACACACAGCTTCATACTCCTCGGACAAGAAAAACCTGCATGTGAGACATGCAATGCATAACTGACAGTAAACCACATTTTAATATTATGCACGAAATGTGAGGAAATCAGGAGGAAACATTTTATGTGTTTCTATAATAAACACATTTCATTTCAACCAAGTATTTTGCTGGAAGAGAATGCCATTGTCAAAATTTCTTCTATTTTTGATTTTTTAAAAGTAAAGCTAATAAATGAACTCTGAGTTATTTTTAACAAGAACTGCTTTACCCTGAGTTTGGCGCATGATGGCCTTAGTTGCCTATGTTCCATAAAACCCAACACAACACAACAACACATCTGCATGGTCAGTGTGGCCTACTTTTTTTTCTTTTTAAAGAGTTAGCAAAACCGACGCTTAGTGGTTTAGTCATCCACTGTGTATTCCGGAGAATAGGTTGGTTCTATACCCGAGCTGCCCAGCTTGGCAGCCTCCCCAGATTCTGGCATGGCAAATGGTATCGTGAAGCACACATACACCCGACCAGTCAGGCACCCAGCCACTTCACCTGCCACCTATAGACCCCGTCAGAAGCATGCACGTGAGAAGAACACGTAGCCATGCCACCTACAATGAGCCTGCAATGCACGTCACCACCTTTACACCACCTGCCAGAAGCATGCTGCGAATGTTTTTTCGCACGTCGACATGTTTACATTTAATGGTTTAGCAATGCTCTTCTGTAAGGTAATAGTTTTGCATGGAAGTTTTAACTACTCGGGCCGAGCTCATTAAGCATGCAAAAGCAAATTTTCGCCACACATTGGAAGCTAAGACCTAGATGCTAGTACGCCAGAATATCACCCAGGTCTCTCACAATTAAATGTCTCAGGATTATGGGCATGTAAAGGGCAAAATTCGCTATGATCGCGCACCTTGGCTGGGTTTCATAATTAAACGAGCGCGCACTCCCGGAATTCCACGCGGGGCGTGGAGATCTTCCACTTCCCGGCCAGAAATCTAAAAGCAGAGATACAGCGTATATAAAGCTACGAGGTGCACTGGTTAAAACAAACTTTCAAATCCTGCGCGTGTTTCGAAGGTGCTCAGTGATCGATATTCTCAAAGTAGCTGCTTACAACACTGACACAGTGCGGATGGGCGGGGAAGGCAACTATGGACGAAACAGGAGAATAAATGAAACACCAAAACATTCTTTTAATTCTCTGCACGCAGAAAAACAGTAGTACGCAGAAGAGAGAAAAAAGAAGTAGTGGATGCCAGAAGCAGCGCTGCAGCAGCTGCACAGTGAGCAGCCATTGCTACTTGGAGCAGATCAGACATCGGCGCCCCGCATCGCTTAATCTCGCTCTCATCTCCGCTGCTAGCGCGCATCCTTCTCGAGAGGTCATGCCATTCGACTGCCCAGCGATGTACCCGTCTCTTGACGAGCCGCATCGGACAGGCCGTTTGACGTCATACATCGCGCCGCGACCGGTAACACCGGTAACACCGCTCGCTTCGATGCCTCTCGTCCAAGCTGCTTTAAGGCGGCGCAATAAACGCGCACAGTTAGATGAACACACTTCTATATACGGGCTTGCTGCGGGCGTTGCTCGATGTCAAATAATATTTTTTGAGTGTCGCCTGCCACATAATTTGGACGGAGAACCTCGGCTGAGTTTCCTGAACTGCAGCTGCTGAAGCCTTGTTTTTGCAGTAGCGGCATCGCTGGGCGCACAGCGAATGTTCTTTCAAAGCAGAAGCATGCCCTGAAGCGGGCAAACAAGGGCCAGTTTCGCTAATGTGAGGGTAAAACCTGCTTGAAATCACTTGGCTAGAGTGCTCGCTTACGCCCAACGTAACCTCCGTATTTCGCACATTGGTTTTTTTATTTCTCATGCTGAACTGTGTTCCGAAACCCCCTCCTTTCTACCAATATAGCTGGAAGGTATGAAAACGAGTGAGCAAGCATTAAAATACCCAGCAAAATGGTTGTGTGAATTTCGTCAGCTTATGCTAAAAGCTTATCTCTCTGAGAGCAGCCCATAATGATTTTTTTTTTGAGAGCGCAGAGGGACTAGAAACAAAATGGAGCGCTGGGAAACTATTTGGAGATAAAAGCTGGAACGAACCGAGAAAATGCATGCGGCATCTTTATCTGTGCAAGAATAGAAATTTCATATTTCTAAGGACTTAATGACATTTGAACCAAACTATTTCGAGTATTTTTATTCTCGAACAGGGGCGCTAAAACAACAATAGAACAGGAATGTTTAAAAGCGAGTACGTGGAGGCGGCTGCCATAAGAACATCTGGTTCAGCATCGCCGATCAACATCCGTGCTGCGCTTAACTATTCGGCTTGGCTCAAACATACGTAGGAGATAATATTTTTTTGTTCGACGACTTGCCACGTGGCAAATAATGGGGCTGTCTTTAACTTAAAGTAGGTCGTGTAGACTATTCTCATCAAGAAACCGGAGCGAGCTGCGGCTTTTATTGTTGTTCATTAGCCACAAGTGCAGGTCTTGCTCCCTTGTAGCTGACAGTCCAACCTGTTGTAGTTGTTTTGTTCTTGACGGCTGCATTCCTGCGCAGGCACATGGCGAAGATCGTGCTCACCACTGCATCATCTTGAGAGCCCTAATCCTTGTAAGGGACACCTCCTCCGTTCTCGTTAGGTTAAGATGGAGGGGTATAGTGCACGGGGAATCAGGGCACGTCCACTTTTCCTTACAGCAGATGCCAAGTTTGGGAGGGTGGAGCGGGGATCAAATGGGAAGCTTATGGGTGAGGTACTCGTGTTAGGGGCTTGGTGTGTAAGGGCGTCTGATTTTTATTATCAATTTTATTAGCATCTTCTTGTATTCAGTATACCTGAATGCGTTTTGTTATTTTCTTATTTAGAGAATATATCACCTGTGTAATTCTTAGGGTTTTTGTAACTCTTAAGTTGTATAACAGCCGCCAGAGAGTCAGTGTAAATGTTAGCCTCGCTTATAGACGGTAGGCATTTACAGCTTTTATCTCGCATCGTGGGTAGCGTATACAGCTCCATTACAAGCGAGTCCGGTTGGTCCGTTACGTACCCCTGATGTGTGAATAACTCAGCATGTGTGGTAGTTGCCCATCTTCCACATATTACTGGTCAGTCGCGATTCCGTTCGCCAGCGGTGCTCAGTCGGCGTAAGCATGCTCTCCCAATCGCCCTCTTCCCGCATTCTTGCTAATCAGTGATGGAACAGTATTCTTAACCCTAGGCCTCAGGTCATCCTCATGAATAAACGTTTATGAATGAATGGCTCCTATGGCTCCTCTCGCGGTATCCGTTCGCACACGTGCAATTTTTTACTCGCTTAATAATCACCATCATAATTAGCCGGACTATAACACCTCTCGCATATTCCTTATAATCCGGTTTCGTGCTAGCTGCATCCAGTCGACCTCTGCGAACGTATTAACGTCATCCCCCCACCTGGTTTCTGCTGCCCCCGGCTACGCTCTGCTTCCCTTGGAATCCAATTTGTTACCCTTTTTAACCATCGGTTATCCTTTCTTCGCATTACATGTCTTGCTCATGCCCATTTCTCCTTAGTTTCGACTAGAATATCAGTAACTTGAGTTATTTGCTTATTTACTCTGCACGTTTCCTATCCCCTAACGTTACACCGACCGTTCCATGGCACTCTGCTTTGTCCTCTACTTAAGTAAAACCCTTTTCGTTAGCCTTTGCGTTTGAGCCCTAGTTGAGTACCGCTAAGATGCAACTGTTACACACTTTTATCTTGAGCGATACTGGTAAATAGCTAGTCCATAATCTGTGAGTAAATTCTAATTTCGCTCCATCCAAGTCTTATTATCCTGGTTATTTCCCTTTAGAGGTCCGTACCTGTGGCTACTACCAGCCTAAGTAGACATGTTCACCTACCAATTTCAGTGCTTCGCTAGCCTATTGTAAACTACTGCTCCTACCCGAGACCTTTGAAGAAAAGCCCATTGATTAGTAGGCCTACCCTTCTGATTTTGATAACTAGGTCATCTGTTATTGTTTGCTTTTCATCCCCTGAGTTTCTTGGCAAGTCAGTGTCATCAACGAATCGCATATTATTGAGATATTTGGGACCCTAATTTATCCGGGTCTCTGAACACTACCTCTAATAATTAGCGGAGTGCGCTAACCTGACAAAATAGACAAACGGGATCAAAATATTAGACGAAAGATACGACACCTGCGCTTTGTGTCTCGTGTCATGTAAGTTTTTGATCCCATTTGTCTGTTTTGTCGTCAGCGCACTTCGTTACTTATTATGAACGAACGACTAGCCCCCTTTAATGCATTATTTAGTATCTCTAATCAAACTATGAATGTTATTGAGGAGATCATGCCTCCTTGCCTAACAGCTTTCATTATGAGGATTTTATTATTTTTTTATACTGAACTATGGTTGTTGTGTCGCCACTATAATTATATTCTAGAACTTTCACATACAGCTCATCTACATCCTGATTTCTCAAATCATACATGACTGCTAAGGTTTCGACCAATTTTCGTAATCAAAGGAGGCTTTTTAGAAGGGCTGGTTATGCTCACAGCATTTATCTATCACCTATTTTATAGTATCGACAGTATCGAACTCTATCCGAAAGGCTCCTTCATCCCTTGATCGCTAACTTAACCATTAACCTCTTAATTTGTAGCTCTGTTGTCTCAGATACTCTTTACTAGGGGGGGGGGTTCAGTGGTATAAGACGCTCGACTATTGTGCCGCAGTACCCGGGTTCGAACCCGACCTCGGCGGCTGCGTTTCGATGCAGGCGAAACGAAGAGGCGTCCGTGTTCTGTGCGATGTCAGCGCACGTTAAATGACCAGGTGGTCCAAATTACTCCGAAGCCCTCCACTACAGCTCTTCTTTCTCTCTTTCGCTCCCATCTTCCTGACGGGACGCAGGCCACTCAAGACCATATACTGTGGGAATGCGCCAGCAATCCCCCTCCAAAGACACTCTTGCCAGCTCCCTCAGCGGAGGAATGGGACAAGCTGTTGGCCAGCCCAAGGAAAACTACGCAACTGGCCCTCGTCACGCGAGCTCAAGAGGTCGCTCCCGACTGGAGGCCACCCTAGACTCGCCCCAGCCCGAAATAATTCCTTTCATTTCGTGGCAATAAAAGTTGTTACCACCCTTCCCTTACGGCGCGGTTGCGATGTCCACAGAAAACAAGTGAGACAGTTACCGCGCCTTTCTCTTCCTATGAATAAATCAGTTAGATACTCCTTACTACGTGGAAGTACACACGAAGTAGAGATAAAACTCCGCTTTAACGAAGTCGCACTAACGCGGCCACTGCGCAGCATACGTCTCACGCGGGTTTCAGTTACATTTCCATGCAGCATATCGGACACATGACAACCTGCCGACCAGTCGATGACTGGTCTCGTCACCTGCGAAAGCACCTGACGTTGCACGCCGACAATGCTAGAGCAGAAGCGGTGCTCACGATGCCAGCGTGACTCTACCTGCAATGAGTCGTGGGTTAACATTAACGACTTAATAATAGTAATAAATAATAATTGTTTAACAGGAAGAGAAAGGCGCAGTATGTGTCACGCTTTGTGCACACCTGAACCGCGCCGTAAGGCAAGGGAGAAAGGTGGGAGTGAAAGTGGAAAGAGAGAAAGGGGAGTCGTAGTGGACGGCTGCGGAGTAATTTCGACCACCTGGGGATCCTTAACGTGCACTGACATCGCACAGCACACGGACGCCACGTCGTTTCGCCTCCATCGAAACGCAGCCGCCGTGGCGGGTTTGAACCCGGGAACTCTGGCACAGTAGTCGGGCGTCTTACCACTGCACCACCCCGGCGGGGCAACATTAACGACTTATAAAATTGCATCTGAGCACGCTCTGATTGTTCATAGGCCGCAGTCACTCAGCTGCCCTTTGTGAAGCGCTTTTAGGTCAGAATAAGCAATGATAATTAATAGCAATAATTAATTTCTTCAAGGTATAAGAAAATACTAATAATGATAGTAATAAGCAGAATAAGGATAAGTTAAAAAAGTGTAAGAACATTCGTAGAAGAATTGTAGGGGTTTAAGCATGGCTTCAACCAAGTGAGAGAGCGAAAGCTGTAAGTATTCTTAATCCGCGGGTTTTTGCAATTTATTATTAATATTAATTATTGGTTCAAATGAAGGGAAAGGCGCAGCATCTGTCACACGTTATTGTGGACACCTCAACCGTGCCGTAAAAGAAGGGAGGAAGGTAGGAGTGAAAGTGGAAGGAAAGAAAGAGGAGCTGTAGTGGATGGCTGCACAATGATGGGGATCTTTAACATGCACTGGCATCGCACAGCACACAGATGCCTCCCCGTTTTGGCTTCCATCGAAGCGCAACCACCGGCGGTCGGGTTGGAACCCGGGTACTCTGGCATAGTTGTCGGGCATCTTAAGCACTGCACCACCACGGCGGGGTCGTAATTCTTTTTCACGTATGTTTAGTGGTTTACGGGAAAGGAGAGGCGCTGTATCTGTCTCACATTTTCTGTGGACACCTGACCCATGCCATTAGGGAAATAGGGGAGTTGGGAGTGACAGCGAAAAGACTGAAAGGGGTATCAAAGTGGAGGGCTCCGAAGTGATTTCGACCATCTGCCATCTGGGGAATCTTTACCGTTCACGAACATCGCACCGCATTTTAATGCGGTAGCGTTAAGGAGCTCGTGTCGCAGAAAAACCGGTGTCGTCGGCGGCGTTGGCCGTGAGCGATAAGTCCCGGCATGCACTTCATAAATAAAAAGCAACTTCCAAGATGGGCTGGGTGGGAATCGAACCAGGGCTCCGGAGTGTGAGACGGAGACGCTACCACTCAGCCACGAGTTCGATGCTTGAAAGCGGTACAAAAGCCCTCCTAGTGAATGCGGTGTTGCCTTAGAAAATTGCCGTAGAACGTTGTGCTGCGGTGTATATCAGTAATTATGAACATGTTACTTACAGACGTCGCAGTTACACGAGTAGCGAAGTACGTTTCCGCTACATTACTTCTGCGCTCTGCGCACATGCAGAGCCATCTTGCGGCAAACACAGAACCCTTCCTCGCAATGTGCGGCGCTGCCCCGACACGTGGCGCGCCACTCGCCCCTGACGTTTCGCCGTGCACCCTCACGGGTTGTAGAATCAAGCGTCTTTCCTTTCTTTAGATCACTATCTTCGCTCACCCGCTTCTCCCCTTCGGGCCGCGCGGGTACCGGTGCGAGGATGCCCCAATACCCTTGCGTTTCATAAGTTTTCTTGACGAGGTGCAATAACGCTATCGCGTTCCACTCTTGAAGGCGAAGCTTAAGCGTCCTCCAAATTTTTCTTTTCCTTCTTTCTTTAGTCGCAACAACAATACCGGCGCCAATTCGTTTCGCCTCCATCGAAACGCAGCCGCCGCCGGTCGGTTTCGAAGCCTGGTACCCGGAGCATTAGTCGGACATCGTAGTCACTGCACCACCGCGGCCCTGGAAGTTAGGTTTTTTTAAAGCGCAGTTCTTTGGAGCCCGCTCCTGGGTTTCGCGTCGGCGTCTGCCGCGTCGGCCTCGTAACCAGCGTCACCCCCTTTCATCCCCGCAGTTCGAGCAGGCGCTTCGGCAACCGGAGCCTCGCAGGAAGAGGGTAGGGGGGCACAAACAGCGGCGAACGATGAGGGCAGGAGCGCGTGCAGCATCCGGAGAACACGAGGAAAGGGAGGGGTCGCCGGAGGCAGTGATACCAGCGATGTGGTGGTGAACTCTTTTATTGCGCCCAAAAACAGGGGACCAGTCAAATGACCGGTTGCGCTGACTTAGAGAAGGTTTGCGGGGATCCTTTGGGATGCCGCGGCCTCCACCGCGCGCTGGATAAGCCAGCGTTGGTCTGGTGGCTCGGAAGTACAGAGGAGAGACTCCCACGTCTCTGGGGTGTTTGAGTTGTCTGTGCTGTAATGTGTACAAGTGCACACCATGTGTATGAGTGTGGCCGGAGTAGAGCAGTGTTTACACATGGGGGCTATCTGATCCGGAAAGATCCTGCTGTATAAGAGGGGGTGTGGGAAGCTGCCAGTTTGTACTTTGCGCCATTGGACGGCCTTGCGTCTTGTTAGATCGCGGTGGGCGGGAGGTATGTGCACCTTTGGAGTCGGTAGTGCTGGAGTATGCTCGTGTTAGTGGTGAGTAGAGAAGCGCGTGAGATATTAGTGTCAGCGGATCATACTCTCGGCTCGGCAGCTGAGATCTCGAGCGAGAGTGTGTGCCTGAGCGTTTCCGCTGAGCGACTCTTGGGCTGGAGCCCAAAGAAGTAAGCGAGATGTGGAAGAGGGTGCTGTAGAATGTAGAATGTGTAACGCCTGGCAAGAGATATGGCCAGCATCGTAATTGCGAATAGCCTGTTGAGCGTCACTGATGACGCCTTTGGTATTATGGTCGGCTAGAGCTAGCGCAATGGCAACCTCCTCAGCTGCGGTGACTGTTTCTGCATTGCGAATGCTGCAGGCTGTGTACCAGCAGCGGTGAGGGGCGAGAGCTACCGCCACCATCGCTGGCTTCGATGGATGGTAAGAGGCGTCCGTATACGTGAGGTCCGGACGTCCGCAGAAGCATTTCTCGAATTGACGAGCCCGGTCGGCCCGTCTCTCGGCGTGGTGTTCCCGGTGCATCCGTGTCGGAATGGGAGGAATGTGGAGATTTAGGCGATATTTCGGTATAAGTTCAGCGTAACTAGGGGCCGATCTTGGCGGGGAGATCCCAACGTGCTGCAGTACCGCTCGGCCAGCATGTGTGAGTGAGAGCCGCTCATACTGGGCGGTGAGGGTTACCTCGATCAGTTCGCTCACGGTATTGGAGATTCCGAAAGGCATGAGCTTATGGGTAGCTGTGGACATGGGAAGCCCTAGGGCCGTCTTGTATGCTTTTCGAAGTGACGCCTCTAGACGTCCGCTTTCGGCACGAGTGAGACGTAAGTAGCGTCCAGAGTAGGTGATGCGGGAGCAGATGAAAGCCTGAACGAGGCGCAGGAGGTTGGACTCTCGCATGCCATGATGCTTGTTGGAGATTCGCTTAAGGAGGCGTCCGATCTGTACAACCGACTGGTCGATGCGTTGGATCGTGATGTTATTGCTGCCGTTGGCCTGTAGATGCAAGCCCAAGATCCTGTTTATGTTTACAGTCCTCTCAAAAAGGGCGAGCGGGACGTATTTGAAGAGCTCTTTCATGACGCTCTCAAGATTGTGAAGCCACGTGGTTGCCAAACTCCTCCATAAGAAAGCGAAAGATAGCACTGCACTGCTGCATGCCCTGGAGGCTCGCTATATACTGACGGGTCCCAGACTGCAATATAGAGACTACCCCCATCAAAATGAGTATTCACCCCTGGACGAGGACATTTACTAATTATGGGTGATTTCAACGCACCTCATCCTTCGTGGGGCTACAAAACCGAAACTCCCAAGGGCCGTAAGTTGGCCCCCAACTGACTCTTTTGACTGAAACCGACCATCCCACCCGTATGGGCAACAGCGTGAACCGGGACACTAGCCCGGACCTGACACTAGTTCGCACGCAACATCCGTGCACGTGGACCAACCTAGAACAGTCTCTGGGCAGTGACTATTTTATCATTGACACGGCGATGCAAGTGCCAGTGGGCCGCGTGTCTGGTCGTCAGCTGCGCCTCACGGACTGGGGACGCCTTCCGAAAACAAAGACTTGCTTTGAAAAAAGGCGAGCGACTCTCTTTGGCTGAATGGGTAAGACAGCTTCAGATGGATTTAAATAACGCCACCTCCGTAGTGAAGGCCTCAGAAAAGGCACCTGAGATCGACCCACACCTCCTCCATCTGTGGGACGCTCGAAGAGGACTTGTCCGAAGATGGCGGAAGCAGCGACACAATCGCAAGCTACGGAAACGTATAGCGGAACTTACAATTGCGGCAGAGCGCTATGCGGAAGAGCTCACGAGTTCCAACTGGCACAGGCTCTGCACAAGACTGCAGGGAACACTCGGAATGGCCAAAACGGGGTTACTCCTCCGAGGCCTTCTCGACGCATCGAAGACCAGAGAGGAAACCTGTAAAGCGGTTGCCAAACTCCTCCATAAGGAAGCGAAAGATAGCACTGCACTGCTGCATGCCCTGGAGGCGCGCTATATACTGACGGGTCCCAGACCGCAATATAGAGACTACCCCCGTCAAAATGAGTATTCACCCCTGGACGAGGACATCACGGAATCAGAGGTTCGAGCAGTACTCGCGAGCCTGAGAAGGAGCACTGCCCCTGGGGCGGAAGGTATTACATATAAGATGCTCCAGAACCTTGACTTCGAATCAATAACTGCCTTGACCAGTTATTATAATGACATATGGAAGACTGGTACACTCCCGCAAGAATGGCGTCATGCTGACATAAATTTAATTCCGAAACCAGGCAAGCAGCTCGCCCTCCAGAATCTTCGACCCATATCCTTGACGTCGTGTGTTGGGAAACTGATGGAGCATGTAGTGCTCCAGCGGCTGCACCCACACTTGGAAACCAACATCTTCCCTGACACCATGTTCGGGTTCCAGCAGCATCTTTCTACTCAGGATGTTCACCTTCAGCTTAAAGAGGAAGTGATAGATCAACCCGGCAGGACCCAGGCACGTGCTGTCCTGGCCTTATACCTGAAGAGGGCCTTTGACAACGTGTCGCACGATGCCATCTTGGAGGGCCTAGCGAGTTCACATTGTGGTCAACGAACCTATGATTACGTTAGGGCTTTCCTCATTCATTGAACTGCTACCCTGGGTATCGGAGACGTACGCTCTGAACCGATACATCTCACTGGTCGAGGCACCCCACAGGGTTCGGTGTTGTCGCCCACATTGTTCAATGTGGCGATGGCAGGACTTCCTCCGCTGCTGTCAAGAATTCCTGATCTGCATCATGCGCTCTATGCTGACGACATCACGTTATGGATCACCAAAAGCTCTGACGGCCACATCCAAGACAGCCTTCAAGAAGCAATTGAGATGACACAGCAGTACGCAACTGAGCGCGGGCTTACATGCGCGCCTGAGAAATCATAACTCCTTGTGATCCGTGCACGAGCGAGGACCCAAGTAGTCGACCGGGAAATCGACTTGCATCTCGAAGGAATTCCCATCCCTAGAGTGGATCGACTAAGGGTACTGGGCCTGTATCTGCAGAGCAACGGCAGAGCGACCTACACTATACAGCTGCTGAAGAAGCAATTCGCGCAGGTGGCGCACTTGATCCGCCGTATTTCCAACAGACGAGGGGGGGGGGGGGGGGGGGCTCAAGGAAAGGGATACCATGCGAATCGTGCAGGCGCTATTAATCAGCCGTATTAGTCTGCCAACCAAGATCCGTATAACTCGTGCTATGGTCTTTCCAGTTGTGATGTATGGATGCGAGAGTTGGACTGTGAAGAAGGCTGACTGCCGAAGAATTGATGCGTTTGAATTGTGGTGCTGGCACAGACTCTTGAGAGTTCCTTGGATTGCCAGAAGATAAATCAGTCGATATTGTCGACCAAAAACCCTGACTGCTCATTGGAGGGTCAAATTCTAAAGTTAAAGCTTAGCTACTTTGGTCATCTGGTGAGAAGACAGGAGTCGCTGGAGAAAGATTTGATGTTGGGAAAGGTTGAGGATCGCCGGAGAAGGGGTAGGCATCGAACGCGATGGTTAGATGGCATCCTCGAGGCACTGCAGATGAAATTATGCGATGTTAGAAAGACAGTGAGAGCCCGGAAAACGTGGCGTGATATGGTCCATAGGGTCACGAAGAGTCGGACACGACTGAACGATTGAACCGAACTGAACTGAAGTAGTGTCCATCCATCGCGCCACTGAAGAAACGACTACGACACGGTTTAAACCCTCTATTATTTATTTTTCCACTATTTCCGCTATCTGTCGCCAGATATCTGTCGGTATCTGTCGCCCTGGATATCACGAGACATAGTTCACGTAAAGCGCAAAATTAAGAGACTCCGGAAAAAAAGAACATTTTGCCCATGTAGAAATATAGACTCGGAAATAACTGGTGACAAGGTCAATAAAAAACAATGTTTGCATTGCCAAAAACCATTTCCTCAATTATTCACTGCATAGTTTTACCAGGAACTCACCCCAAACATTCTGGCGCTACCTAAGTGCCAAACGTGACAACATGCCTTCATTGACTCCTCAGGAAAGTAACGAAAAAGCTAACTCTTTTAATAAGTATTTTCAACCCATTTTCACCGTCGATAACTGTTCTTTGAACCAGTATCTACCTAGCCACAACCGGAATAGTGTTCTAGGCACGCCTAATATATCACAAGCTGGCATTCTGTCACTTTTGCTGAATATAGACGAAAAGAAAAGCAGTGGCCCAGATCGAATACCAAACACGTTTTTGAGAAGATATGCAGAACCAGTAAACAATTTTCTTTATTTAATCTTCTCAAAATCGATCCGTAAAAGTCGCCTCCCAGCTGAGTGGAAGGTAGCAAAAATAATTCCGATACCGAAATCAGGCGACTCTTCCGGCCTGTCAAATTACCGCCCAATTTCCCTAACATGTACGTGTTGTAAAATACTAGAACATTAATTTTGAGACATTTGACGGAATTTGCAGAATCAAACATTTTACTTCATTCAAATCAGCACGGCTTTCGACACGGACTGTCTACAGTGACACAACTCGTAGAAACCATTCATGACCTAACTCAAAACATTATAAAACCAGTTACAGGTAGACATAATATTTATGGACTTTTCGAAAGCATTCGATCGTGTCTCCCATATTAAATTACTTCGCAAGCTAAACAGCCTACTTGGGGACGGCCCCCTTGCTCGCTGGATCGAAGATTTTCTTTCAAACCGCTTCCAGTACGTGGAATACAATGACCAATTCTCTGATCGTATTCCTATTTTGTCCGGCGTTTCACAGGGCTGAGCTTTGGCACCACATCTGTTTTTATTGTACATAGATGATATAGCAAACCAAGTAGACGTCACCATTCGCCTTTTTGCGGACGACTGCATGCTTTACCATACTGTAAGAAGTCATGAGGACCAAATAAAGTTGAATAATTGTCTAAATAGGGTAGTGCAGTGGTGCGCGGATTGGCAAATGGTGATAAACTCTGACAAAAGTGTTTGCATGACGGTGTCAAAGAAACGTCCAAGTCTGCTGTTTCCGTACGGTTTTAATGTCACTGTTCTTCAAAATGTTACCCAGTACAAATACTTGGGCGTGATCATTTCATCCGATCTTAGCTGGAATGCTCACATACAACATGTAGCTAAAAAAGCCCTGAACAAACTGTTCTATATCAAACGCACCCTATCGCATTCCACCAGCCAAACAAGACAGCTCGCTTATGTCAGCCTTATCAGACCAGCGCTCGAATATGCCAACATAGTATGGTTTCCACACAGCAAAAGCCACATTAGCACGCTTGAACGTGTACAGAGAAAAGCGGTCCGCTTTATCTATAACCGCTATAAGCGCACAGATTCACCTACCGAACTTCTTTCCCGTGCCAGCCTCGCAACCTTCGAGGTCCGGGCAAAACTTCAATGCCTTAAATTCTTATACGCAGTTTTACACAATGCTCTACAGCTGAATCCCGCCGCTTTCGTGAGATACAAAACCACCAGACCGACACGACATAAGCACGACTTTACACTAGAAGAATTTTTTTGTAAAAATTATACTTTTCGCTTTTCTTATTGTCCGCGAGTTGTTCGGGAATGGAATTCATTAAACCCTGCGATTACTGCCCAGCCTACAATCGAAAACTTTGTCAATGCTCTGGAAGAAACAGTGTGACTAAAACTTGTTTCTCACAACCAACACCTGTGCAGAACCGCTGTGAAAACTAATGTGAAATACCATGTACTGTAATCGCCTGTGTTTTATGTATGTTTAGTTGGTTTGTGGGGTTTAACGTCCCAAAGCGACTCAGGCTATGAGAGACGCCGTAGTGGAGGACTCCGGAAATTTCCACCACCTGGGAATCTTTAACGTGCGCTGACATCGCACAGCACACGGATGCCTCTTCGTTTCACCTCCATCGAAACGCAGCCGCCGAGGTCGGGTTCGAACCCGGGTATTCCGGACAGTAGTCGGGCGTCTTACCACTGCACCACCCCGGGTTGTCTGGCCTGCATTGTACCTGTGTTTAAGACTACCATGTTCCCACTCCTGTAATAATCCCAATCAGAATTACAGTATTCTGAAATAAATAAATAAATAAATAAATAAATAAATAAATAAATAAATAAATAAATAAATAAATAAATAAATAAATAAATAAATGAGGCTGCTCAGAAGACCCTACTGTCGAGGGAACGGAATCAAGCGTACACATGAGGGAGCTGCCAGTAGCGGTAGCAGCATATTATCGGCTCGAAAACGAGGGTAGATAAGCATGTCGCAATGAAGGCTCGGGCTTTTGGCCCGAAGGGAAGCCAGCGAAAGGCGGCCAGTGAGCGTCACGGGCCGGCGGGATGTACAATACACGGGCGATGGAGCGAGGTCCTGCCAGACGAAAACGGAAGCAGTTCCTGCAACAATTACTTAGGAGTATTTGCGTGAGGTGCTGCCACTCGAGGAGCAATGTTTTAGTACCGCCGTTAACGCTTTGGCCCTATTACTCGCCCTATTTACGCCATGGCGGAAGTAGAGGGGTGGCGAAGGCTGGGTCCAAACGCAGTTTAGCAGTACCGCAGCATAGCCACAGGTCGGAAGGACAGTCACTCAGGTTAAGAAGTTATGCCACTACAAATAAGAAAAGTATCCATTAACATAAGTAGAATAGACAGGCGGTGCAGCGGTGGCGTAGCGGTAGAACATCCGCCTCACATGCAAGAAGACTGGGGCTCGAATCCCAGTGCCGCGAATTCTCCACCGGATAAAAAAAAAAAAAAGATACGCGTGTCGATGGAATTGCACGAACAGGTTTACGGTGCGACCTGGTGCCGGTGAACACCTCCGGCAACGCACTCCGTCACCCGAATAGGAGTTGGCCACCCCGGTGCAGTATTTGGCCACCACCTCCCATGATTAGTCCTATAAAACCCCGTCCCTCAGTCACCAGCGGCTGCCGAACAACCGTAACGCAGCAGGGGGTGCTAAGAATTCCTGGCTCCGCTGGACAGGCCGCCATTGGAAACTGACCCTGGCAAAGTTTAACGCTAGATCCCGAGCTAGTGAAGCTAGTTTAGCAGTCCTGTTAGAGGAAGTAGACGGCATGAAATGGGATAACATGGGGCTTAGTGAGGTTAGGAGGCCAAATGAGGCATATACTCTACTGAAGGATGGGCACGCACTGTGTTATCGAGTTTTACCGGAGAGGCGAGAACTAGGATTAGGTTTCTTTCTCCATAAGCACACAGCAGGCAATATAGATGAATTCTATAGTATCAATGAGAGGTTGCCAGGCATCGCAGCTAAGCCTAATCGGTATAAATTGAAGGTTGTGCAGGCCTCTGCACCTACATGTAGTAATGATGACCAGGCAGTTGAAAGCTTGTATGAAGATGTAGAATCGGCAATGCGAAAAGAAAAAACGCAGTATACTGCCCTAATGGGTAACTTCAATGCTTAAGTAGAAAAAAAAGCAGGCAGGAGACCAGGCAGCAGGTGACAATGGCATTGGTTCTAGGAATAGCAGGGGGAGGTACCAGTCGAGCTTCCAGAGCGCAATAACATAAGAATCATGAATACCTTCTTCAGCAAATGGAAGAACTGGAAATGGACATGGAAAAGTCCTAACGGAGAGACTAAAAATGAAATTGACTTCATAATGTGTTCAACCCCCGCCATTATGCAAGACGTAGAGGTAATTGGGAAAGTGCGATGCAGTGACCACAGGGTGGTGAGGTCCCGAATAAGCCTAAATCTGAACAAGGAACGCAACAGGTTAGTAGGGAAGAAGCCCGTCAACGAATTAGCGGTGAGGGGGAGGGCAGAAGAGTTCAGGATCTCGCCACAGAATAGATATTCATCTCTAACCGAGGATGGCGACATTACCCTAGAAGCAATGAACAATAATTTCAGAGATATCATTACTCAGTTGCGCTGCAGAAGGAAGCGGTACGATAGGTAGAGAGAATACCGGTAAGCTGTTGATTAGGAAACGTCAGAATATGAAAGCTTCTAATCCAACAGACCAGATAGAATTCGCAAAAGATATCAAAGCTAATCAATAAGCTCAAAATGACCGATATAAAGAAGTATACCATGGAGAAAATTAAGCATGCTGTAAAGAATGGGAGAAGCCTTAAAGCGGTGAAGAAATTAGACATAGACAAAAATCAGATATATGCGCTAAAGGAAAAAGCGGGCTACGTCATCACGAATGTCGACAAGATAGTCAAAGTATCCAAGGAGTTCTATACTGATCTCTACAGTAGCCAAAGTAGTCAGGACCGTAACGAGATTGGCGGTAGGAGAAAACGGTCAGACGTTTCATCGGTGACGAAGGACGAGGTTAAGAAAGCAATAGAAACTATGAAAATTGAGAAAGCAGCTGCAGAGGATCCAATAACTATAGCTTTGTTGAAGGGGGCGGGGGGGAATATCGTGCTAGAAAATCTGGCTACCTGTATACGCAATGCCTGGTGTCATTGACGGCATCGGAACCGTGGAAGAACGCAAACATTATCCTCATTCATAAGAAAGGGGACGCTAAGGACCTTAAAAATTACAGACGAATCAGCTTACTGTCTGTTAAGTATAAGGTATTTACTAAGGTAATCGCTAAAAGAATCAGGACAACCTTAGACTGTAATCAAGCAAAGGACCAAGCAGGGTTTCGGAAACGGTACTCTACTCATTCATGATTACACTGCGCTAAAAAAACACGGACTCTACTATCGATCATATCCATACCAACAACCAGGTGATAGAAAAATGCTGGGAATATAACCAGCCCTTATACATAGCATTCATCGATTATGAAAAAGCGCTTGACTCAGTTGAAACCTCGGCGGTGATGCAGGCATTGCGAAATCAGGGGGTAGACGAGCCGTACGTGAAAGTGCTGGAAGATATATATAGTGGCTGCACAGCAACCATAGTTCTGCATAAAGAAAATAAGAAATTCCCATAAAGAAAGCTGTTAGGCAAGGAGACACGATGTCCCCAGTTCTAATCGCAGCTTGCTTAGAGGAAGTAATCAGAGACTTGGAATGGGAGCAGTTAGGGATAAGAGTAGATGGAGAATATCTCAGTAATCTGCGATTTGCTGATGATATTGCCTTGTAAGTAACTCAGGAGATGACCTGCAAAGAATGATTAGTTGCCTAGATAGCAAAAGTAGAAAAGTAGGCTTGAAAATCAATGTGCAGAAGACTAAGGTAATGTTCAACAGACTCGGGAAGGAACAGCAGTTTACGTTAGGTAGCGAAGCACTGTAGTGGTATGCGAATATGTCTACTTAGGACAGGTATTAACCGCAGATCCGGACCATGAAAAGGAAATAACAAGATAAATAAGATTGAGATGGAGTGCATTTGGCAAGCACTCGCAGATTATGACCAGCCCCTTACCATTATCGCTCAAGAGGAAAGTATACAACAGTTGCATCTTACCTGTACTAACCTATGGGGCTAAAACGTGGAGGCTAGCCAAGAGAGTTCTACATAAGTTGAGGACAACACAGAATGCTATGGAACGAAAAATGGTAGGGTTAACATTAAGAGATACGAAGCGCGCAGAGTGGATCAGAGTAATAACTCAAGTTACCGACATTCTAGTGGAAATTAAGAAGAAGAAATGGACATGGGCAGGGCATGTATTGCGAAGAGAGGAAACCGATGGTCGCTTAGGGTAAGAAACTGGATTCCAAGGGAAGGAAAGCGTAGCAGGAGGCGGCAGAAAGTCAGGTGGGCGGATGAGGTTAAGTAGTTCGCAGGGTTCAAGTGGATGCAGCTAGCACAGAACCGGGTTGATTGGAGAAATATGGGAAAGGCCGTCGCCCTGCTGAGGGTGTAGTCAGGCTGATGATGATGATGATGAGAATAGATATTTCGATAACTTTGCTTTATTATTTTGTTTTAAGGTAAGGTAAGGTATTTTATTTTATTTTAAGGTAAGGTGTTTTATTAAGACGTTCTTAAAAAAAAATTTTGCAACACTCTTATCGTGCCCCTTTGATGCTTCGGTCTCGATGAAACTTTTCAGGTCTTGTTAGGTTCTTGCGAAGTAGGCAACGAGAGGTAACCTAGTAAGCGAAGATAACGACGCTAACGAAGCACGAAACGGTTTATTATCGCTGTCTGCTATGGGGGCGGGCCTTGATGCGCCTGGGAAAGTGTATAAATTTAGTTCGCAAGTCTGAAAATGTCTCTTTTCCGAAGATTTCGACGTCATTGCTGTTCGCTGCTCTGTCGCTGTTTGGTGAGGTTTATTATCGCCCTGCAACCGTGTATTTCTGGTTTCGCCCCCTTCGATGTGCGGGCATTGCAAAGGTTTTGTGCAGCATTGTATTGCGCTTAGTATTTTATCGCAAGATGAGCTCGCATAAAGTGAGGGAGCGGTGTTCTTTGGCACATTGCGGCAGCATGAACTCAAGCGCTGCATGAACTCAACCGCAGCACGCACTCAACCGCGGGAACCGTACTGAAATATAGTTTTTTTTTTTTTTTAAGTCGATATTTATTGCCTCAGGGCATCAGTAGGTTATGAGATGAAGGATGAATAAATGATTAAATGAATGGAAATAGGTTGGCTGATTTTATGAAGTCCAGAAGTGAGCGATGATGAGGTCCCTGCGTCCAAGTGACGTATGAGGCAGGATTGGTTGCTGAAAGGCCAGCTATTCTCAGGTGCCGGATTCGTGTTGGCTTGAGTGCTGGGCAGTCCCACAGCAAGTGGTGGATGTCGGCCTCGACATCTTCGTTGTTACAGATCGGGCATCCTGGGCGAGGATATAAGTGTTGGAAGTATGACCACGTCCTAGTTACAGCTGGTGTAAGGGCAACACCGACCCGGATCCTCCTAAGCGCAACCTCCTCTGCACGGGTGAGACCGCGGGGAAGGGGTATCGCACACGGAGGGATAAGTGCACGTGTGCGGCGCCGGAGGTGCTCCTTTCTTGACAAAAGGAGGGTAGCGTCGTCGACTTCGAGAAGCCGTGGGATTGATGCGTCTTGGTTCACGAGGCGGGTTGCAAAATCAGCTTGACTTTGGGAAGGCAGCAGATCCCGTGGGACCCACTCAATGCGTATTGACTGTGGGATGCGCGCCGCAAGCTGGTGGATGTCCTGGCAAATTTTAGGGCAGCGGCTGACACGTCGGAGCTAACGTACTGCATGTAGTGCGTCAGTGCGGATGACAATGTGGGCTGTAGGGAGCATGGTTATAGAAGTCACGGAGCAGAGTGCCTCTTGAACTGCCACAAGCTCAACGCAGAAAGATGTAAGTGGTTCTGAAAGCTGAAACGTAGTTTTCTGATTCAGGCTAGGTCTCCGTGGACAGTGGATTGCCGTTTTGGCTTCACAGCCTTGCAGGCTTCCATCTACGTACACTACTATGGAATCTTGAGGCAGGTTAGTATCTTGCTCTTCAAATCTCTGGCGCAGCAACGATGCAGAGTTGGCAGACGTCGGTCTGCGGATGTCAGTTGGCTTGTTGTCTCCTAACTGTATAAATTTCCAGGGAGGGAGAACTGGCGCAGGTGGCTGAAGAATAATGTGTGACGTTGCATACGCCCTCAGGGCTTGCGTTGAATGTGACAAAGTGGCCTTGAGTCTGCGAGCATCTCGGCGCTGCTGCACCAGTTCATCGATGGTGTTGAGCTGCGCATTCTCCTGTAAAGCTACGACCGGTGTGATTCGTGGAAGGCATGTTATGGTCCTCATAGCTTCTCGATTTACGGCTTCAAGGCGATCCCATTGTGCCCTTGTAAGATGCTGGAACTGGGCCTGATAAACAATACGGGGCTGCAGAACCGCCCTCACTAACTGGCGTGCAACCGACGAGCCAGCGCCACCCGTTTTAGGTGCAATCCTTCTTATTAAACTTATAGTTTGAAGTGCTTGCTTTTTTGCCTGAGAGAGCCAAGCAGTCGCTGATCCTGATTGGTGAATTGTTAAGCCCAGAATTTTCAGTCTCGAACTTTCTTGTATTGGGGTGCCTGATAGAGAGAGACGAATTGGATTTGAGGCAAGTTTACGGCGTCCCCAGCGGTTGGCGACTGACGTGTATGAAGTTTTACACACAGAAAGTTGAAGGCCAATGGAGGATGCGTAATCAGAGGTTACGTCTAATGCTGACTGAAGGGCGGCCTCTTGAGTGAGAAGATCTTGGTGAGTGCTCCATACCGTGATATCATCTGCGTACTGCAAAAACTTGATTTCAGGGATATCATGTAAGCGCCACGCCAATGGGATGAAAGTAATATTGAATAACGTCGGAGACAATACTGATCCCTGGGGCACGCCACGTAGTGAAACGAATGAACCAACAGTGTCACCGCTGAGGCGTATTGCAAATTTTCGTCCGTCCAAAAATGATGCGACAAAAGTGCGTACTCTCGGAGGGAGATGGAGCATGTCAATGGCATTCAAGATTGCAGCATGACTGATGTTGTCATATGCCTTTTCAACATCCATTGCTAATATGGTACGTACATTGCGGCTGCGGGTAGATGATAGAACTGCAGATGCCAAGACAGCCAACCCGTCCTCTGTACCTATGTATGGACGAAATCCAATTTGAGCAGGGTGATAAAAACCGTGCTGTTCAAGCCACCAAGAAAGTCGTGTGGCTAGCATTTTCTCTGCGAGCTTGCAAAGCGTTGATGTTAAGGAGATTGGTCGCAAGTTGGCGAGGTCCGTTGGAGGCTTCCCAGGTTTGGGAATAGGGATCACGACAGCGGTTTTCCAGCTCTCGGGTACGACACCATCAAGCCACACTTTGTTTATGGTGTCTAGTAGTTGAGGAAGTGCAGCAGTACTGAGGTTTTTGTAAACCTCATACTGAATTTTGTCCAGGCCCGGCGCTGTTTTCCGTTTCGCATCATCAATTGCAGCCAGCAGCTCGCACATCGAAAAGGGGCTCGCAATTCCATCTGCGTCGGCAGCAGATGGTAGTTTCCATGCGTCTGCAGGGATACCTGCCAAATTAAGGTTTACAGCTGAAGGAGGCAGTATATCGTATTTTGGGAAAAATTTTCGAGCAGCTTCTTTGGCGAAATCACCCGGCGACAGATTAGCCGCAAAGCATGCTGTTGCTGCTGCGTCAGTAGAACGACGACCATGTTCCATAGCACGAAACGTTCGCCATAGTGAGGCATTCGATGATTTATCAGAAAATTGTTCACACCATGCATGCCACTGGCGTCGCGATAGATCGCGTTCATATCTCCGAGCCTTCGCGGTAAGATAATTCAGTCGTGTACGTGCCTGCCCCGAAGTAGGGTCTCGCGTAGCAGCCAGCTCAGCTTGACGGCGGGCTGCCCACAAGTTAAGCAGGCCGAGATCTGGTGCCGGTCGACCTACATCAATCCAGGTAATAGTCGTAGCGCTGTTTAGTGCTCTCTGTATACGGTCAACAAGGAGTGACGGCGAATCTGAAGACATACTGTCGAGACATGAGCGAAAGCTGTCCCAGTTTATCACAGAACATTTGCGGCGTAAAGGGCGGAGGCGGGAGGGATGGAGACCGATGAGGATAGGGTGGTGATCACTTCCCCAGCAGTCCGGCTCCATGTGCCATGAGGGAGTTCCTGCGCCCAACCACCACGTCAAGTCTGGAGCATAGGCAGCACTATGTATGTGACGCACAGGCCGTGTTGCTGTCCCAGGGTGATTAAGCAGAACAAACAGGGCATCAGTGAAGGCGTCCCGCACACGCCTACCACGAGGGCTTGCAGTCGGATACCCCCAATCTGGGTGAGGGGCGTTAAAGTCGCCTCCGACTAAAATTGGACACCCGGGGTATTGCCGACGAACACTTAATAACCAGCCAAGATTAATACGGGAAGAAGCGCCTCCAGCTGGTCTAACGTAATAAGAAACAAGAACAACGGTTCCTTTCAGAAATTTCGCAGCAACTGCTACTACCTCTTGGGATGATGTGCACCAGTTTTCGAGAGAAAGGCGTACATGAGGAATACTCGTTTCAACATATATCGCCGCCTTTCCCGGGGGAGAAGCAGTCTGCACGCGACGGTCGGTCATTGAAGGAGACACGTAGCCGCTGAAGCCAGGAATAGATGGTAAGGCGTTCGTTTCCTGAAGTAACATAGCCCATACCCGAAGCTTGTTAAATCGCAGTCGGGTCCTGAGCTCGGCAACCTTCGTGGAAATGCCTCTACAGTTCCACTGTAGTACACCAGGACGACCGGATTTCGCCATTTTTGTGTGCTAGTCCAAGCGCTGTAGTATCACAGATGTCAGGTTGGATAACTGGTTGACCATATAGCGGAGCAGCGATGTTGCAGAGTTATCATTGGGCGTTGTGGTACACTGGGAAGAGGCAGCAAATGGCCCTGTTGTGCGGAATGAAGGCGGTTGTGTTGGGCAATTACTAGATTTGGCGGTTACTTCTGCAACTCGCCGACGTCGAGCACGCATTTCGCGGTGTTGTCGGAGCTTTGAGACCTCTGCTAAGAGACGATTGATTTGCTCATCCACTACAGCCATATCGTCGTCTGGTAGATCAGTACACTGCTGTATTGGCTGTTGTCGACGGCGTTTCTTGAGCACCGTATCATTAGACTTTGTCTTAGCTGGAGGTGCATTCGAAGCGGGCTCAGGAAGCTCTGGCCACTCGTCATCATTCCACTGAAGAGCTGCAAAGCGATTGGATGTCTGCACCGGTGTCATGTCCTCTATTGGCCAACGCTTAGTGTTCCGAAGACGAGCCTTCTGCGTTGCCTTTTGCTTTGTCGGACAACTTGGAGATGTTATCTCGTGGTCATCCGATTTGCAGAGGCCGCATCGGTACGTAACTTTTCCTTCAGACGCACCTTCATTAGCAGTAGCAAAGGGGCAAGATTTGCGCATGTGCCCTGCCCGAAAACAGTTATAACAGTAAACCACACTCGGTTTATACGGCCGTGGCCTTAATATGCAGCCGTAGTAGTACAGACAAGCTGGGAGTGTCGGAGGGCCTTGCAAGGTGATCATGCAGGAACGCCCCTTTCCTATGTGTCGGGCCTGTATGACTCGGTGCGTTGGGCAGTACAGCTCACGTTGAAGGGTGGTTTGATCTTCGTTTATGTCGACGTTGTAAACAACGCAACGCTGCAAGTCGGAGCCTTCAACTAGATACACTTGCACAGGCACTGAGATCTCACTTGTGACTGAAATATAACTAAGCGTTTGGACACGTTCCACCGCAGTAAGTGTCGGGAGCCACACAGCTATAGTTTTTGACTTCTTCCTTGCCGTGAAGCCCCGAAAACCTCTGGTTCCGAGACACGCGTCCAAATTGGCCTGGATGATCCTGTTTGGTATATCGGTGAGGCTTTTGTTGGCTAGAGATTTAATCGCCACTTTATAAGATGACGATCCCGGTGTAGGTGCAACCTGGTTTTCGATAGTTAAACAGGAGCGCTTTCCTTGATAGCCACCACTTGCCGAGGACGAATTCGGTTGATTATCTTCCGAAGGACGCTTGTGAGGCGCACGGGTGCTCGTTGATACGGATGGTGGAGCCGATAGGTCCATTGAAGAGCTTGTCTCCTCAGGACGCACTGTTGGATGTGCATCTCGTCGTGTTAGCTGAGTGGCCATAGCCGTGTTCCGCCCAGAGAACAGTTCACTTACGGGCTGTTGTCCATTTTGGGAAGGCTGAATGGGCGCTGGTGCTGAAGAACCGGGAGCACCAAGCTGGACCTGAGGCCGATGGTCAGGTAGAGGTGTCGACGGCAGGGCAGGAGTTGCAGCGAGAAACTCCGGCGAAGCTGCCTCTGCCAGCGTGGCAGCGGCAGCACTAGGCCTAGCCTCCGTGCCGACCTGAGCTGCAATCATGCATGAGTAGCATGCGCCGGAGGTCTCGCAACCTGACGCGGAGAGGACGTCTGGAGCTTCCTCGGAAATAGAAGATCCACTTCTCTGGAGACAGGACAGGTGCTTACAGGAACGGCAAGAATTTTCAGAGGAGCGATGAAGCCACATTGAAAAATAGTCGACGGTGTCCACCGGTTTGTGAGAACGCAGGACATTCATGACAGACATCAAGCTACTTCTTCGGCCTCTGGCATGCCCTTGTCACGGCTGAGGACGGAGTGCATGTCCCATTTCCTCATACAGCAGTGGACTGCGAGGTGGTCTGTTGTTGTGGGTCGTCTGGGCCCGCACTGTGGTCAGGGTCCGCATAAATATCTACAAGGTATGGTCCTGGGGAAACTAACCGTGAACATGGCTTTTTCATTTCTTCAATGAGAGCGTCTGGTTCTACACTGCTGTGCCCTCTGCAAAATAATGCCGCATGCAAACGTTAATTACAAAGAGAACGTAGTAAGTGGGTGAACAAACATGACGGCAGCACTGTGAAAGCCGTGGCAATTAAGTCCACTTGCTTGTGAACCTACCGTTTATATATCTCAAATAAATCAAATAACTCGTCACAATGTACTCAATTAGATGAAAAATATACCCTGCAAAAATGTGCACAAAACATCTATTTCACTTTTTTGTAGTGTTGATTCATCACCAAAATCACCCCGGTGAACCAATAGTGCGGACTATCACTTTGTATTTTTTTGTAACTACGTTTGCTTCCTTGTTCGACGAGCTATTTTATTTTCCTTGAATGTATGTCATCACTACCACGACGCCACTATGAATTTGAATTGTTATTTTGCATCTGTTTACATACACTTGTTTCCCTATCCCATATTTTTTTCTTAGTATGTACTCCTGCATGGGCCCGAGATAGGCCTTTAGTATTTATAAATATAGAGGTGAAGGCGAATACAAGCAATTAAAATTGCATATATGTGAAAGGTATGGTCATAGAGTCGAGTGCTACTTACTGGCACCTCTCCGTTTTGTCTCGAAAAAACCTAATTCGATCAAGGTGCACGCATTTGTTTTTCGGAGCTGCTCCTGCACCACTCCTTGAAGATCCCGCAGTTTTCTGCTGTACATGTCTCCTAAATTCCTCCATCTATCTTGCACTATGTCAACAGTCATTGAAAAAAAAAAGCCAGTTAAAATAGAAAAAAATGAACTAAAAAGCTGCTTTGCACAATGTCAATCGTCACTGAAAAAAAAAGCAAAATGAATAAAAAAACAATGAACTAAGAAAGGCCTAAATGCATCCTAACATGTTCCAGACAGCTGTACACAGAGCATGCTATGAGGAACAAACGATAGGCCTTCATGCTCCATTAAAGGCAGTGAACATGCCGCCACAAGTAGTTCGTGAATTACAATGGCACTGGAATAGCGCGCTTGCGCCAGACAAATGGTTACAGCGTAAAGCGCGCGAGAATAACTGAACAATGAAGTTCAAGTGTATACTGACACATTGCATAGCAGGTGGCTGTCTACTTCGGTAGCATCGGAGCTTGAGGTATAGACGGGCATTAATCTTGCACACGAGGTGATGGCATGTCCCTGTAGAGTGTAAGCAACGGCGGAGAAAGTTTTCATACCTCGAGCCGAGAACCGTATTATAAAGATTTTCTGGGCGGCTCGGTCACATACCAAAAGAATCACTACGTCCATGCCTGTATTAAGTTATTTCTTTTTTAATAACGAGTGCAGTATACTGTGATTTGGTTACGCGTTGGTTATGCGTGATACTCCCGCTTTCCGAGTTCAGAAAAGGAAAAGCACAATCGTTCGTGGCTAGCTCTTCGGCGCAGCAATTCGCAACCGTACGTCATACAAATTACACACAAACACACACAAGCGCACATACGAGGACAGCATGCACGAACAAGTGGGGTTGATCTCTCTCAGGACATCGACTTTTTCTTGCGCTCGTTGGAGCACACGTTCCACAAAAGCGGCCGTTTTTCCGCTTCGTCAATGAGCAATTGATTGAACGCAGTTCGAGTACCCTGACAAGCGTGGATGTCATCACGTGCGTGGGTAGCTCACAACACATATAGTGTGTGTGTCGCCGCTTCCGGTACTGCGCTTCGGGCGGTAGCACTTGACCGCAAGTGGCGCGCCATCAATATGGTCCCCGTTGGTCACTCGCGATCTGATCACACCGACGCTGCGATCGAATTTCAGCAGGTTGGAAGCCTGTCGCAACTAGTCTGCGACTAGACCGACGCACAGCGACGGAATTCGCAGTGTCGCAGGTGAAAATCGCATGCCCGTGAACTCCCTATTGGAGGAGACCCGACGTAACATCGGCGGTTCGATACGCCGTAACGTGCGGCGGATGTTTTATGTCTTCCAGTCTGCGCGTTGGCGTGCGATGCTGCTCTGTTTTTACAGATTAATAAGGTTTATTTTAGGTCTTTCCGCTCGTCTTCATTTTGTTCATGTCCTTTGAAGGTGTGCTACACGGATTGAAATGTACCGTATGAGATGGGAATTAACATACGCATTATAATCCAAGACTGTGTTTGAATATGTTAAAGAAGGCGAAAAGAATGCGCTCATTAGGCAATGTACATTGACTTTCGTTACCTGCACTGCTGACCACAAGTAATCTAGCCCACTGTGCACTGTCCTTACAAACCAGTATTTCACCAAGACAAAAGCCTAACCGGAGCCAGAGGTGGCCACATAATTGCCCGTGCTATCTTCTGCTATTGTATGTGATTCCGTTTTGATCGCTAGTCTTGAAGCATGAGAAGTGGCTTTCGTGCAATGCTACCTAGGTAATGCGTGTAATGCTTCCTGCGTCACGACTACATTAGCGAAAAAGTTCAGCCCATACGCTAACAGGTTCTGCAACTCGAGGAGCTAGCGCTATTCGGAGAAGCGGTCAGCAGATGGAGCAACTGGTGAGCGTATTTTTTGTTTCATAATTTCTCCTTATCGCGGCGATTTAGAAAGAATAATTAGGAACGATCTGCCTTACTTTTTTTTCCACTCTTCTCCAAGATATACCCGACTTCTAACGAACAGTCGTCTCCATGGGGAGTCTGTAAAATGTGATAAAGGTCTGCTAATATGTGATCCACCACACCGGACTCCAACCCTGTACCTCCAGCAGTGGGCGACTCCTTGATACTGTTTGCGACACCACACTCTTACTAACCAATCTAACGGAAAAAAGAACGAAAAGAACGGCAACGCCCACATGGCATGCACAAGGTCAACGGCAACCCCTTTAACCTGTCGCTATATATTTCTGACTTTACGCAGAGTTCTCGTACTTTATCCAAAGCGTATAGCACAGGCAAGCTGTAGTCTATGTATTTGCTTCATGCTGTTAGAAGCTGGTTTCTGTTTCCAATAACGAGGTGTGAGTTTCTCCCGGAAATAATTTCCATTTTGACTGTAGTACTCGGACAGCGTCGAACTCGAATATCTCTTGAAATTTGTATGCCCTTACGTACACACCTTGCATCGCGTAATCGCTTCCGTACAGAGAGGAAGCCATCTGGATCGCAAGAACAATTCGCCCAAATGCATCGTAATCACTTTTTCAGGCTAGCCTGACGGCCAAGCTCAAATAGGCATGATCTAGTATACGCCGCTCTGATTAGTAAGCAGATTTGAACTTGCATCTATTGGTATGTAGGGGTCAGTTGTAAGGTGCACTACATTCGTTATGTTCCGCGTTTAAAGGTAACAAAAATAACGTCGTTCTGTCCACAACGTCGCCTAATACTGGCAGTGAATGGTGACACAAAGCACAGGCAGTGATTCGGAGTGCGCTCAATAAGAGCAATAAGCAACAGATGCTGCAGGGGCCTTTGTTCACGTTGTTTGTGGCGTTTTAGAGCACCAAAAGCGCTCTCGCAGGACGTTCATTTGGCATGCGACTCCTGAAATGTGAAATTTCCATAACGAAAGTGCGCAGAAAGGGAAGAAGGTGTCTTCTGCAATTATTCACATACTCTCATCTGGTCTCTTATTGTACAGATCATTTGCTGAAAATCTCGGAAGAGGGCGTTATCTCTTGAGTAAAAGTGTAGTTGTACCTTAATAGTGAGCCCAATCCGATATAATTAGTGCATGCAACGAGCGCGAGGCATTAAATATATTATCCCTCTTGCAAAGTGGGCTGGCAACTCCGTTGTCGTCATACGCTAGCGGCGATTCCTCACAGCGGGCGATAAAGAGTTGGCTACGTGGAGCTCATCACGCCGATGCTGCTTACAAGGCCGCCTGCGCTCTATGGCGTTTAACCTTAGATACATTCTCCACAAGCGTCTGTGTCATGTTGCGTCATGCCGGCGGGCGTCGAGCAACCGGATGAATGGGACAAAAAAAAAAGGCTAGCGTTGTCGCGGTAGAAGATGCATGCCAGGTATACGTCAGGCATCGAGCATGCATCCTAGCCGCTGGCGTTGTCAAGGCGCGGTGGTTCTTTGAAAGGGACGCTGTCAGAACCAACATGGGCAAAGGCGTTTCGTATCCTGGCACATGATGTATTTTGCCATGCAAAAGCTCATAGTGCTAGGCTGTATTCTGACTGATTCGCGCTCCTGTGAAACGCGCTTAGTGTTTTCTTTTTCCTAACGAAGACCACACCAGAGATTTCTCTTCTGCAGCATGAGCCTCAAACGAAGATCAACGGCAATGATGTAATGTGACGAGTCAATGCATAATTTCTATTACAGTTGTAGTGGCTGCTTCAATGTAATGCCATATGGGTTTAGTACAATTATGCCAGTTAATGACGAAGGCCCGAAAGAATATAGATGCAGTGAGCGCGCTCTAGAATAACACACCGGTTCCGGTGACATTTACTTCCAGAGCTAAAATGGAATTCAGGTGCGCCTTCATTACGTGTTTATTTCGTTTTTCTTTTCATTCCGATAATGTAAGCCATTAACGCAAACTACGCGCGCTGCTGGAGCATGCTGGAGAGCTTTGTAGAAATTAAGTGGTGCTGCGCACTATGAGATGTCGACGATAAGGGAACTCAACAAGCGCTGACTCGCGACTGCATTTTGCTTTTCATTCAGCTGCTTTTCCCCTTTTAATATTTTCTGAAGCTATCTTAACCTCGTCCTTCGTCACTGACAAAACGTCTGACCGCTCTTCACTACTGTCAGCCTTATTTTTGTCCTGACTACTACAGTATAGGTCAGTATAGAACTCCTCAGCTACTTTGACTATCATGCATATTTTCGTGAGTTCATTGCCCGCTTTGTCCTTTAGCGCATACGAAATATGTTATGCCTAATTTTCTCTTCACCGCTTTAAGGCTACCTCCCGTTCCTAGGATAGCTCGGTTAGTTCTATTCAGTCTTTTGGGTTGGAAGCTTTTGCGCTTTGACCTTTTTTATTAAAATGTTTCATCTGCTTAGGTAATTGGCCGGTATCCTCTCTAACTGTTCTACCGCCTACTTTTACCGCGGAAGCTGTAATGATATCTCTGAAAGTATCACTTATCGCTTCTACACTAAGGTCGTTATCCTCGACTAAATCTGAATATCTATTCTGTTGTGAGATCCTGAATTTTTCTGCCTTCCTCATTGATGGACGCCTTCCTTACTAATTTGTTTCGTTCCGTCTTCAATTCTAGACTAATTCGAGACCTTACCATCCAGTGGCCAGTACATCGCAGCTTTCCGATTACTTCTACATCCTCCATAATGCAAGGATTAGAACACAGTATGAAGTCAATACCAATTTTAGTCTCTCGGTTAGGGCTCTTCCATATCCATTTCCAGTTATTCTGTTTGCTGAAGAAGGTATTTAACATTCTTCAGTTATTGTGCTCTGCACACTCAACTAATAACTACCCCTGCGATTCAAGAACCAATGCCATAGTTACCTACTGTCTTATCTCTAGCCTGGTTTTTGCCTACCTTAGCATTGAGGTCACCCATTAGTACAGTATACTGCGATTTTATTTTTATCATTGCCGATTCTAAATCTTCATAGAAGTTTCCGTCTGCCTGGTCTTTATGGCTATACGTAGGTGCGTAGGCCCACAAAACCTTCAGCTTATACTGCCTATTGCGCTTAATAACGATGCCTGTCATTAATGACCCTCTCATTGATGATATAGAATTCATCCACGCTGTCAGCTATATGTTTGTTGTGTGGGGCTCCGCAGCCCCTTTAGGTGTTTTAAACCGCGCGCGCGTCTATCTATTTGTATTGTGTTTGCACGGGCAGCGCGAGTGCGCATGAGCAAGCAGATAATCTTGGGGGGCGTGATGTTAGCGACGACAGACGAGGGTAGATAAGCGCGTCAGAAGCGAGGCGCGGGGCTTTTTTGCGCCGGCGGAAAGGCCGGCGCGGGGCAACGGGCGAGCGTCATGGGCCAGCAGGGGGTGCACGGACGACCGAAAGAAGATCGCCGACGCGAAGATGGAAGCAGTGCCTGCAGGAACAGCCTAGGCGTATTTCTGTGAGTTGCTGTGCCGCGAGGGGCAATCTTTCTTGTGTCGCCGTTAGCGCTTTGGCCCCATTGCTCGTTTTATTCGCTCCGCAGTGTGTGTTGTTTCGCCGCGGTAAGGCCCTGACATTCTTGCCGCTTTCCGTTGTTCTATTGTCGCGCGCATGAACAGCCTGTTCTCAGCGCAGTAGCGCCTTATGTTGCTCTGTTTTGCCTTTTTTGTTTATCCGGAATAAACAGGTGTTTTTTAGGAGTCTGGATTTGTCACTCGTCGGGCGAGACCATGGCTCGCGGACCCGTTTTTTGAAGGCGAGGCCTTCAGTTGATAAGGAACACTACTCCTAGTTCTCGTCTCTTCGGCAAACTTCAATAACACAGTACACGCCCGCCTATCAGTAAAGTATGTGCCTCATTTGGCCTCATAATTGCTCACTAAGCCCTACGATATCCCATTTCATAGACTAACTTTTATAACAGTACTGCTAAACTAGTCTCATTAGCTAGGTTTTTAGCGTTAAACGCTGACAGGGTTAGTTTACAATGGCGGCCGGTCAGGAGTCAGAGTATCCTAGCACCCTTTGCTGCGTTACAGTCCTGACCGCCGCCGTGGTCAGTTGCTCCGCAGCCGCTGCGGACGCGCTGCTGTGGTAATTGTAGTATCCATAGGAGGTTGCGGTCAAACTACAATACCAAGGTGGTCAAATCCTGCTTTGGTGAGGGAGTGCGTTGCCGAAGGTGTTTAGCGGCATCAGATTGCACCCCGAACCGGCTTATGCAAGTCCATCAACACGCTGATTGCTTTTTTTTTTTTTTTAGTTTGGTGGGAATTGCGCAGCACCGGTATTCGAACCACGGCCCTCTCGTACGCAAGGCGGATATTGTACCACTGCGCCACCTCTGCACAGTGACACTACGGCACTACGGCATTACCTATCTTCAATTCGTGGGGAGCTCAGAAGTGGCCAGAGATTTTGTGAACTGTACGGATAAATTACGAGATATGATGCGCGCACAAGATTTAAGAACAAATTTAGGTATTCCGTCCGGGCAATGGGCAGAATTTTGTTTTAGCATTAGGAATGGTGCCCATGGTAACTGGTGTGAGTCTAGTTGCTAAGTCCTGAAAAATAGAGGCAAAATAATGGTTAATGCAGCTTGCATTTCTGCATCATTCATAAGAATGCTACCTTCATCCGGGGGATTGTGACGTCATCTTAATTACTGGCCTTAACTAAATTCTGTAGACTTCTAGGATTACCCGCCATTCGGGGTCGAAGACAAAGAAAAAGCTGTTTTTTTTTTTTAGCTAGTTTGATCTTGTACTTTATGTCCATGCTCAAATGCTCGTCTAAAAAAACCCAAGTCGAGCTGGTGTGGTCTTTATACAAAGGTTCTAAACATACGGTTTGTTTCGTTAATAAGTGTATTTAATTATTTCGTGAACGATGTCTTAGACCTCCTGCACTTTACTGAAAGTACTTGGTAAGGTATATAAGCATAAACTGGGCCCAGAAGCCTTTTTCTGAAGAGGGGCCACAATTCTTCAACATTTGGGGTAGCGCCATTTTGACAAAAGCTGTCAAGTTCGCAATGAAGAGCAAGGATAATGTTCTCTTCATTGAAAGTCGTAGACTCTGTAGGGATGATCCGGGGTGACTTGCATTGCTCGGAACTATAGTGTCGCTTATTCCAGGCACAACCGAGAGAGAATCGAACTTGAGAACAAAAGATAAAAATTTGAGCTTGCCTCACTTTGGTGTCTGATCGAAGTTGCAACAAATTCAAAAAGGCTCCTTGTCGAAATAAATTCATTAAAGGTGCTACACAAAGACGAGTGGGAGGAGAGGACTGACAATTTACTATGCCGCTGAGCATCACGCATGTTGAAGTCTCCTGCTATCAGGAAATAATCAGCTGGAACATATTCATTAAAACATTCGAAATTGTGAATTGTTATTACTTGGGTGATAAATGCATCAATCATTGGTGCTTATACTCTGAAGTACCAGTTTACATCAGACTGATTTACGCTTGATATCATTGATGGTGTTCGTAAAGCTTGCTATATTTTGCCTTACGAGCAAACACATGCCTTATCTGTATTGTTTTTCCTTCCAATAAGGTAATATTCAGAAGGAAACACTTCAGCGCTAGAAATGGATTCGCCGCGGTAACTACATCTGTGTTCGAATACGATATCAGGGCAGTTGTTCGTCACTTTTATTCTTTACACTTCGGCATTTGAAAAGCATGACACTGATGCCCACCGGACGTGAGGAAAAACGGGTATTAGAATTAGTACCGGCCTCACATCCAGACTGACGATGTCGATCGCGTGCTGCGTTTTTGCGAAACCACAGTATCTGAACGAGCACCGTAGACACAGCATCTACCATCAACGTCAAGTTTATTATGCCTTAGGTTATACGGTGTCTTGGACATTGCTAAACTCAAAAAGCTTTTTGCGGGCAAAACAAAATGGGCGTAAAAGGTCTTCACGGACATAAAAATAAATTTCTGCACGCTTGTGACACTCAAAAAGAACTGCATCCTTGTCCTTAAATCTGAAAACACACACAATAATGGGACAACTCTGTACTCTCGGACAGAGCCATTGTTGTCTTTTGCACCAGATTTTGTTTGTGGACCCTATTGTCAAAGATGAGTTTTTTTGCTGCTCCATCTAATATGTTCTCACGCAGTGATCGCAGCTTCAAAGCAGGGACCCTGCACTAGCGGTCCATCGCTTGCTTGAACTCATTTATTCCTCGAACTGCAAATATGCATTGCGGGCGCAGGACCCGGTGTATATAAATACTTGGGCGGGTAAGTTCCTCTTTGTAGGCGTATTGACTAATCTCCCTCTGCTGCGGAGAGCCCCCTTGGCGTTTCCATCTGCCCCCTGGCGTCCATATGCGCAGTCCCGAGGAGCGCATTCCTCCCAGAGCCTAGTGGTGGGCGAAGCCAGCGCACATTGATGAGGATACGACGAGGCGCAGACCTCATGACGTGTGAGCAAAGCGGTAGCCCATGCTGCATAAACCATGCACCGGCACGCTGTTCTAAAGTCGAGTGAAGCCGCCACCATTTCGTCAAACTGCGGAAGTCGTGGGCGGTAAAAAGTAACGGTCTTTGACCCCTTCTAATTGAATCTGCAGGCATACGTTTGCGTTTGTCGGGACCTTACCTTGCATCAATCTTCATTTTCTAGAGCATGCTACATTAGCACTACAAAGTAGTTTATGCTTGGGCCCGCTCTTCGGTAACAGTGCTCTTACGGCGACGTTATAGGTAAAAGCGTAGTGGTGTGTTTCGGAAAAACTGTCAACAACCGCATGACTGTCCAACGCTTCGCGTAGGCTTCATCGCTTTCAGGAGCGAGGCCCGTGATGGACTTGTTACACGGATACAGTCGTAGCAGCAAGTCATGATTTGACACGCCGTAAATTAAGTGCGTGCAAAGTATGCCTAAAGTTCGTGCTAGAATACTTTTCACCCATATAACGGTCGTTGTAGCTCGCGAAAACAAAACTCTATTCGTTGCCTATTCAGGCGTGGTGTGATCATTAAATATAAATGAAAAAGAAAATCACAAAGTGGACAATGTAATGCTCATCATTTGTATTACCATGACGTAATAGGCAACAAAAACTCTATGTTCCATAGTATATCACTGCTATCTGCTTTATTCTCTGAATGCAACGAGCTGCTGGATGAGCCATCATATGTGACAAGACATGCCGAATGAATCTGGATGTCGCCTTGTAAACTGGCACGCTGCCGCGAAACTGTCCGGAGGTGCATCAGGGACGTCAAGTGTTTGAAACCCGCCAGCGTCAAAGTATGCATAAGCCATGTGGCATCGAGCTTGACCTGCAATAAACATTTCCCACTGAGGTGCTTGAAAAAGAAAAACAAATAGCGCCAAGGTCATATTGGCCCTCAAAAGCTCTCTTACGCATGTCACTCACTCACCGCGAAAGAGATCCTCTCGCAATATCTTTCTTCCGCACTGACGACGATCATCTCTTGTGACGCCTTGTCTGCGCTATGCAAGCCTTTCTGACAGTTCTCTTGCATCGAATTCCTGATATGGCACATAAGAAAGTTGTATAAAAGTTTTGAGCAGAAAATACACACTTCGTGGTTCTGACACCACTTTGTAACAACACAGGCATGTCGCCGGCGCATATTTTACGGACACAAATTGGCAGTGGCTTAGCTTGGTTAAGCCTGGTAATTGCGAAAGCAATAGCTATGGCTACGCCTTGGTTCAGCTGGTGGTGTAGCTGGTTGTGGTGCTTGTGGTTATGCTTATGGTTATGCAGTGATTCACTCTGGCCACGGCATATGGTTCAACTATTGTTTATTGCGGGGTGCTACCTGGTTATTCTATGTATAACTAGTAGCGAGGCAAGGCGTGCCGTGGCTGCAACGATATACTTGGTTGTGGGTGAGGATAAGGCAGAATGTACAACTGCCGCTCTGGCACCGGCTGCAACGGCATTCTTTACGCCAACAGAAATGAAAGCATCCCTGGAGACTGCGTTGGTTCCACCTGCCGCTAGGCCACCTCCTATAGTATCCAACTTTGCACCCCCGGCGGTAGCTGCGGCTGCAGCCCCATAATTCTTCATAGCTTTAGGAGCATGTGGCACAACGGAGCTCCGCGGTTGGTAGCTACTGCCTCGCGAGTTGACGGCGCGAGTTGGGGCCCCTGTTTTTTATCCAGTTTATTACCCTAAGCGACCATCGGTTATCCTCTCTTCGCACAACATGTCCTGCCCATGTTCATCTCTTTTTCTTGATTTCCACTACAATGTCAGTAGCTTGAGTTATTTCTCTGACACACCATGCACGCTTCCTATCTCTTAATGTTAACCCTACCATTTTTCGTTCCATAGCCCTCTGCGTTGTCCTCAACCCTCTTGATTAGCCTCCATGTTTCAGCCCCATAGGTGAGTACAGGCAAGATGCAACTGTTGTATACTATCCTCTTGAGCGATACCGGTAAGCTGCTAGTCATAATCTGCGAGTGCTTGCAAAATGCGCTCCATCCCAATCTTATTCTTCTTATTTCCTTTTCGTGGTCCAGGTCTGCACTTAGTACCTGTCCTAAGTAGACATACTTGCCTACTACTTCCAGTGCTTCGCCACCTAACGTAAACTGCAGTTCATTTCCGAGGTTGTTGAACATTACTTTAGTCTTCTGCATATTGTTTTTCAAGCCTACGTTTCCAAGTTTTCCTATCAAGGTCATAAATAATTCTTTGCAGTTCATCCTCAGAGTTACTTAACACGGCAATGACCTCAGCAAATCGCAGACTACTGATGTATTCTCCATCTACCCTTATCCCTAACTGCGCCCATTCAAAGTCTCTGAATACTTCCTCTAAGCAAGCTGTGAATAGTTGTGGAGAGGTCGTGTCTCCTTGCCTTACATGTTTCTTTACAGGACGTTTATTTCTTTATGTAGAACTATAGCTGCTATGCAGCCACACTATATATATATATATATATATATATATATATTTATATAATCTTCCAGTACTTTCACGTACGGCTCGTCTATACCCTGATTTCGCAATGCCTGCATGACCGCCCAGGTTTGTACTGAGTCAAATGCTTTTTCTTTATCAATAAATGCTATGTATAAGGATTGGGTATATTCCGAGTATTTTTCTATCACCTGGGGATGGTATGGATATGATCGATAGTAGAGTACTGTTTCCGAAACGCTGCTTGATCCTTTGCTTATTTGCAGTCTAAGGTTTTCCTGATTCTATTAGCGATTACCTTAGTAAATAATTTACATGTTACAGACAGTAAGTTGATTGGTCTGTAGCTTTTCAAGTCCTTAGCGTCGCTTTTATTAAGATTTAAGATAATGTTCTTCCATTGTTCCGGTACCGTCGAATAGGCGAGCCACAGCGTAGCCTAGCACAATACCACCTCATCCTTCAACAAATCTTCAGCTACCTGATTCTCTCCAGCTGATTGCCCCCCTTTTCATAGTTTCTAACGCTTTCTTAACCTTATCATTCGTCACTGGCGGAACGTCTGAATGCTTTTCCCTACAGCCAATCTCAATATTGTGCTGACTAATCTGGTTACTGTATAGATTAGTATCGAACGTATCGACTATTTTCAGTATCTTTTCCATATTAGTGATGAAGTTACTCGCCTTGACATACTTTGCCATGTTTTAGGAGTAATTCGTAAACTACACTGTGGCACACCACACATATACGGGTATTTATGTTTCATCCCGCAGCCTAACCCCGCTCTGGGCCGGCATTGATGACCTTGGGCACACATTAGCCAATTTGCTCTGCGCTGAGAAGGCATACGGCATGCCGCAATTGTAGAAAACCCTTTCCAGGTTATGGGATACCCTATGAATCTAGCCTATAGTCACTCTATGAGGATCACCACTGGCCTGGTGCTGCTACGTTGTGGTCTCTGTGCATTCTTTCGTCTCCCTTTTATCTTCTGCAAGAGTGCCTTGGTGACCGTTGTCAATACATATTAAAAGAACCCTGCTTTGTGCAGTCGGGTCTAGCCGCCTCCCCCTGAAAGCTCAGTTTCATAATATTAGGGTTCGACTTGAAGAGGGCGAATCGCAACTGACCGAATCAAGCAGTAAAAAAATCTTTTCTTACTCTAGGACGGTAAGGCCGCGAAGCACATCTATCTTCTACCTAGGTGATGAGGTCTAGGAACTAAAGGCCACTTTGTTCTGGCACTTAGTGCGTAAAAGAAAGCCGATTGTCATGCTGCTGGAACTACTGTAAAACTTATTTCGCGATTTCCTGATTGTCACCTGTATCCCGTTTTTTTTAAATTCACTAAAAAGTCATCGGCATATCTAGAAATCTTTAGAGCTGCTTCTTCGTCAATGAGTGAAGCCAAAATGTTGTCAATTGATGAAATAAAAATCTTGCACAACAGGAGCGGCACATGAACCGATGCAAATGTCATGGCGTTGTCAAAGTGTATAAAAGTCGGGTTAATATACAACTCTGTGAGACACATAAAATTGTCGACACTCAAGCTGGTTGCATTCTGAAAGGCAATTACGTCATTTGTCTCAGTGCAATTTTTGACAGCAAATACGGAGTGCTAAATCAGACCTCTACCATCCGTAGAAAATGTATATCCAATATGCTGCTCTCCTTCCAACGGGCTAGCAACATCCAATGAACTTTTAGTAGCAAAAAAGGTGTGACCTCTCTAGCTTATTTGGGTGCTTCAGCAACAACCAACTGATGTGCTGCTGCCTGGTACTTTATCGCTAATTATTGTCCTGAACAGTGCACCAGATTTACGGGTTTTAGCAGCAAAGAAAGCCGACAAGTAATTCACTCTTATCTCCCCAGTAGCTCTTGCAGGTTCTGAAGGTCCATGAATTTACAGAGATCCACTGCCTTGCCCTAATGCGGGTAGCAGATGGTTTTATGGCAAATGTCTTCGATATCGTTTGCATTGCTTTTTTGTTGCAGCTTCCCGCTAGTAAAGCGATGAAGCATCTTTTGTTATCTGCTTTTAGGAGAGACAGGCCATTATCCTTGCAAAACGCGGCCACCATATTTGTCATGGCTTTTCCTTTCGCGGCAGGTTTCTTCAGCGTGGCCCTCCCAAGGCTGTCCCCTCGAGAACACACCTTTTTTGTCTTCTTTCTTTTCCACTTTCTTCGCTACGCGCTAGTTAAGAGCCAACAACTCGTGCATGGGTACCCTAGTTTCCCCTGCGGTGCACCGAGTTCTAAAATCCTCTCCGAGCGTGATTTTGGTCTAAGTGTCACCCACGAGGTGCCAGCGCAAGGATTCTTGCAATTCCTCGATATCTATATTGTTGTCCGCGAAACCCTAGCGTCCTGAAGGTATCAGCCTCGCTAAAAAAAAGCTATTTTAAGCCGCCACTCTTCACTTGTTCATTTCACTTCATTACCTTAAAGACCCCACATTGGGGGTATTACATAAGGGGTGGGAATACAAACATTGATTAAATATGATTGCCTACATGATATTTATGAAGTGCGTATTTAAACTGTTAACAAAACTTGATGGGCAGATGATGGCATCAACATCGTAGGGAAGGCCATTCCAGTCTTTTGCAGTGCGAAGAAAGAATGATGCAAAAAAAGTGACGGTGCGGGCGCGCTGGCAAGAAACTACTAGTTGACGGCCGGTGCGAGCAGATATGCGAGCTGGCGGTGTGATGTAGGGTGGTTGGCCGAGGGAGCTGTAAAAAAACTTATGGAACAGATTAAGAGAAGCAATGCGACGACGATGGGCAAGAGTTGATAAACCTGATTGCCGTTTAAGTGACGATACACTGATTTAATACAAATAGGCAGAATGAATGAACCTCGTGGCGCGATTTTGAACAGATTCTAGTCAATTGATGAGATATGCTTGTTGCGGGCTCCAGATAGCAGATGCGTATTCTAGTTTGGGTCGGATGAGCGATGGGCAGGCGAGAAGCTTAATATGTTGAGGGGCGTGCCGTAAATGGCGTTTCAAAAAATCCAATGATCGGTTAGCTGATGCGACGATGTTCGTTACATGTGAGCGCCAGTAGAGATCCTGGCACAAGGTGACGCCTAAGTACTTGTATGAGCATACAGGTTCTAGTGGAGTGTTAGCAACCGAGTAAGTGAACATGTGGGGGTTACGCCGGCGGTGAAAAGGTAAGAGTTTACATTTATTAGGATTAAGCGACATTAGGCAGTCAACGCACCAGGCATGTATTAATGTCGTTTTGGAGCTGTGATTGGTCAGAGGTGTTGGAAATTGTGCGGCTGTGCGGTGTGAAATTGTGCACCTCATTCCAAGCTCGCTAAAAGGGGTATTGCAAAAAACTACCTGCGCGCTGCTCTGGACAACTCCTGCAGTCACGAAAGGCCACACAGTGTGGGTTTCAAGTTACGAAGGCTGCAGTGTTGGTTCTCCATCGGAGGTAATTATACCTCTGTGCTAGAGATGTCCTTGCCAGTGAAACTAGGGGTGTACCTGAGCCCCGCCACAGGGAAGGAACACAAGAGATCTGTTGTCATCCCATATATTCACCAGATATCGCATCGATTGAAAAACGTTTCTCTGAAAGGCGACGTGCCTGCGGAATTCACAGCACCCCAAAAACTGGCTGGCCTATGCAATACGATGCAGGGAAAGCACAAAGCGGAATGCAGCATTAAGTACGCAAACAGGTTTATCCCGCTAAAAACTGGGGTACTTTATAAAATATCCCTGTCCTGTGGCAAAAGCTAGATTGGACAAACTGAACGTTGTATAAACGTCAGACTTCAGGAGCAACACGCGGGAGTTGGCGCACTGGCGGGGGGAGGGCATGTGGCTGACCATTGTCGCCACTGCCTTGGTTGCACGCCTCGCTTCCGCGAGACGATAATCTTGCAACATTTCGCGTCTAAAGGTAGTAGAGAGATGTACGAGGCCTATTGTATTAGGAAGGAACCCTGCTCATGTGTAATCAAAACCTCGGTTAAATTGTCTGATAGAGAGTTGCAATCTTAATAGCATGATATCCCGTACACACCTCACACCAGTGTCACGTGATCATCGTTTGCTAGGTTACAGTTTGATTGCGATGAATGTATATAATGTAACGCACTGTTGTAATAAACTAGGTGAAGTTCCGCGCTTTGTCCCGTTGCCTTCTTCCTTGTCTTTTTGCGCAGTTTCATGATACATTCAAAGCAGCACTTCGGACCTTTTCCCAGAAAGTCTGCAATGCCTTTTGGAAGCTGACTCACCCAGAATCCCCGGTGCCCTCCTCGCTTCCTCTTTTCTATGTGGATTCGTACCACTACACAAGGCATTAATAATCAAGCAACTCCAAAACGCCTCAGTTATCTGGGCTGCTTGGCTTCTAAGTGTTTGTAGTCTTCTTTCTGCCAACAGTGCACACAGGCAGGCGACGTTTAGCCAGTCCTACAACAGTCTAATTTGACTCCATATTTATGCTTTGAAAACCTTGCTTTTCCAAAAAAAAGGTACTCATTTCGGCTGGCACAAGTCCTTTTTTGAGACAGAAGGGGATGAACCTCGCTCTGCAGGTGCAGCCTGCTATTGCGTTCACGATCGTGAAAGTGTCTGGTTTAACGGATTTGTAGCCTCCTCTCTGCCACCAGTCCACACATTCACTCAGACAGGCGACGTTTAGCCAGTCCTACAACAGTGCTTCTGAGAAAGAGAGCAATGGTTAGCCTTGACCGCCTAGTAAAGAGCAGAGACATTAGTCTGCCAACCAAGATTCGTATAACTCGTGCTATGGTCTTTCCAGTTGTGATGTATGGATGCGAGAGTTGGACTGTGAAAAAGGCTGACCGCCGAAGAATTGACGCGTTTGAATTGTGGTGCTGGCGAAGACTCTTGAGAGTTCCTTGGACTGCCAGAAGATCAAATCAGTCGATATTGTCGACCATAAACCCTGACTGCTCATTGGAGGGTCAAATTCTAAAGTTAAAGCTCAGCTACTTTGGTCATCTCATGAGAGGAGAGGAGTCGCTGGAGAAAGATTTGATGTTGGGAAAGGTTGAGGGTCGCCGGAGAAGGGGTAGACAGCGAACGCGATGGTTAGATGGCATCCTCGAGGCACTGCAGATGAAGTTATGTGATGTTAGCAAGATGGTGAGAGATCGCAAAGCGTAGCGTGACATGGTCCATAGGGTCACGAAGAGTCGGACACGACTAAAGGAAGGAACTGAGCTGAACAACAGCCTAACTTGACTCCATATTTATGTTTTTAAAACCTTGCTTTTCCAAAAACAGGTACTCATTTCGGCTGGCACAAGTCCTCTTTTGAGATAGAAGGTGATGAACCTCATTCTGAAGGTGCAGCCTGCTATTGCGTTCACGATCTTGAAAGTGTCTGGTTAACGAATTTGTAGCCTCCTCTCTGCCACCAGTCCACACATTCACTTAGGCAGGTGACGTTTAGCCAGTCCTACAACAGTCTAACTTGACTCTATATTTATGCTTCTAAAACCTTGCTTTTCCAAAAAAAGTACTCATTTCGGCTGGTACAAGTCCTTTTCTGAGACAGAAGGTGATGAACCTCGCTCTGCAGGTGCAGCCTGCTACTGCGTTCACAATCTTTAAAGTGTCTGGTTTAAAGGATTTGTAGCCTCCTCTCTGCCACCAGTCCACACATTCACTTAGGCAGGCGACGTTTAGCCAGTCCTACAGCAGTGCTTCTGGGAAAGAGAGCAATGGTTAGCTTTGACCGCCTAGTAAAGAAAACAGACATTAGTCTGCCAACCAAGATCCGTATAACTCGTGCTATGGTCTTTCCAGTTGTGATGTATGGATGCGAGAGTTGGACTGTGAAAAAGGCTGACCGCTGAAGAATTGACGCGTTTGAATTGTGGTGCTGGCGAAGATTCTTGAGAGTTCCTTGGACTGCCAGAAGATCACATCAGTCGAAATTGTCGACCATAAACGCTGACTGCACATTGGAGCCGAGTATGAAAGCTTCCAATCCAACAGACCAGATCGAATTGGCCCAGATATCAAAGCTAATCAATAAGCGCAAGGTGTCCGATATAAGGAAGTATAACACGGAGAAAATTGAGCATGCTGTAAAGAACGGGGGAAGCCTTAAAGCGGTAAAGAAGAAATTGGGCATAGGCATAAACCAGATGTATGCGATAAGGGACAAGGCGGGCAACGTCATCACTAATATGGAAAATATAGTCAAAGTAGCCTGGGAGTTCTATACAGATCTCTACAGTAGCCAAAGTAGTCAGGACCGTAATGAGATTGGCGGTAGGGAAAAACAGTCAGACGTTCCACCAGTGACGAAGGACGAGGTCAAGAAAGCACTAGAAACAATAAAAAGGGGGAAATCAGCTGGAGAGGATCAGATAACTACAGATTTGCTGAAGGACGAGGGGGATATCGTGCTAGAAAAACTGGCCACCTTGTATACGCAGTGCATGGTGTCATCGACGGTACCGGAACCATGGAATAATGCAAACGTTATCCTCATTCACAAGAAAGGGGGCTCTAAGGACCTTAAAAATTACAGACCAATTAGCTTACTGTCTGTTACGTATAAGGTATTTACTAAGGTAATCGCTAATAGAATCAGGACAACCTTAGACTGCAATCAAGCAAAGGATCAAGCAGGGTTTCGGAAACGGTACTCTACTATCGATCATATCCATAACATCAATCAGGTGATAGAAAAATGCTCGGAATATAACCAGCCCTTATACATAGCATTCATTGATTACGAAAAAGCATTTGACTCAGTTGAAACCTCGGCGGTGATGCAGGCATTGCGAAATCAGGGGGTCGACGAGCTGTACGTGAAAGTGCTGGAAGATATATATAGTGGCAGCACAGCAACCATAGTTTTGGCTAAAGAAAGTAACAAAATTCCCATAAAGAAACGTGTTAAGCAAGGAGACACAATCTCCCCAATACTATTCATAGCTTGTTTAGAGGAAGTGTTCAGAGGCTTGGAATGGGAGCAGTTAGGGATAAGGGTAGATGGAGAATACCTCAGTAATCTGCGATTTGGTGATGACATTGCCTTGCTAAGCAACTTGGGGGATGAACTGCAAATAATGATTGATGACCTAGACAGGAAAAGTAGAAAGGTAGGCTTGAAAATCAATATGCTGTAGACTAAGGTAATGTTCAACAGCCTCAGGAAGGAACAGCAGTTTACATTAGGTAGCGAAATACTGGAAGTAGTAGGCGAATACGTGTACTTAGCACAGGTAGTAACTGCGGATCCGGACCACAAAAAGGAAATAACAAGAAGAATACGATTAGGATGGAGCGCATTTCGCAAGCACTCGCAGATTATGACTAGCAGCTTACCGGTATCGCTCAAGAGGAAAGTATACAACAGTTGCATCTTGCCTGTACTCACCTATGGGGCTGAAACGTGGAGGCTAACCAAGAGAGTTCTACTTAAGTTGAGGACAACCCAGAGGGCTATGGAACGAAAAATGGTAAGGGTAACGTTAAGAGATAGAAAGCGTGCAGAGTGGGTCAGAGAAATAACTCAAGTTACCGACATTCTAGTGGAAATTAAGAAGAAGAAATGGACATGGGCAGGACATGTAGTGCAAAGAGAGGATAACCGATGGTCGCTGAGGGTAACAAACTGGATTCCAAGGGAAGGAAAGCGTAGCAGGGGGCGGCAGAAAGTTAGGTGGGCGGATGAGATTAAGAAGTTCGCAGGGGTCAAGTGGATGCAGCTAGCACAGAACCGCGTTAAGTGGAGAAATATGGGAGAGGCCTTCGCCCTACAATGGGTATAATCAGGCTGATGATGATGATGATGCTCATTGGAGGGTCAAATTCTAAAGTTAAAGCTCAGTTACTTTGGTCATCTGATGAGAAGAAAGGAGTCGCTGGATAAAGGTTTGATGTTGGGAAAGGTTGAGGGTCGCCGGAGAAGGGGTAGGCAGCGAACGCGATGGTCAGATGGCGTTGCGAGGCACTCCAGATGATGTTATGTGATGTTAGGAAGATAGTGAGAGACCGGAAAGCGTGGCGTGACATGGTCCATAGGGTCACGAAGAGTCGGACATGACTGAACGACTGAACTAAAACCGAACAGTACTGCGTCTCTCATAGCCCAAGTCGTTTTGGGACGTTAAACCGCACAAATAAAACCAATCTTGACGCGATGTGTCTTTGGTGCACCCCTTCTCCTTCATTCTTTTCATATAGTATCTTCCTTCTGCTCGTCTTTAAATTCGCCCTTGTTCAAGAGATTTCGAGGTTACGTGACGCTGTGTGCGCGAATTGCAACAGAGCCTGAATTCAGTATGTGGATCTCTTTTGGCGTCGTGAGCTTGTCAGGGTGTAATCAATTCAGCCGACTGTAAGCCGTACAAACGAGATCTGGTCGGGTAACACTGCTGGAGCAAAGTAGGGCACTGAGTTTTCAGTTCTTTATTGTAGTGAGTCATCAACGCTGACGTGGCGCTTTTCCTACTCCTTTTTACACCGGCCGGTCTGCAAGCTTCCCTCGGCGGTTGCTGTTGCTTTCCTGGCCTGTGTATGCGCTCAAGGGAACCAGCTGCAGCAGATCGTCATCAAGATTTGCGGTAAGGGCCTCCCATTTCTCGGTATATCGAAAAGAGCGCCGTTGTCATCGAACACGTCCAGTGAAGCAGGACTGAAGTTGGGCGCTCTGGCACATTTTATTGGCACATAAATATGAATTATTGCGGGGAAACCTAAACTGATATCATATATCCTTTACTATTTTTCTTACCTCAGAATTTCCATTTCTCCTATTAATTTAACCTGTGATTCACTTACATCGATTTATTTTAGGCTAATTGACCACTGGGTTGTGGATGTTATTTTCTTCATTCAGACGAAAATTACCCCGAAATAAACACAGCGCGAGTAAACAGGACACAGGAAGAAGACACATATAAGATTGGACTGCGTTTCTTCGCGCTGTGTTTATTTCGTGATAGTTATGAACCAACTAGTCCAGACCAAGATCCTAATTGATACGATAAGTATCTCCACTAATGCTACAGGGAACTTTCTGTGTCCAGTGGGCGCACCGAAAATCAGATGTATATAGCGCGACCTGATATTACGGAGCAGACAAGTAGCTGAGGCGTTGCAGCGCCGGTCGGTGGATTGTAAGCTATTTCTTTCGTGTATCAGATTTGTATATCAACTTTATTGTGCTGAAAAACTGCAGAGATTGGCTTAAAAGTGCAACATGAGCACCGCAGCTACCTTCCAACTTGGCTACGAGCCACGCGGTCGTTGCAATACGGAAACCATAAAGTCGCTACGCGTAGGTATTGTCGACACCCCGTCGGTACCACCTCATAAGTGACGTCGGTTCAACGTCGCTGAACAACATAGGGCCCGAGGTATTGCTGCAATACTTTTTCGGAGAGTCCACGGCGGCGAAGAGGCGTCCAGACCCATACTTTGTCGCCAGGTTAGTACATTACATGTCGGTGTCTATGATTGTAACATCGTGAATCATGCTCTTGCTGATAGTGTTTCACTGTGACTGGTAGTTCTGGCCAGTAGTATATATCCGTGCTTTACTCTAGCCAGCATGCGGGTGTAGCCTATGTGACCGGCGGCATGGCTCGCTGTGGCACGTTTGCAAAACATCACTGCGGAGAGCCAAGGGGATGACAAGTAGATGACTGTTTCCCCCAGGGCGGAAATTCTTCTAAAGTACGTTGTTGTGAATAAAGAATGAAGAGATTACTCGGGCGAAAATCGTATCCACTACCGCAGTTCGCTTTTCCAAGAAATCAATAAGAGGGAGCAATTCCCGGTCTTCTCGCTGCTGTTGGAAAAGCTTACCAAGATACTTTGTTGGGCGAGTTGGTACTTATTCATAATTAATTTAAACAGGGCGAACACGAAGACAAAGGACATGATAAGAGAAAGCAACAGTACAAGCGCTGACTCACAACTATACCTAAGCCCTTTACTCCAAGGCCCAGAAAAAACAAACATGAAGAAAAGGAAACAATCACGTGAAACAACCCCTGGCTTCACCTGCTGCACAAAGTGACTTAAAAAAGACACCTCTTTGCTTGAAAGAGGTGTCTTGGTGACACACTTTTTTTAATCGATATTTATTGCCTCAGGGCATCAGTAGGGTATGAGGTGAGGAACGAATAAATGATTAAATGAATGGAAAAGGTTGGCTGATTTTATGAAGTCCAGAAATGAGCGATGATGAGGTCCCTGCGTCCAAGTGACGTATGAAGCTGGATTGGTTGCTGAAAGGCCAGCTATGCTCAGGTGCCGAATTCGGGTTGGTTTGAGTGCTGGGCAGTCCCACAGCAAGTGGTGGATGTCGGCCTCAATATCTTCGTTTTTACAGATCGGGCACCCTAGGCGGGGATAAAAGTGCTGTAATTATGACCACGTCCTAGTGACAGCTGGTGTAAAGGCAACACCGACCCGGATCCTCCTAAGCGCAACCTCCTCTGCACGGGTGAGACCGCGGTGAAAGGATATCGCACACGGAGGGATGAGTGCACGTGTGCGGCGCAGGAGGTGATCCTTTCTTGACAAAAGGAGGGTAGCGTCGTCCACTTCGAGGAGCCGTGGTATTGATGCGTCTTGGTTCACGAAGCGGGTTGCTAAGTCAGCTTGACTTTGAGAAGGCAGCAGATCTCGTGGGACCCACTCAATGCGTATTGACTGTGGGATGCGCGTCTCAAGCTGGTGGATGTCTTGACAAATTTTAGGGCAGCGGCTGACACGTCTGAGCAGACGTACCGCTTGAAGTGCGTAATTGCGGATGACAACGTCGGCTGCAGGGAGCATGGTTATGGAAGCCACGGAGCAGAGTGCCTCCTGAACTGCCATGAGCTCGGGCATAAAGATGTAAGTGGTACCGAAAGCTGAAACGTAGTGGTCTGATTCAGGCTAGGTCTCGGTGGACAGTAGATTGCCGTTTTGGCTTCACAAGCCTTGCAGACTTTCATCTACGTACATTACTATGCAATCTTGAGGCAGATGAGTATCTTGCTCCTCAAATTTCTGGCAAAGCAACAATGCCGCGTTGGCAGACATTGGTCTACGGATATCAGTTGCCTTGTTGTTTCCTAACTATACAAATTTCCAGGGAGGGAGAACTGGCGCAGGTGGTTCAAGAATAATATGTGACGTTGCATACGCACTCAGTGCTTGCGTGGAATGTGACAAAGTGGCCTTGAGTCTGCAAGCATCACGGCGCTGCTGCACCAGTTCATCGATGGTGTTGAGCTGCGCATTCTTCCATCAAAAGTCAAACAGAACATCTACTGGGTGCCAGGACACACCGACATAGCGGGGAACGAACGCGCCGATCAGGTAGCTCGAGGATACACGAGCCGAGCTTCCTTCCAATCGGACGATCTACCCGATTGAGTCGGCCCTACGTACTCAGAAATTCTGAACTACTATAAGGGGGTACGGATCCGCTATCCGCCGCCTCATCGGGATCTAATACAACAAGAGGCAGTGTACTGGCGAAGACTGCAGACAGGAACATTCCCTAACCTGCATATCCTAAGCAAAATTTACCCGTCACATTATCGGGACACCTGCCCATGGTGTGGTAGCAAACCTTCGTTATACCACATCACGTGGCAATGTAGAAATAACGATAGCTTTCGTAAAGACCCGAGTGCGGAACAGTGGGAGAGCCAGCTCTCCAGCGGCGATTTGGATTGCCAACTAGGTCTAATCCAGCACGCCCAGCGAGCAGCGAAGCTCAGCGGAGCCCTGGAATAGAGGCACCGACCCTGTGAGAAGACGGAAGATGGAACTCTTCTGCTACTAGCACAAGACCCTCCTAGAGAAACTAACGTATTTTCTATCCTATCCTATCTGTAACGCTACGACCGGTGTGAGTCGTGGAAGGCATGTTATGGTCCTCATAGTTTCTCGATTTACGGCTTCAAGGCGATCCCATTGTGCTCTTGTAAGATGCTGGAACTGGGCCTGATAAACAATACGGGGCTGCAGAACCGCCCTAACTAACTGGCGTGCTACAGACGAGCTAGCGCCACCCGTTTTAGGGGCAATTCGTCTTATTAAACGCATAGTTTGAAGCGCTTGCTTTTTTGCCTGAGAAAGCCAAGCAGTCGCTAATCCTGATTGGTGTATTGTTAAGCACAGAATTTTCAGGCTCGAACTTTCTTGTATTGGGGTGCCTGATAGAAACGAATTGGATTTGTGGTAAGTTTACGGCGTCCCCAGCGGCTGGAAACTGACGTGTATGAAGATTTACACACAGAAAGTTGAAGGCCAATGGAGGATGCATAATCGGATGTTACGTCTAATGCTGACTGACGGGCGGCCTCTTGAGTGAGAAAATCATGGTGAGTGCTCCATACCGTGATATCATGGCGTATTGCAAAAAAACTTGATTTCAGGTATATCATGTAAGCGCCACGCCAATGGGATGAAAGTAATATTGAACAACGTCGCAGACAATACTGATCCCTGGGGCATGCCACGTAGTGAAACGAATGAACCAACAGTGTCACCGCTGAGGCGTATTGCAAATTTTCTTCCGTCCAAAAATGATGCGACAAAAGTGCGTACTCTCGGAGGGAGATAAAGCATGTCAACGGCATTGAGGATTGCAGCATGACTGATGTTGTCATATGCCTTTTTAACGTCCATTGCTAATATGGTACGTACATTGCGGCTGCGGGTAGATGATAGAACTGCAGATGCCAAGACAGCCAACCCGTCCTCTGTACCTATGTATGGACGAAATCCAATTTGAGCAGGGTGATAAAAACCGTGCTGTTCAAGCCACCAAGAAAGTCGTGTGGCTAGCATTTTCTCTGCTAGCTTGCAAATCATTGCTGTTAAGGAGATTGGTCGTAAGTGGGCGAGGTCTGCTGGAGGCTTCCCAGGTTTGGGTATAGGGATCACGACAGCGGTTTTCCAGCTATCGGGTACAACACCATCACGCCACACTTAGTTTATGGTGTCTTGTAGTTCAGGAAGTGCAGCAGTACTGAGGTTCTTGTAAGCCTCATACTGAATTTTGTCCAGGCCGGGCGCAGTTTTCCGTTTCGCATCGTCAATTGCAGCCAGCAGCTCAGACATCGAAAAGGGGCTCTGCGTCGGCAGCTGATGGTAGTTTCCATGCGACTTCAGGGATACCTGCCAAATTAAGATTTGCTGCTGAAGGAGGCAGTATATCGTATTTTGGGAAAAATTTTCGAGCAGCTTCTTTTTGGCGAAATCGCCCGGCAACAGATTAACCTCAAAGCATGCTGTTGCTGCTGCGTCAGTAGAACGACGACCGTGTTCCATTGCACGAAACGTTCGCCAGAGTGAGGCATTCGATGATTTATCAGAGAATTGTTCACATCATGCATGCCACTGGCGTCGCGAGAGATCGCGTTCATATCTCCGAGCCTTCGCAGTAAGATAATTAAGTCGTGTTCGTGCCTGCCCCGAAGTAGGGTCTCGCGTGGCAGCCAGCTCAGCTTGACGGCGGGCTGCCCACAAGTTAAGCAGGCCCAGATCTGGTGCCGGTCGACCTACATCAATGCAGGTAGTAGTCGTAGCACTGTTTAGTGCTCTTTGTATACGGTCAACAAGGAATGACGGCGAATCTGGAGACATACTGTGGAGACATGAGCGAAAGCTGTCCCAGTTGATCACAGAACATTTGCGGCGTAAAGGGCGGAGACGGGAGGGATGGATACCGATGATGATAGGGTGATGTTCACTTCCTCAGCAGTCTGGCTCCACGTGCCATGAGGGAGTTCCCGCGCCCAACCACCACGTCAAGTCTGGAGCATAGGCAGCACTACGTATGTGACGCACAGGCTGTGTTGCTGTCTCAGGATGGTTAAGCAGAACAAACAGGGCATCAGTGAAGGCGTCCCGCACACGCCTACAACGAGGGCTTGCAGGCGGATACCCCCAATCCGGGCGAGGGGCGTTAAAGTCGCCTCCGACTAAAATTGTACACCCGGGGTATTGCCGACGAACGCCTAATAACCAGCCAAGATTAATACGGGAAGGGGCGCCTTCAGCTGGTCGAACGTAATATGAAACAAGAACAACGGTTCCTTTCAGAAATTTCGCAGCAACTGCTACTGCCTCATGGTGTGATGTGCACCAATTTTCGAGAGAAAGGCGCACATGAGAAATACGCGTTTCAACATACCGCCGCCTTTCCCGGGGGAGAAGCTGTCTGCACGCGACGGTCGGTCATTGAAGGAGACACGTAACCGCTGAAGCCCGGAATGGATGGCAAGGAGTCGTTTCCTGAAGAAACATAGCCCACACCCGAAGCTTGTTAAATCGCAGTCGGGTCTTGAGCTCGGCCACCTTCGTGGAAATGCCTTTACAGTTCCACTGTAGTACACCAGGACGACCGGATTTCGCCATTTTCGTGTGCTAGTCCAAGCGCTGCAGTATCACAGATGTCAGGTTGGACGACTGGTTGACCATATAGCGGAGCCGCGATGTTGCAGAGTTATCATTGGGCGTTGTGGTACACTGGGAAGAGGCAGCAAATGGCCCTGTTGCGCGGGATGAAGGCGGCGGTGCTGGGCAATTGCTAGATTTGGCGGTTACTTCTGCAGCTCGCCGACGTCGAGCAAGCATTTCGTGGTGTTGTTGGAGCTTAGAGACCTCTGCTAAGAGACGATTGATTTTCTCATCCAGTACAGCTACATCGTCGTCTGGTAGATCACTACGCTACTGTATTGGCTGTTGTCGACGGCGTTTCTTGAGCACCGTATCGTTAGACTGTCTTGGCTGGAGGTGCATACGAAGCGGGCTCAGGAAGCTCTGGCCACTCGTCATCATCCCACTGGAGAGCTGCCAAGCGATTGGATGTCTGCACTGGTTTCATGTCTTCTAGTGTTCAATGCTTAGCGTTTCGAAAACGAGCCTTGTGCGTTGCCTTTTGCTTTGTCGGACAACTTGGAGATGTTATCTCGTGGCCGTTCGATTTGCAGAGACGTTACTCAGTACGTTACTTTTCCTTCAGACGCACCTTCATCGTCAGTAGCAAAAGGGCAAGATTTGCGCATGTGCCCTGCCCGGAAACAGTTGTAACAGTAAACCACACTCGGTTTATACGGCCGTGGCCTTAATATGCAGCCGTATTAGTACAGACGGGCTGGGAGTGTCGGAGGGCCTTGCAAGGTGATCATGCAGGAACGCCCCTTCCCTATGTGACGGGACTGTATGACTCGGTGCTTTGGGCAGTGCAGCTCACGTTGAAGGTTGGCTTGATCTTCTTTTATGTCGACGATGTAAACAACGCAACGCTGCAAGTCGGAGCCTTCAACAAGATACACTTGCATAGGCACTGAGATATTACTTGTGACTGAAATACAACTAAGCGTTTGGATACGTTTCACCGCAGTAAGTGTCGGGAGCCACAAAGCTATAGTGTTTGACTTCTTCCTTGCCGTGAAGCCCCGAAAACCTCTGGTTCAGAGACACGCGTCCAAGTTGGCCTGGATGATCCTGTTTGGTATATCGGTAAGGCTTTTGTTGGCTAGAGATTTAATCGCCACTTTATAAGAGGTCGATCCCGGTGTAGATGCAACCTGGTTTACGATAGTTACTTGATAGCCACCACTTGCCGACGACGAATTCGGTTGATCATCTTCCGAAGAACGCTTGTGAGGGGCACGGATGCTCGTTGACACGGATGGTGGTGCCGATAAGTTCATTGCAGAGCACGTCTCCTCATGTCGCACTGTTGGATGTCCATCTCGGCGTGTTAACCGGGTGGCCATAGCCGTGCTCCGCCCAGAGAACAGGTCACTTACGGGCTGTTGTGCATTTTGAGAATAATGAATGGGCGCTGATGCTGAAGAACCGGGAGCACCAAGCTGGACCTGAGGCCGATGGTCAGTTTGAAGTGTCGACGGCATTACAGGAGTTGCAGCGCTCAACTCCGACGAAGCTACCACTGCCAGCGTGGCAGCGGCAGCAGCTGCAATCATGCATGGATAGCATGCACTGGCATTCTCGCAACCTGATGCCGAGAGGACGTCTGGAGCTTCCTCGGAAGTAGAGGTTCCACTTCTCTGGAGAAAGGACAGGCACTTACAAGGACTGCAAGAATTTTCAGAGGAGCCATGAAGCCACCTTAGCAGGAAGACACTTCTTCTTTCTTCCTGACGCACTTATTGTCCGTTGAAATAAAATATTGCTACGAAGATGACGAAGCGGGCAGTGGCGCGGGGCGGAGCGCTCGCGCCAGGCCCGCTGGCCAATAAAAGCATATGTCATCCTCATGTCATCACGTCGTTCTGTTTCTGTTGTGTCGCCGTATTCCATCGCTAGTTATGCCACCACGTAACATTTGGTTGGAGGTGCGGTTCATCCCCATCCTCGCCTTGCACCGCCGAAGCCAACCGTGCGCCGGGTCCATCTGCTGAAAGCCCGTGGAGATCGCCGCCCAGCTCTGCCCCAGCCCTTTTTACTCAGACCCGACCAGCCGCGGTCCCCAGCCTCGTCCCCAGCCCTGACCACAACACATGACGACCAGGAAGAGCACAAACCGACCCTATCGACCCTACCGACCCCACGACGAAGCGACCTCACGACCACTCAAGCGAAGACAGCACCCCGCCCAAGTTGTTCGGCGTGTCCATGAGCCTTGACCTTCGGCAAACGGTGAAGATTGCACTTGATGCTCCGGTGCAAGCGCATTCTTCCCATCTTCGCATTCATTGTGGTGTCCAGCGTTTCATATCCCAATCCTGTGTCTGTGTTCATCGTCGCGTCATGCATTGGATTTCTAGTAATCGATCGGGACGATCGGTCGGTGGCCCCGGGTAATGCTACGAAGATGACGAAGCGGGCAGTGGCGCGTGGCGGAGCGCTCGCGCCAGGCTCGCTGGCCATTAAAAGCATGTTTCATCGTCATGTCATCAAGTCGTTCTGTTTCTGTTGTGTCGCCGTGTTCCATTGCTTGTCATGCCACCACGTAACAATAGGATTCCACTATCTATCTCGTCATCATTGCCATTCATGTGAAATAATGAAGAAGGAGAAGAAGTGCACTCCTCAGTTTGAAAAGGTTAGGATTTTGTATCGCCACAAAGAGAAGATGACGAGAGAGATCGTGGAATCATATTTTATTTCAACGGACAATAAATGTGTCAGCAAGACTTCTCTTGCTCTTTCAAGCAAAGAGGTGTCTTTTTTAAGTGACATTTTGTGCAGCAAGTGAACCCAGGGTTTGTTTCACGTGATTGTTTCGTTTTCTTCATGTTTGTTTTTTCTGGGCCTTGGAGTAAAGGGCTTAGGCATAGTTGTGAGTCAGCGTTTGTACTGTGGCTTTCTTTTATCTTGTCCTTTGTCTTCGGGTTCGCGCTGTTTAAATTAATAATGTTGGGAAAGCGTTGCGTCATCTACGTCACCTAAAAACGCAGTGACTTCACCGGTCATAGTGGAAGGTTCGACCGGCGCTCGCGAAAGGCAATCAGCATCCGTGTGCTTCTTTCTAGATTTATAAATAACTGCCATGTCGAATTCTTGAAATCGAAGGCTCCAACGCACGAGTCTCCCTGAAGGGTCCTTTAAGTTCGTCAGCTAACAAAGAGTGATGGTCGCTAACGACTTGAAAGGGGCGAATGTACATATAAGGGCAGGGCTTCATGACCGCCCATACCACTGCAAGGCATTCTTTTTCGTTGCCGAGTAGCTCGCTTCTACTTTAGATAGGGTCCTGCTGGCGTAAGCAATTACGTTTTCAACACCATCCTCGCGCTGCACCAACACAGCACCTAAGCCCACGTTGATGGCATCCGTATGAAGCAGTGTAAGGGCGTCGTCAGCAAAGGGCGCCAGGTCAGGTGGTGTCTGTAGACGACTCCGCAGCTCATTAAAAGCTTGTTGCTGTTCTTAACCACAGCTAAAGACAGTGCTGTCATGCGTCAGTTAAGTTAATGGCAAGGCTATTCGTGAGAAGCCAGCAATAAACCGACGGTAAATGGCGCAAAGACCCATTGAACGCCGCATTGTCTTTTTGTCCGTAGGCATTGGAAATTTGTTTGCGCAGCAACCATAGTTCTGCATAAAGAAAGTAACAAAATTCCCATATGGAAAGGTGTTAGGCAAGGAGACATAATCTCTCCAGTATTATTCACAGCTTGCTTAGAGGAAGTATTCAGAGATTGGAATGGGAGCAGTTAGGGATAAGTGTAGATGGAGAATACCTCAGTAATCTGCGATTTTCTGATGACATTGCCTTGTTAAGCAACTCGGGGGATATACTGCAAATAATGATTGATGACCTAGACAGGAAAAGTAGAAAGATAGGCTTGAAAATCGATATGCAGAGGACTAAGGTAATGTTCAACAGCCTCGGGAAGGAACAGCAGTTTACATTAGGTAGCGAAGCACTGGAAGTAGTAGGCGATTATGTCTACTTAGGACAGGCAGTAACCGCAGATCCCGACCATGAAAAGGAAATAACAAGAATAAGATTGGGATGGAGCGCATTTGGCAAACACTCGCAGTTTATGACTAGCAGCTTACCGGTATCCCTCAAGAGGAAAGTGTACAACAGTTTCATCTTACCTGTACTCACATTTGGGGCTGAAATGTGGAGGCTAACCAAGTAAGTTCTACTTAAGTTGAGGACAACCCAGAGGGCTATGGAACGCAAAATGGTAGGGGTAACATTAAGAGATAGGAAGCGTGCAGAGTGGGTCAGAGAAATAACTCAAGTTACCGACATTCTAGTGGAAATTAGGAATAAATGGGCATGGGCGGGACATGTAGTGCGAAGAGAGGATTACTGATGGTCGCTTAAGGTAACAAACTGGATTCCAAGAGAAGGAAAGCGTAGCAGGGGGCGGCAGAAAGTTAGGTGGGCGAATGAGGTTAAGAAGTTCGAGGGGGTCAAGTGGATGCAGCTAGCACAGAACCGGGTTAAGTGGAGAAATAAGGCAGAGGCCTTCGCCCTGCAGTGGGTATAGTCAGGCTGATGATGTTGATTATTGGGAATTTGGTGACTGGGGAGAGCTTTTCAGGATCAGGCCGAACACCTTCTTGGCCGGACACCTTGGTGTTCTATCGAGACGAGACAGTATTAAACAAACGGTTGTCTTTAGTTTCTTCTTGTTTTTTTTTACTTGCTACGGGACGCTTGCGGAGTGGGGTATCTCCGCCCACAGCTTATCTCCGCATCGTAACAATACTTGGCGACGGAAGGCGAAATGAAAAGACCTTCCCGCGATGCCAAAACTCGCATGGATTTCCGCGCGCTGCATGCACTAAGCACAGCGAATAGGTTCAGTATATTTACATACTGCACTTTTAAAAAGGTATAATAACTCATGTATCTTGCACCATTCGCAAAGGCGAAGCAGTGGAAAACATCTGTACAGAAACAACGTCCTGCCGTCGCGTTTCCACGCTTGCCGGTTGACGGCTGTGCATGTCTAGCATTTAATGGATTTCATTGTTTTAGTTTCTGCTTCGAATGGACTCACCGAGACCTGCAACGTATCATGTATCTCAAAAGTTCACTTTGGCGCACTGTAAGAAATTAAGTAACCGCAATCATCTTTTTGAGGAATGACCGGAAGAAGTTGGTGACCTACCATGTCAGAGTACGGAAAGGAGTTACGACATTCATTACGCGATCTCCATTATTAAGAGCCAAGAACGAGCTGCACCAGTGGATGTTGTTTCAATCAGGTCCAATGCATGCAAAAAAGAACCAGCGCAGGCTTGAAAAAAAAATGGTTATGTAGTGTTTCCTGCACAAGATGAAATCTGCGGGAAGCATTTTAACACTGGTTGAATGTGACTTGTACATTGATTCGAGGCCCATTTCGAGGCAAAGGAAAAAAAAGAAATGAGATGGCAACATGGCTTGGTTAGCAGCATACTGGAATCAAAACGCCTATCGTGATTGCATCTATAGAGCTCATACAACACGATATTTACAATTATTCTGAACTGAACTGATATAAATCTACCGGGTCGTCAGATATTCATTTGTACGTAGACACCTTGAGTGATGCGTAAGCATCCATACTCAAACATATATGTAACTGAAAAACAAAACTCGGGAAGCACTTTGGCTCACTAAAGTGCTTCAAGGCAGAAGCCTTCCCCGCCGCACTGCTTAGGCATTCTCTGCGAAACCGTTTGTGACTGACTAGAATTGTGACACATACTGCGCCTTTTCTTTGCTGTCAACCAATTTGAAACGCCGCTGATGCCTGCTGTACTGCGTATATTTCTATATATGCTCTGTGGGGCGGCGTTCGAGGACTGAAAGACGCCGCGTGGACGCCTGAATGAGAAAGCTTGGTGGTGGTGGTGAAAGCGTTTATTTCATATTGGGAAGTGTGACGCGGAGCCTTAAGGGCTTCGGCCTTATAATACTGGGTGGAGACCCTAGTCAGGGACCCCAATGGGGGTTGCCGCCGCCCGCGCACGGCGCGTTAAGGCCCTTTGGGCCTGTAGGTCGCAGCAGCTGAGCAGGGTCGCCTCCCAGTCCTCCCGGGAAGGGTTAGGGATGGGGGGGAAGGGATGGGTTTTGTTGGCAGGCCCATACCATGTGGTAGGTTCCAGCCACCTCCCCACAGTACTGGCACTGTCCAGTGAATTGTGAGTCAAAATGTTTAAGTACTGCCGGGCACAGCATTGTGTTAGTGAACAGGCGCAGGAGCAGCCTCTCGTTCGCTTTTCCTAACCCTTTGCAGGGGTTAGGGTATTTGCAAAGCGAGTTGGTGTCAGCTTCGTATATGCGTGAATCTCGTGGTGACGTCAACACCAGACATAACTTCACGGCCGATGATGTCACCATGCGATGGCTATGGACGTCTCGAAACATCTAACCATTACTGTTGGTCAGTGATAGTTAACCATGACTTGCACTTTCTGAGTACTAGTTAATGTTAACAGCCTTTTGCTTGCTAATCAACGCTTGCCCTTCTGGAAATGAATTTATAAATACAATCCGCTCGTCAGTTGTATTTCTAGGGATTTCGAGTTGATGCTGCTCCACTTTTGCACATTTCATCATGGGGCTGGAAACAAAATATGACAATATAATCCACCCTAAGAAGACTTCTGCAATAAATTTGTTGATATCATTTAACACCGATCAGCGTTATCATTGGCAGCTAAGGACATACATTTTTCGAGAACAGCTGTTAGATCTCCAATGTTACTACCATCATCATCATCAGCCTGATTATACCCACTACAGGGCGAAGCACTCTCCCATATTTCTCCACTTAACCCGGTTCTGTGCTAGCTGCATCCACTTGACCCCTGCGAACTTCTTAATCTCATCCGCCCACCTAACTTTCTGCCGCCCCCTGCTACGCTTTCCTTTCCTTGGAATCCAGTTTGTTACCCTCAGCGACCATCGGTTATCCTCTCTTCTCACTACATATCCTGCCCATGTCCATTTATTCTTCCTGATTTCCACTAGAATGCCAGTAACTTGAGTTATTTCTCTTACCCACTCTGCACGCTTCCTATCTTAATGTTACCCCTACCATTTTTCGTTCCATAGCCCTCTGGGTTGTCCTCAACTTAAGTAGAACTCTCTTGGTTAGCCTCCACGTTTCAGCCCCATAGGTGAGTACAGGCAAGATGCAACTGTTGTATACTTTCCTCTTGAGCGATACCGGTAAGCTGCTAGTCATAATCTGCGAGTGCTTGCCAAATGCGCTCCATCCCAATCGTATTCTTCTTATTTCCTTTTCGTGGTCCGGACATATTCGCCTACTACTTCCAGTATTTCGCTACCTAATGTAAACTGCTGATCCTTCCCGAGGCTGTTGAACATTACCTTAGTCCTCTGCATATCGATTTTCAAGCCTACCTTTCTACTTTTCCTGTCTAGGTCATCAATCATTATTTGCAGTTCATTCCCCGAGTTGCTTAGCAAGGCAATGTCATCAGCAAATCGCAGATTAATGAGGTATTCTCCATCTACCCTTATCCCTAACTGTTCCCATTCCAAGTCTCTGAATACTTCCTCTAAACAAGCTGTGAGTAGTACTGGGGAGATTGCGCGTCCTTGCCTAACACCTTTCTTTATGCGAATTTTGTTACTTTCTTTATGCAGAACTATGGTTGCTGTCCAGCCACTATATATATCTTCCAGCACTTTCACGTACGGCTCGTCGGCCCCCTGATTTCGCAATGCCTGCATCACCGGCGAGGTTTCAACTGAGTCAAATGCTTTTTCGTAATCAATGAATGCTATGTATAAGGGCTGGTTATATTCCGAGCGTTTTTCTATCACCTGATTGATGGTATGGATATGATCGATAGTAGAGTACCGTTTCCGAAACCCTGCTTGATCCTTTGCTTGATTGCAGTCTAAGGTAGTTCTGATTTTATTAGCGATTACCTTAGTAAATACCTTATACGTAACAGACAGTAAGCTGATTGGTCGGTAATTTTTAAGGTACTTAGAGTCCCCTTTCTTGTGAATGAGGATAATGTTTGCATTCTTCCATGGTTCCGGTACCGTCGATGACACCAGGCACTGCGTATTGTTGTGACCGTGCATCATCCGCACTTGCGCGCTCTATTGTTCGCCTGTGGGCATGGATAAGTGCTGTGGATATGTGCTGTTGGTACAAGGGCTCTAAATGAGCCTGTTTCCATGAATCCTTTTGTGTAAGCCTGTTTTGCTTTGTTGAGACCCCGCAAATGCCAAGTTGGCCCTGTCAAGGGAACGTCTAGAAAAATACAAAGAAATGTCCCCCTGCGGGGAATAGCCGGAAGTGCTTTCGTTCAATTGTTCACCCTTCCCGTCGAGAAGCGCTATGGTCAAGTAAGGAATGCCTATTGTCCAAAGGAGGCGACAGAGTGACACGTCCGCTGACGTACAGGACAAGAAAGGAGCAAGGTGATTACGGCCTTTAGAGAATTTCCCGGGAATGCAGGAAAGATTTGCAATTGCTGGAAAGGGACAATGCTCGGAGCAGTATGCGGCGCGGACGTGCACTTGGGTTTCTGAGAAGGAAATCCACTTGCCGGAACCAGCCTATCGATTTTTGACTGAAGAATAGAAATGTACCTCCTCGCCGTTCCCAAGCTCTTCCCGCCAACAAGTGACCAGGCCCAACGAAACAATGCCGGGCCAGTCAGTGCTTCAGACCATCAGTGCAGTGATGTGTTCGATTGGATGCCGATATCTGAGGGGCGTGCCCTGGATTTGGTTGGTCAGCATCTTCAGAGAGGGTCTGGACATAGGGGGTTTTAAGGTCGTTGCAGAGCACGAAATGTCGCTCTGAGCCCTGGGTAAACGGCTCATCCAGTCGGTTCTCGCTATGAACTCTTAACGCTTGCCATTTTGCTGATGTACCCTTCTTTTTCATGTAAATAATCATGTAAATACGTTTTCTCAAAGTGCCATTAAACCTGCTTGTATATATTTTACCAACTTCGAAGATTCAATCCTTTATCAACCCCGAGTCTCTGCACGCTACCAAGTGAAGGCCGGGTCAACTTAGTCCCAGCGTCACGACAACTGGTGACCAGCGTTGGGATCTAGATCTACAAGCTACAACATCTGGTGATTGGAGGTGGATCTGAAGCTACAAGCCACAACATCTTGTGATCGGAGGTGGCATCCCAAGCAACAAGCAGGAGCAGCAATCGGCCAACAAGAGAGCAGCTCGGAACATTGATCGCATGTGTGGGTGAGTGCTTGGCTTTTCTTCTGATGTTGACCAGGTTCTAGAACAGGGTTAGATTTTGGAACTGGTCAAAAGTGTTGAAACGCCTTTAGGTTTGGTAGTTTGCACTGTTCTTTTGGAAGTAGCCGACACTCGGAGCGATCATGGACCGACAAAAGCTGCAGAAACCGGAACTGTTGCAATTGTGTGAGGAATTGGGAATTGATACAAGTGGTTTGGCACGAAAACCCTTGATTATAAAGGCAATCACTGATTAGAAAACCGATGACGAGGAGCTCAGTGAAGCATGGAACCTCATCGGACAAAAAAAGGAGGAGCAGCTCAGACAACAGAAAGAGCGGGAAAAAGAGGAAAAGAGGCATGAGCGTGAACTTGAGAGGGAAAAAGAGGAAAAGGAGCGTGAACTTGACAGGGAAAAAGAGGAAAAGAAGCGTGAAATTGAAAGAGAAGCAAAAAGGCTGGAGCTAGAAATTGAGCTCCAGAAATTAGAACTAGAGTTGAGCAAGAGGTCGGGCAATTGTCCCCAGCTAGCGATACCTCTTCTCAACAAGGAGGCAGATTTCAAGATGTCAATGTACATGCAGCCATATGTGATATCAGGGGATATCGGTGTGTGTCACAAACCCCCGCCTTTACGGTCAAAAGAGGTGCGGGATCCCCTTTACGATTTCCCGTCGTTCCTCTATGAGGGTTGTGAACACATTTAAAAGTTAGGCCGGTCAACCCGTGAAGCACGTGTGTCGGTGTGTGATTGAGGAATAAGTACAAATAGGGCACCTTCGTTTACAAACAGTTGAAGGTTTATAAATAGCAGACCAAAATTACACTGATAATAATAGAGTACAATGAAAGAGAATACAACGCCACGACAAGATATTGATAAAGACGAAGAAATAAATGATAAGAGAAAAAAAATAACCCGACAATGAACAAAACACTGTGATAAAAATATGAAGACTATAAAGATAATAAAGCAGGTATTTCAGATATTATAAGTATGAGCAAAAGTTACATAAGAACACAGCGTAAAATACTACTAAGTCAGGTCAAAAGTTAACAAAGCGAAAATAATGTTCGATTGAACAACAGTCCGTGGCGAATGAAATTCTCACGTCTTCTTGTTTGCTGAGGCGTCGAAGGCTGTGTTGCTCGGTAGCGGCGGCCGTACAGATGCAGGGGACGATGCGTCGATCGCGGGCCCGAAGAAACACAATACGCTTTCGGAGCACCGCGGAGTGGCCGGAAGTTTGAATCTTCCCAAACTCACTGGTGAGGGCGTGCTGCTGTCGGTTATTTTATACCCTCGGCCGACTATGCAGCAGCCGCGTCAAGGACAGGCGGTCGCTGCCCCATCGGCTTGTCGAATCTTGTCCAGAGGAGCGACGGAGTCCCGTGAATTTCGCTCTATATTCCAGCCATAAGCTCCCGCATCTTCCGCTGTATAATAGGTGAGGCAGCTTGTCACACTGCCCCCCCACTGAAGAATATTGCCTCGGAATATTCTAGAACTCCACAAGCGCCGAGAACGATGTTATTACGCCCCTATAGAGGGGTGCAGTAGATTGGGTCCGTTCAGTGCACTGAAGATCGTTCGTCACTCAGTACCGTTCATGACGCGCACCATATACGCACTGATCTGAACCCGCACACACCACAACACTGTAGTTCTTCAGTCATGTCTTGCGCACATGTCACAAGTCACGGATCACTGATAACAATCAAGTGCACATATATACAGGCACATCGTGTACGATTTTCATTACACAATCAACACAATGCAGCTATGCAGTAGTGCAAGCTTAACAACTATTCCAGCCGGCTCATGTAATCTGCTCCCACGTTCTCGCTGCCTTTAATATACTCGACACGGAAGTTGTATTCCTGAAGCTTAATACTCCAGCGAAGAACGCGGCTGTTTGCAGATTTTGTTTCTTTTATGAACTTCAAAGGCTGGTGATCCGTCTGAACGAGAAACCTTCTCCCGCAGAGGAAGACTTGAAATTTCTCGATTCCCCAAACGAGCGCTAAAGCCTCTTTCTCAGTGGTTGAATAGGCTACCTCTCGAGGGAGCAACTTGCGGCTCGCATAGGCAACTGGGTGCAGGATTCCGTCATGCGATTGAAGCAGAACGGCTCCAACACCTCTATCAGAAGCATCTGTTCGCAGGACGAATTCCCGGTCAAAGTCTGGCAATTTCAGAATTGGTGCCTCAGCCAGTTTTTCCCGCAAGTTCTTGAAAGCCCGTTCTTGCTCGGGGCCCCAGCTCACGACTGAAGGTTGACCTTTCCGTGTTAGATCTGACAGAGGACAGGTTAGGTCAGCATAGTTCGGGATGAAATCACGGTAGTAACCCGTGAGTCCTAAGAAGGATCGGACCTGCTCCTTTGTTGTCGGCCGTGAAGCTTCTTGTATCTTCTGTAGGGTCTTGGTGAGGGGTGACAATTCTCCGGACGCAATTTGGTGGCCCAGGAATGCGACGGTTTCCATTCCGATCTCGCATTTCAGCGGTTTGATGGTGAGACCAGCCGCTTCAAGTCGAGCAAAGACCTCGTACAATGTTTGGAGATGCTGTTCCCATGTCGCACTGGCAATGAGAACATCGTCGAAGTAGTACGCCACGTCGGGAATATCGGCCAAGATGTTCCGCATCAGCTTCGTAAAAATGGCTGGCGCCGTCTTAATACCGAAGGGCATATATCGGAATTGAAAGCGCCCCGTGCCAACCGTGAAAGCAGTCATCGCCTTTCAATCGGGTGACAACGGTACTTGCCAATATCCCTTGGATAAGTCCAGCTTGGAAAATAATTTCTTGCGGCCTACCGAGGCGATAAGGTCGACCGCACGTGGTAAGGGCTCGGCGTCGTCTGCGATGACTTCGTTTAACTTCCGAAAGTCAATGCATAGCCGATGCGTCCCGTCGGGCTTGCGTACGGCGATCACAGGGGAATTGTAGGGCGACTCCGATGGCTCAATGATGTCTAATCGGAGCAAGTCGTCCACTTCTGATGCAATTGCCTGTCTCAAAGCGTACGGTAGCGGATATTGTTTTACATTTATCGGCCGGTCGCTCTGTAACTTCAGTTGGCCCTCGATTAGCGTGGTCTTTCCCGGAAGGTCCGAAAATATACCTTCGTACTGTTGCAGAAGTTTCTTGGCTTCATTCTGCTGTACGTGGCTCAATCTCTCGGAAATGTGTACATCCCCGATAGACTGTGTCTGGGAGGGCTTAGGAAGCTCAATCTCTCCAGCGTCTGTGTCTTCTTCTGCCGATATTACTGCACCGACAGCTGCAACAATGGTGTCGTCTTTCCTTTGCTGGTATCTCTTCAGCATATTGATGTGGAATATTTTTGTGGCATGGCCCAAATCCACTTCATAGTCGACATCGCCCCTGCGGCTGATGACCGAAAAGGGACCCTTCCATTGCATGAGCAGCTTATTGTGCTCTGTGGGAAGAAGAATAAGAACCTTCTCTCCCGGTTTGTGTGAGCGTTTGCGGCTCTTGATGTTGTAGTAGCGGCTGTAACGCTCTCCTGCGCGCTCTAGCTCTTCGTGGGCAAGTTTACAGGTATTTTCCAGTCTGTCCCGTAGAGCAAGCACATACTCGTACGTCGTTCGCAACTCGTTAGGGATGGTTGCATTCGTCCAAAGCTCTCTAAGTACAGCCAGGGGTCCACGCACATTTCGCCCATATAACAGTTCGAATGGGGAAAAGCCGAGGTTTTCTTGGGGCACTTCCCTGTATGCAAACAAAAGTGGAGCCAGGTAGCGATCCCAATCGGTTGGTCTCTCTTGACACATGCGCTTGAGCATTTGTTTAAGCGTGCCGTTAAACCGTTCGACTAGGCCGTTCGCTATCGGGTGGTAGGGAGAGGTATGCAGCTGTTTTACTGACAACAGACGGCTAACCTCCTTCATTACTTCGGACGTAAAATTCGTGCCCCTGTCACTGAGGACCTCTCTGGGCACTCCTACACGGGAAAACATTTCGCCAAGTGCTTCGGCTACCCTTTCGGTCTCGACGCCAGGAAGTGCGACTGCATCAGGGTACCGAGTGGCATAGTCCACCATGGTCAAGATGTACCGATTGCCTTGAGCGGACTTCGGGTTGAGTGGACCAACGATGTCGATCGCCACCCTCTGAAACGGTGTCTCAATGACGGGCACTCGAACCAAAGGCGCTCGTGTGGTGTGACCCTTCGGAGTTGTGCGTTGGCACAGATCGCAAGAGGCAACGAACCGCTTAGCGTCAGCCTGCATTGCTGGCCAGAAGAATTCTGTCTGAAGCTTCAGTAGGGTTTTCTTCGCGCCTTGGTGGCCTCCCATCAACCCATCATGTGCCAGCTTGAGAATAGCTGATCTGTACTTTTGGGGCACAACAACTTGAGTGTACTCCCCGCCCGACTCGGCGACGTATTTCCTTTGAAGGACGCCGTTAGCAATGAAAAACTGGTGGCTACCCTTTCCTTTCTTCGCTTGCGGCGGGCCTACGCGATCCAAACACGAGCGTAGGGTCGCGTCATTCTCTTGCTCTTGAACCAACTCTTCGCGGCATACACTAGGGAGGCCTTGCAGGACTTTAAGCTTTTTCAGCGTTTTATCCTTGCACGCCTGCGCTCTAGTCACTACCGGACAAGCTTCAGCGGCATCCGAAATGGGCGCGGGGCTCTCGGTGTCAGGCGCTAGCTCTTCAACTTTTACTGCAGTGGACTTCGTAGTCTCGCTTTCTGTTGTCTTGTGCCAGTTCGGATCGGGGTCGTCTGCTGGCCTAGCACCTTCCACATTTCCCAGCACCAAATCGTACAAGGGATTCTCCATACACTTAGCGAGAAGTCGTCCCTGAAAGTACGGGGTGTCGACATCGACCCAAGCTTCTGGGAGCATTAGGACTGAGCGGTCAAGTAGGTAAACTGGAGACTTCGTATCGGTGATATCTTCTTTCCGTACTAAGTCCTTTCTTACCACCACCGTGTTGCAGCCTGTGTCTCTCAGGACTCGGACTGTCTGGCCTCCGATCATGCCGGCTACGACAGGTAAGCATTCCCTGATGGCGCATTCTTTACTGGTGAACCCAGCGTTGATGACGGGGATCTTCCCTCCATCCTTAAGTTCGAGGTATCCGTTCTCAACACATACTGCAGCGGACTCCCGATTTTCTTCTCTCTGTTTCGGGGCCCCATTTGCCCAGCATCTCCAGCTTGGATGACCTGGTTTTCCGCATTTGTGGCATTTCTTGGGCGGTCCCGATCCGTCGGATGGGGCGGCACGGCAATTTTCGGGGCGGTGTCCCGTGCGTGAACAAATAAAACATTTCTTTTCATCGCTGCTCTTCGCATCCGATGATTGAAGCAAAGTTTCCCTTCTCCCGGTCGTCTTGGAGACGGCGTTTTCTGCCTTACTCTTCGGGGTGCTTCGCTTTCCGAAGTTTGACCAGCCATGGGCCTCCACATACTTTTCTGCCCTTGCTACTGTTTCAGAGAAGGATGTGTCCTTCTTTTCTTTCAAAAACATTTGTAGCGGAGTGGCGCAGTTAGAAAGGAACTGTTCCTTTAGAATCAGGTCAAAGAGACCTGCGTACTCTTTCTTTGTGTCCGACAGCTCTATCCATCTGTCTAGGAAGTTCTGAAGACGCGTCACGAACTGTGAACACGTTTCCTCGTTCCGGGGACTAGCAGACCTGAATTTTTCTCTGAACCCTTCCTCTGTCATACGGAAGCGAATCATGAGTGCCTGCCGGAGCTTGTTGTAGTCCAAGCACTCGGACGCAGACATGCGACTAAAAACGCTGAGCGCTTCGCCACTTAAACATAGACTAAGGGCTGTAGCCCACTGGTCGCGAGGCCAATTCTGACTCTCAGCGACGCGCTCGAAACGCATGAGGTAAGCGTCAAGGTCGTCCCTGCCCTCATTAAAAACCGGCATCAGCTTGTGCGGGCTTATGCGTTCGGGCCGAGCAGCTTGACTCTCCCCCGTTTCTGACCTTGTCTCTCCGGTGCTGTTAGCGTCAGTTGCCGGATTGTTGCCGGATTATTAGGTAGGTCTCGTCGGAGCATCAGTAACTCCTTTTCTTTTTCCATCTCCGCTATCCGGAGTTGGGCTTTCTGCGACTCTATTTCCTTTTCTTTCTCCATCTCCGCCATCCGTAGTTTAGATTCTAGTTCTGCCTCCTCTTTCCGCCGCGTACGTTCCTCATTGCGTTCTTCTCTGCGACAAGCTCGCTCCTGATCTACCCATTTGAGCAGCTCTTGACCCTCAAAGCCAAAAGTTCGGCCATACTCAACAAGCCGTTCTAACTCTGCATCAGCCATGTTAGGTGGAAAGCGTTATGCAGTGCTAGGATACAACACTAAAAAAATTGCACCTACTCCTTTCTCCCTCACTGACACTTGGTTGACCAGTCCTGTTCGCGGACGCCAATTATGTCACAAACCCCCGCCTTTAAGGTCAAAAGAGGTGCGGGATCCCCTTTACGATTTCCCGTCGTTCCTCTATGAGGGTTGTGAACACATTTAAAAGTTAGGCCGGTCAACCCGTGAAGCACGTGTGTCGGTGTGTGATTGAGGAATAAGTACAAATAGGGCACCTTCTTTTACAAACAATTGAAGGTTTATAAATAGCAGACCAAAATTACACTGATAATAATAGAGTACAATGAAAGAGAATACAACGCCACGACAAGATATTGATAAAGACGAAGAAATAAATGATAAGAGAAAAAAATAACCCGACAATGAACAAAACACTGTGATAAAAATATGAAGACTATAAAAATAATAAAGCAGGTATTTCAGATATTATAAGTATGAGCAAAAGTTACATAAGAACACAGCGTAAAATACTACTAAGTCAGGTCAAAAGTTAACAAAGCGAAAATAATGTTCGATTGAACAACAGTCCGTGGCGAATGAAATTCTCACGTCTTCTTGTTTGCTGAGGCGTCGAAGGCTGTGTTGCTCGGTAGCGGCGGCCGTACAGGTGCAGAGGACGATGCGTCGATCGCGGGCCCGAGGAAACACAATACGCTTTCGGAGCACCGCGGAGTGGCCGGAAGTTTGAATCTTCCCAAACTCACTGGTGAGGGCGTGCTGCTGTCGGGTATTTTATACCCTCGACCGACTATGCAGCAGCCGCGTCAAGGACAGGCGGTCGCTGCCCCATCGGCTTGTCGAATCTTGTCCAGAGGAGCGACGGAGTCCCGTGAATTTCGCTCTTTATTCCAGCCATAAGCTCCCGCATCTTCCGCTGTATAATAGGTGAGGCAGCTTGTGACAGTGTGTATCTGGCTAACTTTGAGCGAACCTGCGAAAAACTGTCCTTCCAGCGAGACACTTGGTCTCAGAGATTATTGACGGTCCTGCCCTGCGAGGCAGCGGAGGTTGTCGCGCGGCTAAGCAAGGAGGACGCGGACAACTACGAGAAGGCCAAAGCTTGCCTTCTGAGAAAGTATAGGCTTAGCGCCGAGGCGTTCAGACAACGTTCTCGGAACGCTACTAAGTCCAGGGACTAGAGTTACCCTGAATTCCTGTACTATTTAAGAGTCAATTTGGGCGAGTGGCTAAAGAGCACAGATTCCTACAGTGATAGGGACGCTGTAGTCGAGCGAATTCTTTTGGAGCAGTTTTATAACTGCCTCTCAGAAAACGAAAGAAATTGGTTACAGGACCGAGGCGAAATTAAGTCTGCAACTGAAGCTGCCGAACTCATTGAGGAGTATGCTTCGCGCCGACAATTCAGCAACCCAGCAGTGAATAGTCCCCGCAATCCCAAGTTGAGTGTGAATAACTGCCAGAAAAGGCACTTTGCTAGATTTGCAAACGAAGAACGGAAGGCTTCTTCAGGCAAACGCCCTAGAAAGGACGGCAGTGAGAAAAATGGGGAAGTGACCAACGCACAGAACACAAAGAACAAGCTTGGGGCTAGGAAGCCGCTCACATGCTTTAGGTGTAATGAGCAGGGTCACATTGCCGTCAACTGCCGGAAAGAAAAGATTGCTTTCTCGTATGTCAGTGACTGCGATGAAAATATGCAGCTTTTGGAACCCTACCTGCATGACCTAGTAGTCAACGGGAAGCCTTGCAAGGTACTGCGCGATTCGGCCGCAACGATAGATGTTGTCCATCCGGCGTATGTGTCGCCTTCCGACTATACAGGACAGTGTGCATGGATCCGCCAGGTAGTGGAGGAACAGAGTGTGTGCTTGCCAATCGCGAACGTGGTCATCGGGGGCCCTTTCGGCAAGTTAACAACCGAGGCTGCCGTTTCAGGAAAGCTTCCTAAGTGCTATCCGTATTTGTTCTCCAAAAAATCGGACATGCTACTGCGTAAGAGGGGCATCCTTTTCGGAGACAGAGTTGTGCAAGCCTTAACACGTTCAAAGGCGCGAGAACTAGCTACACTGCTCATTCCAGAAAAATCCACAGCGGAGGAAACGGCAGTTAAAACAGTGGTCGATGCGGAAGATAGCAGGTCAGAAAACTTTGAGAGCGAGGCATCTCAGATAAGTCAACTTGAAAGTGAGCTAGATGAGACACGGAATGAGGACGTTCTTGAGAGTAACCTCTTGCCGCCAGTGTCTAGTAATCTCACGAGACTTTTAAGTGGAACCCGAGAGGACTTAGCTATGGAGCAAGGCAATGATCCTAAGATACAGGAGCTTTTTAAAAGGACGGAGCAGATAGGAGAACTAAAGAAATCTCAGCTGTCCGATCTGGGGGAGCTAATAACAGAGTTTGAGGCCTGCTTCGTGGACAGGCCAGGCAGGCCAGGCAGGACTGATTTGACTGAGCACGATATTGAGCTGACTTCAGACGTGCCAGTGCGATCAAGGTGCTACCCATTTTCTCCAAGGCAAAGAGAAATTCTGGATATGCTGGAATTGGGAGTAATAAAACCCTCGGAAAGCGATTATGCTTCGCCTATGATCTTAGTAGAAGCTCCAGGTAAAGACCCTAGGCATGTGGTAGACTACCGAAAGCTAAATTCTCTCACCAGGGATCAAGTGTATCCTATTCCGAGTATTGAGGAGAGAGTAGAACAGGTCAGTAGAGCGGCATATGTGACTACGCTGGACCTTACTCGAGGATACTGGCAAGTACCGCTCACTGAACGAGCCAGCAGATACGCGGCTTTCGTCACTCCGACGGGCAGCTACCAGCCAACAATGATGAGTTTCGGGCTCAAAAATGCTCCATTTTGTTTTTCCCGACTCATGGATAGGGTTTTAAAGGGGAGTGAAACATTCGCGGTGCCTTATTTAGATGACATTGTGGTTTTTTCCGACTCATGGGCGGACCATATGGTACGTCTAAGAGCTGTACTGAGCCTTTTGCGTCAAGCTGGACTAACCGTAAAGGCCGAGAAATGTTGCCTGGCAAGGGCGACCGTGGACTACTTGGGTCACAATGTAGGTCAAGGTTTCAGGAAACCCAGCGAGATTAAGATTTCTGCGGTAGCAGACTACCCGCGGCCGAGCACGAAGACGGAAATTTGGGCATTCCTGGGGCTGACGGGATACTACAATCACTACATCCCTAACTATTCAGCTTTGGCTAGCCCTCTAACCGACGCTCTCCGCAAGACAGAACCGACAAATGTAGTCTGGGACGAACAAAGGGAAGCCTCCTTCGTAAACCTGAAGGCTGTGCTGATTAGCCGTCCGGTATTGCGAGCTCCAGACTATGACCGAGAATTCACGGTCCAGTGTGATGCCAGTGATCGAGGGCTAGGTGCAGTTCTCTGCCAGAGAGATGACGTCAGTAATGAGCACCCCGTGCTCTACCTGAGCAGAAAACTGAGTTCTAGAGAGAGGGCTTATTGCGCGTCAGAAAAAGAGTGCGCTTGCATTGTATGGGCCATTCAAAAATTGCAGTGCTATCTTGGAGGGGCAAAATTCACCGTAGAGACGGACCATTGTCCCCTGGCTTGGCTGCAAACTGCGACATCGAAGAACAGTCGCCTTCTTAGGTGGAGCTTGATTTTACAGCAGTACAATTTTGAAATAAGATACAAAAAGGGGAAGTTAAATGGGAATGCGGACGCGCTTAGCCGCTGTTTCTAAGCCGTCCGAGGTGTTCCTCACCATGTATCCAAATTGATAATCAGGTTTTTTTTTTTCTCGTGCGCTTGTATATGTGTGACTATGTAAAGCAGCACGTTTGGTTTTCTAGGCATACGTGGGTCCTGAGCGTCTTGAGTGTGGGCTTTTCTCGAACAACGATGGCAGTTTTCTTTTAACCTGGTCTCTTCAGACGGGAGCCGAGTGCTTGCTTGGACATGTGGTTGAGTTTCAGACAGCTCAAGCAATTTGGCCTACGACAATCAAGACAACGCGACAAGCAACAGCGAGCTTCGAGCGTTCATGTGCAGGACATTAAGTCGTCTCTTCATGCAGCAGCTGCGACTGCTGCCCTCCGTGACTCTTCTGGCGGGGGAGGAGGCTGTTATGACCGTGCAGCATCCGCACTTGCGCGCTCTATTGTTCGCCTGTGGGCATGGATAAGTGCTGTGGATATGTGCTGTTGGTACAAGGGCTCTAAGTGAGCCTGTTTCCATGAATCCTTTTGTGTAAGCCTGTTTTGCTTTGTTGAGACCCCGCAAATGCCAAATTGGCCCTGTCAAGGGAACGTCTAGAAAAATACAAAGAAATGACCCCCTGCGGGAAATAGCCGGAAGTGCTTTCGTTCAATTGGTCACCCTTCCCGTCGAGAAGCGCTATGGTCAAGTAAGGAATGCCTATTGTCCAAAGGAGGCGACAGTGACACGTCCGCTGACGTACAGGACAAGAAAGGAGCAAGGTGATTACGGCCATTAGAGGATTTCCCGGGAATGCAGGAAAGATTTGCAATTGCTGGAAAGGGACAATGCTCGGAGCAGTATGCGGCGCGCACGTGCATTTGGGTTTCTGAGAAGGAAATTCACTTGCCGGAACCAGCCTATCGATTCTTGGCTGAAGAATAGAAATGTACCTCCTCGCCGTTCCCAAGCTCTTCCCGCCAACAAGTGACCAAGCCCAACGAAACAATGCCGGGCCAGTCAGTGCTTCAGACCATCAGTGCAGTGATGTGTTCGATTGGATGCCGATATCTGAGGGGCGTGCCCTGGATTTGGTTGGTCAGCATCTTCAGAGAGGGGCTGGACATACGGGGTTTTAAGGTCGTTGCAGAGCACGAAATGTCGCTCTAAGCCCTGGGTAAACGGCTCATCCAGTCGCTTCTCGCTATGAACTCTTAACGCTTGCCATTTTGCTGATGTACCCTTCTTTTTCATGTAAATAATCATGTAAATACGTTTTCTCAAAGTGCCATTAAACCTGCTTGTATATATTTTACCAACTTCGAAGATTCAGTCCTTCATCAACCCCGAGTCTCTGCACGTTACCAAGCAAAGGCCGGGTCAACTTAGTCCCAGCGTCACGACAGTATACAGGGTGGCCAGTTTGGCCAGTTTTTCTAGCACGATATCCCCCCCGTCCGTTGGCAAATCTGTAGTTATCTGATCCTCTCCAGCTGATTTCCCCCTTTTCATAGTTTCTAGTGCTTTCTTGACCTCGTCCTTCGTCACTGGTGAAAGGTGTGACTGTTTTTCCCTACCGCCAATCTTATTACGGTCCTGACTACTTTGGCTACTGTAGAGATCTGTATAGAACTCATCGGCTACATTGACTATCTTTTCCATATTAGTGATGGCGTTGCCCGCCTTGTCCCTTATCGCATACATCTGGTTTTTGCCTATGCCCAATTTCTTCTTTACCGCTTTAATGCTTCCCCCGTTCTTTACAGCATGCTCAATTTTCTCCATTTTATACTTCCTTATAGCGCCCACCTTGCGCTTATTGATTAGCTTTGATATCTCGGCCAATTCGATCTGGTCTGTTGGATTGGAAGCTTTCATACTCTGGCGTTTCTTAATCAAATCTTTCGTCTATTTAGACAGCTTACCGGTATCCTCTCTAACTATCCTACCGCCTACTTCTACCGCGCACTCAGTAATGATATCTCTGAAATTATTCTTCCTTGCCTCTAAGGTAATGTCGCCATCCTCAGTTAGAGCTGAAAAGCTATTCTGTAGCGAGATCCTTAACTCTTCTGTCCTCCCCCTCACCGCTAATTTGTTGATGGGCTTCTTTCTTACTAATCTGTTGTGTTCCTTCTTCAGATTTAGGCTAATTCGGGACCTCACCATCCCGTGGTCACTGCATCGCACTTTCCCGATTACCTCTACATCTTGCATAATGGCGGGGGTGGAACACATTATGAAGTCGATTTCATTTTTAGTCTCTCCGTTAGGACTTTTCCATGTCCATTTCCGCTTCTTCCGTTTGCTGAAAAAGGTATTCATGATTCGTAAGTTATTGCGCTTTGCAAACTCAACTAGTAACTCCGCTCAATACTAGTAAGTGGTGATTATTGATTGTTACGGTTGCCTCAGAATCCATAGGTTCCTATTGGCATCTGCTTAACTATTTTAATATTATAACATTTTCCGATATCATTCGACTGATGTTAATTAATTATCGATTCAATGGTGATTGGTATATGCCCATATAAGGCATACACCCGAACCGCCGTCGTCCTTTTTGAATGTGCTAGCAATAGGGCAGAAAATTGAAGAATGTAGATATTTATTTTTTCCTTATACATTGAGCCTTCTCGTTTCATTTTATTTAATAATTCAGTGTACATACATCGCCCACCGTATCCGTGCGCTGAATACCTGCCAAGGGGAATAAAGCTGAACATTGGGCCTGCAACTAGATGCAGAAGTACTATCCAGGCAAACCCATTTCTGAGCACTACAGGCGCGCACTTGTCGAAATATTCTCCCCCGCGATTTGGTTTCGAAGGTAGCATCGCTTGGCGAAGTGTATAGGCACGCTGTGTTTTTGCCCGCACCCTCGCGTCTCCGCCGATCACTGCGCCACACTTGTTTAAGGGAAGAACGCTATGATAAAGTAATAACCAATAACAATAATATGGGGGCATTGCAGACAAAATTGAAGTCGGTCGTAAATGCTAAGTGTGATAGCCACTAGTTAACAGATCCACGTAAAGGCGCGGTAGAAGTAAAGGCCTCGACGCTTAAATAGAAATTTTGGTGATTTTTGTTAATCATATTTTGTTGCAGCTACTGAATGGTTCTTGTATAAATGGATCACAGTCCACCTATGCGGCGAAGGAAGACGGCGAAATGTCAAAGATTTGATATTGCATCGCTGTTTTCCCTTTGTCGTCGTCATCATCCGGAAACCCTTATATTGCAGAAAGGATGAATAGGCCGCTTACTTGGCGGGACGAAATACAGACGCCCCCAAAGTATCATTGGGGTCTGCAGTGATCCAGATATTTCTTAACGGTGTGGATACAAAAGGAAAAAGAAAATCTATAGTATAATGTAATCGAACAGTAATAACAATTTGCACATCGATGCGGCCCTACGAGTCTTTAGTTAAAAGAAAAATACCTTTTTGAGGAGTATGGTAAGCGCTTTTAATCTAATGTGCATATGCTGAATGCTATTGAGGCGCACAGTCGCTGCCTTGATGCCTTGAGGCCAGTAACTATAAGTGATACTTCGACTGCAGCGAGACACAAGAAGAGAGAATACATGACGCGATTAGATGAATATGCATTGTGTGTAATCCATTATAGATATAGATAACATATGACGATAAGAAAATGGAAAAAAAACATGAATTTTCATTGTACTGACCACCTCCTTTCTCATAAAGAAAATGTCGAGTCTCGCTAATGTTTTAATGCTAGACTTTTTTACGCGCTATTGGCACATAGCTAACAAATATAGCACAGAAAGAGAGAAACACGTCGCCGCTATGTCCCCCTATTATTGCTATACTAGTCTATCAACCAACTCCTGGAGCTCGGCCAATTATTAAAGAAAATAGCTCGTTCACAGTTTCTCTGAACAGCCTTTTGCTTGCTAATCAACGCTTGCCCTTCTGGAAATGAATTTATAGATACAATCCGCTCGTCAGTTGTATTTCTAGGGATTTCGAGTTGATGCTGCTCCACTTTTGCACATTTCATCATGGGGCTGGAAACAAAATATGACAATATAATCCACCCTAAGAAGACTTCTGGAATCAAATTTGTTGATATCATTTAACACCGATCAGCGTTCTCATTGGCAGCTAAGGACAAACATTTTTAGAGAACAGCTGTTAGATCTCTAATGTTACTACCATCATCATCATCAGCCTGATTATACCCACTACAGGGCTAAGCACTCTCCCATATTTCTCCACCTAACCCGGTTCTGTGCTAGCTGCATCCACTTGACCCCTGCGAACTTCTTAATCTCATCCGCCCGCCTAACTTTCTGCCGCCCCCTGCTACGCTTTCCTTCCCTTGGAATCCAGTTTGTTACCCTCAGCGACCATCGGTTATCCTCTCTTCGCACTACATGTCCTGCCCATGTCCATTTCTTCTTCTTAATTTCTATTAGAATGTCGGTAACTTGAGTTATTTCTCTGACCCACTCTGCACGCTTTCTATCTGTTAATGTTACCCCTACCATTTTTCGTTCCATAGCCCTCTGGATTGTCCTCAACTTAAGTAGAACTCTCTTGGTTAGCCTCCACGTTTCAGCCCCATAGGTGAGTACAGGCAAGATGCAACTGTTGTGTACTTTCCGCTTGAGCGATACCAGTAAGCTGCTAGTCATAATCTGCGAGTGCTTGCCAAATGCGCTCCATCCCAATCTTATTCTTCTTGTCATTTCCTTTTCGTGGTCCGGATCTGAGTTTACTACTTGTCCTAAGTAGACATAATCGCCTACTACTTCCAGTACTTCGCTACCTGATGTAAACTGCTGTTCCTTCCCGAGGCTGTTGAAATTTACCTTAGTCTTCTGCATATTGATTTTCAAGCCTACCTTTCTACTTTTCCTGTCTAGGTCATCAATCATTATTAGCAGTTCATCCCCCGAGTTGCTTAGCAAGGCAATGTCATCACCAAATCGCAGATTACTGAGGTATTCTCCATCTACCCTTATCCCTAACTGCTCCCATTCCAAGTCTCTGAATACTTCCTCTAAACAAGCTGTCAATAGTACTGGGGAGATTGTGTCTCCTTGCGTAACACTTTTCTTTATGGGAATTTTGTTACTTTCTTTATGCAGAACTATGGTTGCTGTGCAGCCACTATATATATCCTCCAGCACTTTCACGTACGGCTCGTCTACCCCCTGATTTCGCAATGCCTGCATCATCGCCGAGGTTTCAACTGAGTCAAATGCTTTTTCGTAATCAATGAATGCTATGTATAAGGGCTGGTTATATTCCGAGAATTTTTCTATCACCTGATTGATGGTATGGATATGGTCGATAGTAGAGCACCGTTTCCGAAACCCTGCTTGATCCTTTGCTTGATTGCAGTCTAAGGTTGTCCTGATTCTATTAGCGATTACCTTAGTAAATACCTTATACGTAACAGACAGTAAGCTGATTGGTCTGTAATTTTTAAGGTCCTTAGAGTCCCCTTTCTTGTGAATGAGGATAATGTTTGCATTCTTCCATGGTTCCGGTACCGTCGATGACACCAGGCACTTCGTATACAGGGTGGCCAGTTTTTCTAGCACGATATCCCCCCCCCCCCCCCCCCGCGTCCTTCAGCAAATCTGTAGTTATCTGATCCTCTCCAGCTGATTTCCCCCTTTTCATAGTTTCTAGTGCTTTCTTGATCTCGTCCTTCGTCACTGGTGGAACGTCTGACTGTTTTTCCCTACCGCCAATCTCATCACGGTCCTGACTACTTTGGCTACTGTAGAGATCTGTATAGAACTCCTCGGCTACTTTGACTATCTTTTCCATATTAGTGATGACGTTGCCCGCCTTGTCCCTTATCGCATATATCTGGTTTTTGCCTATGCCCAATTTCTTCTTTACCGCTTTAAGGCTTCCCCCGTTCTTTACAGCAGGCTCAATTTTCTCCATGTTATATTTCCGTATATCAGCCACCTTGCGCTTATTGATTAGCTTTGATATCTCGGCCAATTCGATCTGGTCTGTTGGATTGGACGCTTTCATACTCTGGCGTTTCTTAATCAAATCTTTCGTCTCCTTAGACAGCTTGCCGGTATCCTCTCTAACTATCCTACCGTCTACTTCTACCACGCACTCAGTAAAGATATCTCTGAAATTATTGTTCCTTCCCTCTAGGGTAATGTCGCCATCCTCAGTTAGAGCGGAATATCTATTCTGTAGCGAGATCCTGAACTCTTCTGCCCTCCCCCTCACCGCTACTTCGTTGATGGGTTTCTTTCTTACTAATCTGTTGCGTTGTTTCTTCAGAATTAGGCTAATGCGGGACCTCACCATCCTGTGGTCACTGCATCGCACTTTCCCGATTACCTCTACATCTTGCATAATGGCGGGGGTGGAACACATTATGAAGTCGATTTCATTTTTAGTCTCCCCGTTAGGACTTTTCCATGTCCATTTCCGGTTCTTTCGTTTGCTGAAGAAGGTATTCATGATTCGTAAGTTATTGCGCTCTGCAAACTCAACTAGTAACTCCCCCCTGTTACTACCATGCTGTGGTTTAAATAGAAGTAGCGGAAATAGTGATCACCTATAGAGATTCTTGAACGCTTTCAAGTTGTTCATTTGACAAGTTAAAAAAAAAAACACATCTAATTATTATGCTCTGACCACTCCGAGTTAACAACGGAGGAAGGAGAACTGAGCATGCGCCACAAAATCTGCAAAAACAAAAGCAAAACTTAGCGTTTCTATGAAGGGTGGCGTGTCTTTGATCTCTCTTTGGTATCACCTGCATGTTTTTATTGCGCGGGTAAAAGGAAGCCTTTGCGTGATATGTTCAAGGGAGATCAAAAGTGAGTAGACGGCGATGTGAATAGACGGCAATCATTTTCAACGCATTACCAGCGCACTCGGACAGAATTAAACGGTCAAACGAAGCCCTGCTGTTAAGATGTCGCTTGCGACAGTGTATGCTGTGCTTATTTTTGAGATATTTTCGGCAGCATTTTCACCCGCTGTCATAGTGCGTCGCTGCTTTGTTGAGTTGACCACTTGCTTACGCACGTGAAGTTCTCAAGTTCTCCTTGCTTCTCCTTACTACGAGTATGTGTGGCCAGTTAATATTTTATGTTTAATCAACATGATCTTCGGTAACTTGTTACACATAAAGCTGTAGGACACCTGGGAGGACCGATAAGTGCTCTTGTGTGCAGTCCATATCCCCATCTTTTTAATCACACCCTGCTGTCTGCTTCGACACTCTTCCACTATGTCGACAATCGATACTGATAATCATTCGATTCCCGAAAGCTTCGTCTATCAGGTGAGCCGATCAAAAACAGCTCTAACAAGAGGCAGCATTTGCAATCGCCGCTCATCAAGAATCGGTAAACATAGCTTGCTGATACTGGAGGCCCCGAACCTAACTGGGCGTAAGAGCACCGACGGACAATCAGTGCTGGGCCGTCTTCGGCGCGAGTGTTTGAGGACAAAAGCCCGGGCGTGCGTATACTGCAGCCGTTAGGCTTTCTACGCACGTCCGCCTTCACCATTTGCTTTGACGGGCGCTCTGCTCGGAGGCCGCAGTCGGATTAGTCACGTATTGCCTTTTCTTCAGAGAGAGCGAGTTACTATTCTCACGTTTTATGCAATTTTACGCACGTTTGGCCGCAGCATATGCCAGGCTGGAGTGGCCAAGATTTGGCCCCCAGAGATCACCGGTACGACGTCGATGCGACAGGCAGAGTGGAGCCTTTCATCACTTACGAGGGCAAACAACACGAGCGAGAGAATATCCGTGCACAGTTTAGAAAATAAACGTGCTCATGAGGACACTATAGTGGCGCTGTTTAGGCAGGTAGTCGCGTCTTTCACAGTGTTCTGACGCTTACAGTGTAGGGTGTGTACAGTGTATGAAGCAGTGCAGGATGACACTAAACGTGACAGAAGAGCGCCAAACAATATTTATTTATTTTTGCATATGATCCTTCCTAGCGTACCACCTCATTTGATGGGAATTGAAATGCATAATAGAAAAAGATCAATGCACATAATTCGGCAGTTCACTCCCACATTCAATATGAGGTAATCCACGAAGCGACCCGTCAAATCTATTCATAAGTTATATGTTCAGAGAAATGATAAATTATTAAAAAAAAAAACATAGTGACGCCTGCAAAGGCATTATGCCTACTAGGTTGGTGTGTCGCGTGCGCGGTATAGAAGAAATAATGAATTTATGTAGCGATGGTGCTACGATTACGTTTGCACAAAAGACTGATGTAGACGACAGGGATGAATGCTTGGCCAAGTATGCAATCTATGGTATACGACGCAAGAAACGCGAACGATGGAGAGCAGAGCGGTAAAGAAAGGTTGTCACGCCCTTCAGCTTGACCAAAAAGCGAAAATTGTGGCTTACAAATAAATTTTATCGCCTTTCTTTTCCGGAATCTAGAGCTTTTTGTGTCTCTCGGTTACTGAGTCACAGTACCCGGGGTCAAATCCTGTCCGCAGCAGTCGACTTTCGATGGGGTCGAAACGGAGTGGCGTCCATGCGCTGTGTGGTGTCAGTGCACGTTAAAAAATCCCAATAGGTTGAAATTTCCGGACCCTTTCACTCTGACGTCTTTGATAGGCCGAGTAACTTTGGGACGTTAAGCCCCGTATACCGAGGCTTTTATCGCGCGCACATTTGCTTGTATTGTGCAAAAATAGTAGTGCAGGGGAAACAGCCCAAACTTGAAGGCGCCTATGGAGACAAGCTAGTGAAGCTTCGTCCTTTCATGCCTCTGATATATAATGCTCGTGACAGCATCAAAGTAGGCGTTTGGATCTATTCAATCCAGTGTAATAACTGTGTAAAATGTGGTGCCAGTGGCACCATGCCTCAAGCACAAGTGTCCTATTCTCCACGTATTCTCCGCCCACACTGCAGTACCTTTGCTCTAACAGGAAGCCCGCCTTTCTTAATGCATAGATATTTTTCTGGTATCAGAATCGGCCTAAAAATACTCTCGTCTTCAAGTATGAAAATACCACACCATTTTTCACGCGATGTAAAGATGTTTATGCAACGGTGTCATGTAAGGACTGCAGTGAACAGTAAACTCAAGCCGATGCAAACTTGGTAATAAACTGCTTTGCGTTCGGAAATTGCACTGTGAAATCTTTCGCTGAACTTTCAGAGGCTTTTATTCTCTTGATTTAGATAAAGCCTCCACGACTACATCGAATAATCTTTTTTTTTTTTTTTTCCCAGACGTTTGCGAAGGCACTTACTTTGTTTTCTGCCACTAGGAATTAAATTGCAATAAGAATCTTGCAAAACTGCACCGTCCAATTTTGACTAAAACTTTGAGGAGCTGCATGAGGACACTATTCCTGCCAGGACGCCGATAACCCACATACGTAAATGGCAAGCATCCGCCTCTCAAATTCGACCCTTTTAATCTGCCTTTTTTTATGAAGGAGAAACAAATTCGTGCACTGATGTATTAATACATAAGAAACAAGATACGAACAACAGACATCACAGAAAAAAGAGAGACGAGTCACTGTGTTATTCGGTAAACAACACCTACAGTGCGTACGTATCGTCTCTCATCTTGCTGTGTTGTCTGCTTCTCGCATCGTCTTTTTGCTAAAACAATGCGCCAACCAGCTCCCCAGAGTGTGCTAATACATCTTCATTCAACATTCCCTTCAAATCTTGAAATTTCATCGCTGAGCCACGCATCTGTCATTCGACAAGGAAAAACCATTTTGCAAACAGAAATGATGAAGGAACAATGAACCCTTCGTTGAATAGCGAAAAACAAATAATTTATTGCACATGTTCCCCGAAACAGTAATAACAGCCGACATACTTAGCTTCACTCTGGTGCCTTGTGAGAGCTGAAAATCAGGCAGGCTTATCTGGCGATCTGCGTCCAAATGCGGAGATCCTGCTGGTAATTCCCCGTTATCGTAACATAGGCCTCCGATTTACAACAGACAAGTGATGAACTCTTTGACCGGTGAGAATTGAGTTCGACGTACGCTGCAATCTGCGCATCTGTAGACGCCAACGTTGTGAGCTTGCCGTTTATGGCTGCGGGGGCAATTGTTTCCTTTACCCTTTTACTTTACTACGGCTGCGATTATTGCCTAAAGAAGAAAGCAGCGATTGTTATCAGAAATATTTTTCCTGTCTTTTGCTTTTTCGCGTAGTCGCTATGATGTCAAAGCCGGTCTGAGCGGCTCATGAGCCTTGCAACGATAGCTTACTCATGGCGTACGGATCTTTGTCCATTCAACGACTTACAGGGCGGTCTTTGCATAAGTAAAATCCGGGTGCTACCCTCTTAATCACACTCCTACAAGTCCTGCTTCGAGTCGCCCGCTTTAGCAGAAGAGCCGCACGCACGGTGTTTATAATGCATAAAATAATACAATACTCAGCGGCAGAGATCTCTGTCTGACGCAAATGCTTTGTGTGTTGTGTACGTGCTTCGGATGGAATACGATGCTGAAAAGGTCACTTTTTTTCAGACGGCGTATTTAAAAAAAGCTGCTCGGTCACCTCGGTGGTTTTCGTTCGGTGGTTTAATTACAGCGCTAGGTTCCAGGATTATAATGAACAAATAGGAAATATTGCACAAAATTAAGAAATTCACAATACAAGAAAGTATAATATTGGTCCTGGATCATGCTAGGGTACTCGGCAATGGCAGAGCAGACAATTGTACTGTACAACCACGCAATGACGATACCAAGTACCCAGCTTATAAACGCGGTGAACAGTTGCTGCAAATGGAATAATGAAGGCAAGGCGACATGATAAAATGATGTTTACGAACTTTACTTCGCGAAGCCCTTCTCGCAGAATGAAACCACTCACTCCTTTGCCCATTTCTTCACGTGCCCGCTCTCATTGTCGACGCACCACGCACTGCTGCTCGGTGTCCCGTGATCGCACTCTCTCGCATCAAAGCATGGACGCTGTATTTGCTGCGCACTAAGCCCATTCCAAAAAGAAAACACCACTACCAAAACAAGGTAAACACGGATGGCACGGCGCCAGCCACCGCGGCGCCGAATCGTCGGAGGGACGCTGCAGATGGGGGTTGTCAGTTTACATGTTCCCAGGCACACACACGGGACGCTCACGTTTGGTTCAAGGTTCACACAGCCGCCGCCAAGGCGGGAATTCCCGGCGCAATAAGTCAGCCGCCGACGTTACGGCTGGCAGGCAGCAGCGCATATCATCGCCACCCGCGGGAGGCGCCGTCCGTGCCCTTGCCAACGGGTGAATGCGCTGCCTGCGAGACGCCACAACGGGGAAAATGGTTTGCATGGAAACTCTGCAAAAAAAGAAAACCGTATCTCCAAGTAGGAAATTCGCAGGAATGAGTCAATCAGCTCAAATATGAGTACTTTGGTTGGTCTGTTGTCGTCCGGAAATTCGCTCGGCCAGCGAACAGGCCGAACACCGTTGACGGACACTGTTTCCTGCTTGTTTTGGTTGCCAAACACTGTCACACCGAGGTAACACTGCAGCAACCTGTTTGGCTTCCCGACTGTTCGTGCGGTGTGACATGCTGTTGGGGAACAAGTTGGTTCGGAAACTTGTTGACGGCTTGTTTGGCTAACTTGTTTGGTTGAACACTGTCACACCGAGGCAACACTGCAGCAACCTGTTCGGCTTCCCTGCTGTTTCTGCGGTGTGACATGCTGTTGGGCAACAAGTTGGTTCGGAAACTTGTTGGCGGCTTGTTTGGCGAACTTGTTCGGTTGATGTCGCTGTTGTGTTTCTGCAGTGTGACTCCGCCTTAAGTCGGCCGGCGACGTTACGGCTGGCAGGCAGCAGCGCATATCATCGCCACCCGCGGGAGACGCCGTTGCCGAAGCTCCGAGCCCATGCGAACGGGTGAATGCGCTGCCTGCAAGACGCCACAACGGGGGAAATGGTTTGCATGGAAACTCTGCAAAAAAAAAAAAAAAAAAAAAAAAAAACCGTATCTGCAAGTAGGAAATTCGCAGGAATGGGTCAATCAGCTCAAATATGAGTACTTTGGTTGGTCTGTTGTCGTCCGGAAATTCGCCCGGCCAGCGAACAGGCCGAACACCGTTGACGGACACTGTTTCCTGCTTGTTTTGGTTGCCAAACACTGTCACACCGAGGTAACACTGCAGCAACCTGTTTGGCTTCCCGACTGTTCGTGCGGTGTGACATGCTGTTGGGGAACAAGTTGGTTCGGAAACTTGTTGACGGCTTGTTTGGCAAACTTGTTTGGTTGAACACTGTCACACCGAGGCAACACTGCAGCAACCTGTTCGGCTTCCCTGCTGTTTCTGCGGTGTGACATGCTGTTGGGCAACAAGTTGGTTCGGAAACTTGTTGGCGGCTTGTTTGGCGAACTTGTTCGGTTGATGTCGCTGTTGTGTTTCCGCAGTGTGACTCCGCCTTAACGGAGTAATTTTATACCGTATTTATATTGAAGACACACATGTCTTTGTGCTAACATACCATAATAAAACTCCTCCTGAAACATGCAGGCGAGTGTTCTCGGAAAACCTCGATTCGTTATGATGTAGTATACTCTAAACAATATTACTTGCTTTTGCTAAGTGTGCTTTAAAGCGGAAAGGGCGAAAGTGCGTTTACAACCTAATTTTCCCTAACTGCATCGTCATTGTCGTCCCTACTATCATCATCTTCATCATCATAATCATCATCACTATCATCACTATTGCTACCATTATAATTTTAAACTAAACGCGCCGCCATTGTCCCTATCCCAGTACCATTTATCGATATCATTAACTGCGGCGTGATTATCGTTACTATGATCATTATCACTAGCTGCAGAGTTGTTGTCATCGTTAATATCATCAAGACGCTAGACAAGGAGAATTACCATCTATTTCCGACGAAGCCGGCGTGGAGTAATGCTTTGCGCTCTCGGCTGGGGACAGGAGGGCTAGTGGTTTTATTTCCGGGGGAGTCAGATTTTTTCCTTCAATATCAATTCGTGCGAATATATTGTGCAAGAATTTGCTTCTAATATTTCAGCAGCCCATAAGCTAAGAAATAACTTCCTTAAAATGCAAGGAAAAACATTTTGCTGTGCTTTGCAGTGAACAGATCACCATAGGAGAACATGCACTTGCTGGTAATATGTTTCTAGGCCCCTAAATTTGGACGACGTTTCCAATAAACTGGGATTACATTAAAAAATACGACTTTGCAACTATCAGGCTGTAACACGCGTTTTAACCTTGTTTTGCGCCGGAGGCCTTAAGCGGATTTTGTACTATAGCACAGATGCTGAAACATCACTGCTTTCTCTGCGCATCTGAGCCGCACATGCTTCTCTTTCTGGCATTCGTAAGGCGTGCTACGTTAATAACACACCAGCGTTGATTTGACCTCAGGGGCAACGCGTAGGGACACACTTCTGAGCTTTTTTAGGTGCATCGGTGACGTGACCAAATTTCGCATTGTCAGCAATTTTGGGTCACAAATTTTCCTTGCTCGGAACCGCGCTTTCTTCCTTAATTTGTGCCAGACTAGCCTAGTCTGTCGTTAAATTGTCCGGAGGACAGAGACACACCGCGCACGCAACTAAGGCGTCGCCGTCAGCGGCGGTGCAGTCGGCTACAATGTGCGCGCCCGCGCACCTTGTGCAGGTTGCCCTGCTTGCGTCCGCAGCAGCGCGGCAATTACGTCGCGAATGCCCATACGTGGCGCAGAAGGTACACATAGGTACATGTAGATCCTCCGCCACCTGTGCAGAGGGCCAACCTACAGTTAATCTGCCTTTAGCAACGACGCGCGCAAAGGCGTCTGGAGCCAGTGCTAAGACATGGGTTTTGGGGCCATATCTGGCTCTAAAAGTATATTTCCTGGTATCTGCCAGGTGGTCGAAATTCCTCCGTATCCCTCCGCTACGGCTCCTCTTTCTCTGTTTCCACTTTCACTCCCAACTTCCTCCCTTCCATTACTGCGTGGTTCAGGTGTCCACAGAAACAAGTGTGACAGATACTGTGCCTTTCCTTTCCTGTAAACCAATACTACTACTACTACTACTACTAATTATTATTATTATTATTATTATTATTATTATTATTATTAATATTATTATTATTATTATTAAAAGCTGAGACCATTCCCACGAATAGTCTCATAACGATATCTTGTAATGTCCCTAAGTTGTGCCCCACTTAAGTGGTCTGTTAGAACTATGGACTTGAGGGCGTTCGTAGGATTTCTGGGTAAACGGCCTCTTTACCCCGACAAGTACTCGGCGCAATTATATGTTTGGTTCTTTTTATTGAACGATTAGTTTGGTTATTCATGGCCTTTGCTAATTGCAGCCGCGACGCATTCGTAACGCTCATAGAATTGCTCCTCGTTGTAACCCGCAAGCTGCAATTAGGGCCGCAATTTTTTTCTTCTTTGTTTTATACTTCCTTATTGGTGTTTATTTGTTGTTGTTGTGGCTGTAGGAAGAAGGAAAAGAAAATGCACGGGCCTGCTACTGGCTCTGTAGCTGAGCCACCTTGTTGGCCACCTCCGCTGCCTCGGGCTGACAGAGGAGAAAATAGAGAAGAAAGAAAAAGAAAGAGAAAGACACGCGCCGCGACTACAGCCGTCGTCCACCACCGAAGTGGTGGCGGGTGCAATGACGGCCTACAACAGATAAAAATTTAGTGGCTGGCTAGCCTCTGCCGCAAGCGGCGTTGACCTACCATCCCAACCCCGTAGAGCCAGGAACTGCCACCCTTCACCACCTCAACTTTTGGTGTTTATTTGTTCTAAACACTCGCATTTCACGGGCCGCAAAGTAGGACCTCCAAGTGGTCAGACTAAAGTGACGAGAGGCGAGCGCTTTAGAAAAGCGAATAGTCGGCAAAAAATCTCTAAATCGGCGAACCAGGTGGATGAAAGTCGCCGACAAAGGGGATGCTAACGAGGGGTAATTTTTCACGTCTGGCTGCGTGTACTCGCATTGTCGCACCTCCAAAAGCGTGACCAAACTGAATTGTGTTGAGTTCACGTCACAGAGTGCAGGCTTGACACTCAAACTCTCCTCTGCAGAGCAAATACAGGAAACAGCAGGTACTGAGTTTCATGGTTTTTCCTACTGCTGTAGTGAAATTAAGACATGCCTCTTGAGGCTTAACACAGCAGTTCTCATTACGATTTGTACCGCTGCCTATCTCTACAACAATCTAAACAAGATTGCTCGTGCATACAGTTACAAGGATGTAAGATGGTGGGAGATACACGTATATCGAATCAGGGTTCCGCTTCCTGACTGAAATCCAAGCAGTCTGCATTTGAATGCAGAACCATCGTGAACTATTTTTGAGCTTTCGCGTTAAAGATCCCATTCGACTGAAAATGATGTGTCGGCGTTGCCGTGACAGCAGAATGGCCGACAGACCTGACATCATTCGTGGAGCCAGGATAATTAAAGTAAAGGATGAATTACAATTATGAGTTTGCAATATGCCTTAAACATAATTAGAACTCATATATCGATATAAAATCGATTATTTTCATTAGAGTGAGTGAGTGAAAACTTTATTAGATATTTCAAGGGTTTCGCGGTTGTGAAGTCTCCGCCGTCTTCTCTGGCGCTGGCGACTTGAGACTTCTCGTCAGCAAGGGTGGGCCCCAAGGCTCCACTGAGTCGTGCTGCATCAGTCGCGTGCTGCACTAAGGCCCTTTGGGTCGCGAGCTCGCCGCTGGTGAGCCGACTCTCCCATTGCTCCGCACTCGGGTCTTCGTGTTGGTGGAATGCTTTGTTGCGTTCGCATTCCCACGTGGTATGATAAAGTGTAGGTGTGGCATCGCACCAAGGGCAGGTGGCTCTGTATTGTGTCGGGAACATTTTATTAAGTATGTGTAGGTTAGGAAAGGAGTTGGTCTGTAATCTGCGCCAGCCGGTCGCTTCCTCCTTTGTTAGGGCTTTGTGTGGTGGTGGATATCTAATTCTAGCTCCCCTATGCGAGTGCAAGATCTCTGCGTATCCCCCCTCGCAAGCCTGTAGGCGGAGCTCCGGAGCATTTGACTGCCCTGCTCGGAATGCGTAACCTCGAGCTAGGCTGTCTGCTCTTTCGTTCCCCCCTATTCCCGTGTGGCCCGGGATCCAGATTAGGTTATGCCTGGGTTTCTCCTCGGCGGAGGTTGCCCCGCTGAGTATATTAAGGGCTGTTCTGCTGATCCTGCCCCTCGTGTAGTTCCTGCACGTCTCCTTCGAGTCCGTCAGTATGTTGAGAGATCTGCCCGTTCTGTAGCCTTCTGCTGCCGCCAGCGCGACGGCAATTTCTTCGGCCTCCGCTGTGCCGGCGACATTTACCGTAGCACACGTGACCATGTTTCCTTCCTTGTTTACCACTACCGTTGCGGCTACGCGTTCTCTCTCGCGCGGATATACGGCAGCGTCCGTGTATACGGTGTTGTCTAACTGGGCTAGAGTTCTCTCAACGTACTCGGCCCTCGCTTTTCGTCTGTTTTCATGAAGATTGGGGTCCATGTTTTTCGGCAATGGTCCCACGTTAATGGTTTTCCTAAGGTGGTCCGGTACGTCCGCGTATCTGTCTACCAGTCCGCTCGTGTCCCGACCCAACCTTTTTAGGAGCGCTCGTCCCGTGGGGGTGCCTCTGAGTCTCGTGATTTGCGTTCCCAGCAGAGCTTCGGCGAGCTCGCTGAAGGTGTTGCTGATGCCTAGCTGGAGCAACTTTTCGTTCGATGTGTGCTTGGGTAGGTGCAGAGCAGTCCTGTACGCCTTCCTGAGAATGATGTCGGCTTGCTCTCTTTCCGCCTTGGTCGTCGCGTGGTACGGCAGGGAGTACGTGACTCGGCTGACAATTAGGCTGTTAACTAGCTTGAGAGTGTCTTCTTCTCTCATTCCATATCTCTTTCAAAATTTCAAATTTCAAAATTAAATGGTGGAGTCGAACCTCCAATACACGACAGATCAAAAAGTTTGAAAGTTTTGCGACTTGGCTATAACAAAATTGGCAGAGTGGTCTCTCTACCTTTCGCTTAGGTCATCTCTGTAGCCCAGCGAGGTCTGAATATCAAGCCTTCTAGTTCGTTAAATGGTCTGTATCAGTGATTTAAACATCGAGTGCTCCCAGGATTTTAAACTCGAGTTCCGGAGCGTTATCAAATTTTTGTGCAATGAATGAAGTTTCGCCAAAGACCTCCACAGTAGTATGGTGAATATACATGGCAGTGAATGCCTTTAAAATGCTAGATTGAGTCTAACTCAATGTAGAATCGGAGGGTATATGTCCTAAAATGCGCGTAATCAAAACTGGCAACGCTAACAAAATGCACGCTATCAGTTCGTACGCTCTGAGGAGTGTGACGTATTACGTTGCTGTCTTGTAGTCGAACATCTGCGGGGACAGAGTTATGCAGCAAAGTCAGTCCCAAGCAGCGAAAAAAACAAACTTGCAGGTGGACTTCATTGGTAATCTGACCCTGTGTCTGCAGGCAAACTTTCAACAAGATACTGGAGGGATTTGCAGTGTGGGCGGCTAACTGCGAGTAGTACCATGATACTTCCTTAAATATTTTTATCCCTGGCTACTCTCCGCGCTAATTGATGCTTTGTGTGTCACCTGGTCTGAAGAAAAGCAGGCCTCGAATCGCATGGCATATAAGAGGGATGGAATCCATAAATTTCACCGAATAAGCTAGACTTCATACACATTTCTTTCTAGAAACAACTCTGAAATTTTGGGTTGGGCTGCTTTTCTTGCTGAATTTCATGTTAGTGAAATACCATCACTGTGCCTGAATGCATTATGAAGCCAAGTTTCGCAGTTATATCCTGATTGCAAGATTACTGCTGCTAGTAGACTAGTTTTGATCATGACTCCGTGCGAATTTTATTTCCAAGCATGAGAAGTGGCGTCCGAAGAGTCATGGAGGGATTAGGGGTGAGGTGGAAGGGGGGGGGGGGGCGGATGTTTGTCAATGTTTTGTTAGCTTCTGGCCGGAGCTTGCCTCATCATACGCGAATAAGTCAGTATCGGAGAAAAGTGTTAAACGGGGATACCCTGTTGCAATGCGTCTTTCCAGACTTTGTACTTCAACACAATAGCCTCCCCCAACTAAAATTTCAAGTAATTATGGGGTACAAAATTAGTTAGTGTGAATCATATAAAAGATGGTATCTTTTAAACGTCTTCAAAAAAAGCAAAAACAGAAAAAAGACTGAAGTTATGTTTTGATGCGCGACCTCCTAATTAAGCCTGTTCCTAAGGCCAGCGGATCCGTATGCAGCGTCCATTTCTGCGGCTAATGCTGCTGTCGTAAGCATAATGCTGCATTTCAAAACGCACATTACATTGCCCGTTTTGCTCTCAATTATAAATTCCAACATCTGGCTTAGAGGAAGATGTACGAAGGCATAAATTGCGGTCAGGCACACAAATGTAAACATTAATTCAACATCGATTATGCTACAAACTTTAACTTAACGTCAGCATCCTATAGAGAGCGGAAAAAATATACAAGTGGCAGCGCTACATTTCCAGCATCTTTTCGCTTTTTACGGAGCTTTGTGTGACAGAGGATTGATCTCAACTTGCATCTGCCATATAAAAGCATTGGGCTTTTAATATGGCACACCAATAGACGGTGGCCGACGACGGACTTTTTTTTTTTTATTTCAGACGATGTTTTTTTTTTTTTGCTTCGTAAGTAATGTATGTCCGTTGCGACACTTCTCGACGGCAAGGACCTCTTTTCCGTTCGGAACACGGGGCCCTTAAAATATCTCGCGTCACGGTCGTTTCTCAGGCTATGGGTGGCTCACTTATGCGAACGGTGCGTGACTCCTCATTTAGGGCACTTTCCGGAAAAGCGAGCCGGTCGGAAGCGGCACTCGACGTCACCGGCAGAGCGTCGGGCTGGACCTGTTATCTCGGCGCGCCTCAGCATCATTCGACGCGGTCCGCTTTGGAATTCATTAGGGCGCATTAATGCGTTCCATGCTCTCAACGCGTATTTCGCTACGCGGCGCCCACTGTCTAAAGTAATCCTTTCTTATTGATGCAGGTGAACGACACTTGCATGTGTCGGAAGTTGTGGTGAACTGTGCCGCCCGTTTCTATGGAGAAAAGGTCAGTGGGCTACTTCTTTGTATGCGGAGCAGCGCTCATTTTGCGTCACCAGTGACGCCTTCACGGACAGGGCTCGCCCGAAATACCCCGAGGGATTTTTTTGTATCCCTCCACACTTTTGCCGGCACTGCGCGACCGACAGCGTGCAAAAGAAAGCTCCCATAGCGGTGAGCGCGTTAAGAGTGAACTGAAGCGCTCGACCACGCTCTGGTTTTTGCAATTCTTCTGTTGTTTTTTTTCGTATCTAGAGCATGTTCGCAATAAATTTGACAGGACGGCGGCTGTACACAGCGAAGGAAAAATCTAGACGCGACATGTGAACTTGGCGCGGGATTCACGGTGCATTTTCTAGTTCTCGCTTATCATGCATGCTCCTTACTTTACTACAGTCTTTCGTAGCTCGTTCACTGCAGTATACTGCCGGGGAAGTAGCACTGAGGCTTCTGTAAATATAGCTTGTGGGTCGTCCTTCTTCAGGGTAATAGTGAAAATAAGTTCGCACATTTGGGTCATTGTTAAGAAAGAGAGAGAGATGGAATTCTCGCTTTCTGTTTTTGAAGGAACACACATAAATTAAGGGCTAGAAATGCAACAAAAGCCGGAGGAAGTGCAGAGCCAACGAATGTTACATACGTTAGGTGCTTCCGCGAAGGCGACACTAAAAGCAACGCAAGTTTTTTTTTTTTTCGGAGGAAGCCAGAATTTAAGAAAAGGTTAACGACAACATTAAAAAAAGTTAAGGACGAACCCGAAAATATCTAAACCGAGCATGCATACCAGTACGGACACACACACACACACACACACACACACACACACACACACACACACACACACACACACACACACACACACACACACACACACACACACACACACACACACACACACACACACACACACACACACACACACACACACACGCGCGCGCGCGCGCGTCACCATTTCGTTACATACATATGGGTATATATATATTGTAAGGGCGGGCTTGGCGGATCAGGTTTATTGCAGACCTGAAGCGATGACAATGGGTATCTACAAGAGAGAGCAGGATGAAGATGAAGAAGCGCATTCACTCGTGTGAAAGATGAAGCGCCATACAGTGCTCATACTATAGGGTGTTACACAATTAGAGGCGCGATGTAGAATGCTCCTCCCAGCTAAACGGCGGAATCCTTGCAGTTCAAATTTCGCACAGAAATCACATTTTGTCGCTAGTATTTTTTAATACTAAATTTGTTTGTGGTACTTGCCTGATTCGATCAGAAGAAGTAAAATATTCCCATCGCCTGCGGCGGGGGCGACGCCAGACAAACCGCTGCCCCAGCGATGGGACTGGTGGCGCCACCTCATGCTGCTTACAACTCAAACCTTCTGCCAGAAACGTTCTCCCCCTCTTTTCCTGCTACAAAGTTGTTGTAAGTAGCATGAGGTGGCGCCACCAGTCCCATCGCTGGGGCAGCGGTTTGTCTGGCGTCGCCGCCGCCGCAGGCGATGGGAATATTTTACTTCTTCTGATCGAATCAGGCAAGTACCACAAACAAATTTAGTATTAAAAAATACTAGCGACAAAATGTGATTTCTGTGCGAAACTTGAACTGCAAGGATTCCGCGGTTTAGCTGGGAGAAGGATTCTACATCGCGCCTCTAATTCTGCAACGCGCTATTTCGCCCGAGCAGTTGAAGCGGCCAGCCTGGCTGCAATTAGTCCGCAGCATTGCGCCTAATAAAAGACTACATGCGTGAACCGTGGACTACTTCAGTGCCAAGGTGACGGCTGTCCGGAGGAGGGTAAACAGGGGAGACCCTGAAGAAGGACGACGAAGAAGTTAACTGCGGAGTTTTGTGCAAAACCCTAAGTAAGGACCAATGCAACGACGCTGGAACTTGTCACAATGGCCAGAAGTGCGTAATGGTGTCCAAAGTAACACCTCGTCGCCGGTGTAACCTGTGGTCCGCTGTACAGCCGTGTTGTAGGCCAACGTAATGCAAGGAAGTATTACGTCCCAGGTTCGGTGGTCCTGGTCGACGTACATAGACAGCATGTGCCAAAGCGTGCGGTGAAACCGCTAAGTCAACCCATTGGTCTGCGGGTGATAGCTGAAGGTCAATTTGTAATGTGTGGTTGAGGCCTCAAGAACTGCGGCTACAATTGTCGACAGAAATGAACGACCGCCGTCATTGAGAAGCACTTGAGAGGCCTAATGGCGCAGTACGAGGGATTCCAAAGAAAAGGTCGCGTCCTCAGGTGCTGAGCCATTAGGCAGGACAGCGGTCTCAGCGTAGCATGTTATATGGTCGAAGGTGGTGACAATCCTCGTGCGGACAATGGAAGCGGCTCGTATAAGTATATGCCGGCAACGGCGACAGGAGTGGCAGGGCCAGGTAGAGGCTGTAATAGGCCAGCAGAAGATGAAGTCGGCCGTTTGCGGCGCTGGCATGGCAGACAAGAGGCGACGTATTTTTCACGTTTGAGGCGAGGCCTGGCCAAAATAAACAGTTTTTCACGAGGTGGTAAGCTTTATGAAAGCCTAAGTGACCGGCTGTAGCATCATCCTGGAGAGCTGCCAGAATATGGGTGCGAAGCGCTCGCGAAATAAAGGGGACCCAACGCGTGCCTTTAGGGCAATAAATATATCGGGAGAGCACGCCGTTGTCAAGTTTCAACTTTCGAAGTTGTCTGCACATCCTAGCGGTAGGAAGGTGAGAAGCACCGGTAAGACGGTCGATTAGAGAACGGAAGTAGGGATCTGCTCGCTGGTGGGAAATAATGATGTAGCGATCTGAGGCATCAGCAGCAGGAGCACTGGTGATATTTGGAGCCCTGAACGACATTTGAACGTCGAGAGTACACGCAGGAAGGCGCGAAGCGCTAGGTGGTGATTCGGGAAGCTGGTAACAGGAAATAGTATCGGCATCTTGATGTTTGCGAAACGATTTGTATGTGACATCGAACGTGTATTCCTGCAAACGCAGAATCCAGCGACCCAGGCGTCCAGTCAAATTTATGAGGGTGGATAACCAACACAGAGCGTGGTGGTCGGTAACAATTGTGAAATGGCGGCCGTAGATGTAGGGGCGGAACTTCTAAACTGCTCAAAGGACGGCAATGCACTTTTTCTCAGTGATGGTGTAGTGTCGTTCCGCTGGCGTTAGAGGGCGACTGGCAAACGCAATTACCTTCTCCCGAGAAGCGCTATCACTCTCCAGAAGTACGGCGCCGATACCAAGGCTACTGGCAGTGGTGTGGAGAATGGAGGCAGCAGTGTCGTCGAAGTGAGCGAGAACAGGGTCCGAAGTGAGGTCATTCTTCAGGGCTTGAAAAGCTTTCTCGCATTCTTCGGACCAAATGAAATTAGTACGGTCGGTAAGAAGGTAGTGTAGTGGTGCAGCAATGGTAGTGAAGTTGCGATTGAAACGGCGAAAGTATGAAGATAGGCCAAGGAAACTACGTAGATCCTCATTCCGCTGAGGGCGTGCAAAGCTCAAAACTGCAGCAAGCATGTCGGGGTCGGGTCGAATGCCATCGCGGCTGACGAGGTGTTCCAGGATTACGATTTCTTCCTTGGCGACATTGCACTTTTTTGTGTTCATCTGGAGACCGGCGGATGCCAGGCACGTTAATACTTGATCAAGGCGGCATAAATGATAAGAAAAAGTAGCAGAGAAGATAACTATGTCGTCAGGGTAGCATAAGCATGCATACATGTTTTCCACTTAGGTCCTCTAAGAACAATGTCAATCATGCGCTCCAACGTAGCGGGGGCATTACAAAGTCCAAAAGGCATGACATTGAATTTGTAAAGCCCATCGGGAATAATGAATGCCGTTGTTTCTTTGTCAGCATCTGCCAGTAAACGGAACGCAAATCCAAGTGGAGAAATATTCGGCGCCCTGAAGACAGTCGAGGGAGTCATCAATCCGCGGCATAGGGTAAACATCTTGGCGAGTGACTTTAATAAGTGCGCGGTAATCAACACAAAAACGCACGGACCCATTCTCTTTTTTGACAAAGACGACCGGAGATGAGCAGGAGGTAGCTGATGGCCCAATAATGTCTCGTCGGAGCATAGGATTCATATTATCTTCTATGATTTTACATTCTGATAGGCAACGCGGTTAGGGCGGCGGCTAACATTAGAAGTATCTTCTGTAATGATGCGATGCTGTGCAGTAGACGTTCGGCCCAAGGTCGGATTAGTGACGTCCAAGGAGGCTTGGTGTTTGCGAAGTAATTCCTGTAAAGCTTGGCGGTGAGAAGCAGGAAGAAACTGGTGGCGAGGAAGAGGGGCGGTAAGGATGGTGAGGGACACCGGTTGAATGTCCAGGGCACAAGGAATACATGTCCCTTTAGTCAGCACAATGGGCTCTGGGGATGTGTTCAAAGCAGCGACCAGCGAACAAGACTTGATGGTAACATGATTCTACAGGTTATATGGTGATCAGCAGGCACGATTAGCACATCCCCGTTATCAATGTCAGTAGAAGTCAGCGCAACACGTTGTTCTCATCCAGAGGGCAAAATCGAGTCAGTAGCGGCAAGCAGGTGATGACGGGGCTCGGAAGGTTCAGAAGAAGAATCGCTCTCGTTCGTGTAAATGACCCTGTCACAACACGAAATGCTGGCTGATGCAGCAGAAAGAAAACCCAGGCTAAAATAATTGGGTGAACGCCCGGTAACATCACGGCAAATTGTATATGGCGGCGGACACCGTCAACAAAACCTCGCACAGTACACTTAGCAGAAGGACGAATGATTGCACTATTAGCTAAATGAAGTTCAGGTTTTTCACTTTTCGCAAGCGGGAACACGAGTGCGTATCACAGAAACAGCGGCGCCCGTGTCGATCAAAGCCTGAACAGGATAACCTTCAACCCAAACTAAAATCATCTTAGAGGCACGTTCCGGAGGAAGTTTTGGATGGCCGAAGATGAAGTTTTCCCTCCTAAAACTACAGTGGTCAGTTTTCCGATAGGAGGGGGAGCAGGGGGGGAGGAGGGGGGGGGGGGGGGGTCAGAGAAGCCTGGCGGAGCGGCGAGGTTGAGCGGAACGGGGAAGGAGAACGGCGTCTTGATTTTCGGGGTGGCGAAAACGTTTAATAAAATAGTTACATAGAGGTTGTTATGGGGTCAGGCTTAATGCCCATTCCCTCACAAACACTAGGTGGTGTCCCTAGTGCGGGACCCCAGTGGCTTCCGCTGCCGCCATTGCTCGTTTGACCAACGCCTTTTCGGCTTTCAGGTCGAGCACGCCCACATTATGTGGAAGAGGTCTGACGACATTTCACTACAGTGCGGGCATTCCCTGGAGAAGCCACTGTCAAAGAGTTTGAGTGATGCCGGGCACATCATGGTATTCGTAAGGAGGCGAAGAAACGCGTTCCTCCTTTCTCGTTAACCCTTTACACGATGGGGGGGGGGGGGAGGGGTTAAAGATTGTGTCTGGTTCTGTAGAGCGGAGTAATTTCTCTGAAAGTGTAGGCTGGTGTGAATTCTTCTGAGGAGGAGGGGGACGAGGTTGCGAGGTTAGAAAGCTCGCGGGTGGCGGCATCTGCTGCCTCGTCTCCTCCTAGCCCCGAGTGGGTTGGAGCCCAGACTAAGAAGCGGCGGGATGGACTTCCCACGTACGAGCTGTTTTGCATTAGTCGGTAGGCCAGGTCGGAGCTGTGTTTTAGTAGCCGGTAGGCCAGGTACGGGACCCAGCCCTGTTGAAAGTTCGTACACGCCCCTCGCGAGTCCGTTATAATTGTTTTGGAATCAGAGCGTGTTGCTGCTAACGCGACGGCGACCTTCTCTGCCTCTGTTAGGTTTCGGGTTTAAGTGTGAGCCCGTTCAACGTTTTGAACGCGTGGATCACTGCCGCCGTGTACCACCCGCCTTGGTGCGGGCCAGACGCGTCCATATAGTACACTCCGGGTTTCCCTCTGTAGTGGTGAGCTAAAGCCCATGCCCTGGCCATGCGCCTATTCTCGTGGTCATCCTTGGACATGTTAGTGGGTAGTGGTTTTACGTGCAGGGCGTATCGCCACTCCTGGGGAAGTCTTACTCTTTCCTCGGTTGCCATCGTGTGATGCATGTGTAGACGGGTTAACAGGCGACACCCCGGCGATGTCTGCGATAATCGCGTGTATTGGCTTGTGAGGTGGGCTTCTCTCAGCTCCTCGAACGAGTTCGTCATACCCAAAACTTGGAGTCTCAGGTTCGACGTGGTTATGGGGAGGTTGATGGCCTTCGCTATTTTGCGCGTGATCACCTCGAGGATGTCCTTGTCGTGTTTCTTGAGGTGGAGATAGGGGGTCGAGTACAGGATTCTGCTTGTTACGAAGGCATTGGCCAGTCGTAGAGCATCTTTGCTTTTCAGTCTCCCTTTCTTGTTTGAGACTCTGCGGACCATTCGGCCCGCCTGGTCTCCCACCTTTTTTAGCTTGTCGAGCGTGGTCATCGTTAGCTTACGCTCGTGAATGAAGAGGCCCAGGACTCTGATTTCCCGCCTCTCAGGTATTGGTTCAGATTCAAGCCGCAATTTTATCGTGTCTGTGCATCTTTTTGGGGGACGAATATGGACGAATTCGGATTTTTTCGGTGAGCAATGAAGGCCGCATTTTTCGCGTACTCATTTACAGCGGTGGCTGCCTCCTGCAAGCTGGCCTCCATTTCTCCCCAGAGAGCCTTGCGTGCTCCATATGGAGATGTCGTCCGCGTAAAACACGTACTGCACACTCGATATTTCCTCCAGGTGGATGGGGAGATTCTTCATTGCCATGTTGAAAAGCAGGGGGATAGCACCGCTTCCTGTGGTGTTCCTCCCGTACCTAATAGAAAAGGACGTCTTCTACGTTCTGGATTTTCACGTAGGCCTGTCTGTCTGAGAGGAAGCGTTTTGTATACTCGAACGCTTTCTTTCCAGACCCCGTCTCTGAAAGGTGTGTCAGGATCGCCTCGTGCGTCACATTATCGAAGGCTCCCTTCAGATCTAGAGCCACCACTATATTATCCCCAATCTGATGTTCTATCGGATTCAGTATCTCTCTGCTAAGCTGTAGCAAGACGTCCTGAGCCAATTTGGCCTGAAGCCGTACATAGAGTCGGCGAAAACTCTCTTGTTTTCTATATACTCGAAGAGTCTGTCTCTCACCATTGTTTCCATTTTGGATTTTAGCAAGGCATTTGACAAAGTTCCTCATGATAAACTAATATTTAAAATGAAAGAAACTGGCATTCCTGATATTTTAGTAACATGGATTAAGGCATACTTAAAAGACCGCAAACAGTTTGTTGAAGGGGGGGGGGGCGGGGACAACGTTCGGGCTCTCTCCCAGTTTCATCCGGTGTTCCCCAAGGAAGCGTTCTGGGCCCTCTGCTTTTCCTTTTGTATGTCAATGATATTGTTGAAGTTGTTAACCCACCAGTGTAAATTCGATTGTTTGCTGACGATTGTATTCTATACAGAGAAGTTACAAATAGGGAAGATCAATGTGACCTGGACAGTGCCTAAAACAACGTTTTCGAATGGTGCGACCGATAGGCATGATTCTGAATGCTGATAAAAGTGTTTATATGCCGATAAACCCGAGCAACCATACGTCATAGCTACACATATAAGTTAGACTCTCTCCCTCTTCAACAAGTATCCAACTACAAATACCTGGGAGTAACCATAAGTACATATCTATCGTGGAACTTGCACATAAACAATATCTGCTTCGCTGCATTTAGAAAATCGTGCTGCTTAAGACATATACTAAAAAATGCTCCTTCTAACATTAAGCTACTTTGTTATTCTTCATTAATTAGACCTAAACTCGAATATGCATGCATAGTGTGGGACCCGTATACTAAATCTAACGTAAAAAATCTGGAAAGAATACAGAGAAGAGCTGTCAGGTTTATTTTCAATAAATATGCAAGGTCTGACTCCCCAACCACTTTAATGGAGACAAATAAAATTGAACTACTTGAACATCGCCGAAGAAAGCTTAGATTAGAATTTATCAGTTATTACATAACAAACTCGGTTTGGAACCGTCATCATACTTAACGCCGGCACCAACCAGACAAACTCGTCAACACCATCACAGTTCCCTAACCCCTATATTCGCTAGGACAGACACTTACAAATTTTCGTTCTTTCCACGCACAGTAACAGATTGGAATCAGCTAGCTAATCCATTGTCCCATGAGTTTTAACCAATTGTTGCTATACTGTGTTGTCTTTTTTGAAGTGTTGCGTTTTCTTTCGTGCCTTGATTGACTTGTTCACCCATCCTGCTTGGACTCAGTGTCCGCAGTATTTTGTAAATAAAAAATAATAATAAAAATCAATTTTTCCACGCACGACGTGAGAGAAATGGGCCTGAGCTTCTCCGTATCTATGGCTTTGCCCGCCTTTCAGGTGAAAGTTATGAGTGCAGTCTTACATTCGGTGGGAAGAGGAACGTCTCCTGTCCAGATCGAATTAGTGTTCCAGAAGGGATTGGTACGCGTGCTCTGGTAGGTTTGCTAGGAGTTTTACCGTGATCCCGTCCCTTCCTGGTGCGGTCCCGCGTTTCATTCTCGCTAGGGCCGCCTTGTGCTCGCATATTTTGAAAGGTTCATCTAGCTCAACATTTTCGTTTTCACTGTACCTGTAAGCTTCTCCCTCTGGATCTTCGGTCGTGCTCAAGTACTGGTCTGGGAGCTTCAGTGCTAGCTGCGCCGTATATCCTTGAAAAGCGTGTATTGCTCTCTGCATGAGTTTTTGCGTCTCGATTCGCGTCTGGTTTGGATCTATAAGCACTCAGAAGAGACGCCATGTGTTTTTGCCAGACATCTGCCTCGCTGTCGAGTTGCACCTCGCAACCCAATTAGCGTTCGCGAGTTGCGCCGCGTATTCGCCGCCTCTTTAGTTATCGCCACGATCCGGGTTCTAGCAGAGCAGGACTTTCTGGTAGGAGTGATGAGAGTCGGGGATAATCAGAGAATGAACGGTTGTTAGAGCCGGAGAAGCGAGGAGGGTATTCTGTTTCAAATGAGTCGTAGCCGCAGCTTTAATTTTCGAGCCTGCGATGACAGAAACGGAAAATGTGGCCTCGGTACCCGCAGTAATACCAAACAGGGCAGGGTGGGCGCCAGGTGGGGAAGTATGTCGGCGCCGCGGCAGGTTGTGCCGATGCGGCGACATGATCAGTGGTAGGCGCCGGTGGCGTATGCGCTCCAACTGCAGGCGGCCAACCTGGGCGTACGTTGGCACATGACAGGTGGTAGGAGCGACCGGTGTTGGGGTGGAAGAAGTCATTGAGGCCAGCTCTTCTTTGACACTGCTACGCTGGACGGCATTTGAAGGATGTGGCTCAGATTCAGGGCGGCACAAATTACATTGAGCCGAGAGCTCTTCAGGAATTAATCCGCGAATAAGCGCACGGAGGTCAGAGTCGGCAGTGGAACCAAATGAAGTGGGATCAGGCTGCAGGCGTTCGTCAAGGCGTTGACAAGTCGATATGATGGCGTCGATGGTGGTAGGGTTCTGCACGGCCAGGGCGTTAAAGGCGAGTAACCCAATACCTTTAAGGACGTGCCGAACCCGCTCTGCCTATACATTAGAAGTATAGGTCTTATTGGACTGCTGAATTCGAGCATCTAGCTTCTTCTTGGCGGATTACGATCGAACAGTAGGAGCGCAGAAAATCTGGCGTAACTTTTGTTTGAAGGTAACCCAGTCTGGAATCGTCGTTTCATGGTTTCGGAACCACGTTTTCGCCACATCCGTCAAGTAAAAGGACACATTAATTAGTTTAAGAGAATCCTCCCACTAGTTCAAAGCTCTGAGCCGGTCGTAGCTGTCAAGCCAGTCATCAGCGTCGTCGCCGCGCAGACCGGCGAACATCTGCGTGTAACACTGACGGCTGCTCACAGCCCAAGTGGCAAGGGGAGCTGGGATGGATTAGGAAGAACCCACAACATGCGGCGTGGCCCTCTTGGGTTATGACGATGCTGGTCGGGGGCAAACGGCGGCCGGAACGGAGCTCCAGGTATATGCAGGTGACGAAGCAGCGGGAAAATCAAGGCGCACCTCCACCTGTAAGGTTGGGCTTGGCGGATCAGGTTTATTGCAGACCTGAAACCCTGGTCGCACACTCAGCGATGACAATGGGTATCTACCAGAGGAAGCAGGATGAAGATGAAGCAGCGCGTTCACTCGTGTGAAAGATGAAGCGCCATACAGTGCTCACAATATACATATGTATGTCAGCACTACGTGACAATTTATATATATATATATATATATATATATATATATATATATATATATATATATATATATATATATTTGTCACGTAGTGGTGACATGCCCGGCAGTCGCCAGCGAAGACAATGGGGTTGCATTTGAATGAAACGCTTCATTGGTCTGACTTGAGCCCGCAAAAGAACTAAGCGAATCGGCGGCGGCGATAGCATGGTGCTCGTTGGTTGTTAGACGAATAATACTCGTCAACGCTCAACTGAAAGGCGGCATATATATTGTCACGCCACTGACGACGAGGAAGGATTGTGCTGGTCTGGGAGAAGAAGAGGAGAAAGCGTTGGTATCTGGGGGCTAGTAGGCTTCACCTTATCCCACTGCCATATCACTGTAAATAAACACGCCTTCGCTATTTCACCGTAACAACTTGGTGAAGGTGCGGGGTAAGACTACGTATTCGGCTTAAAAAATCGCACCACCCACACACACTTGCGCACTACACACACCCAGTGGCCGCAACGCCTCTCCACACACCACAAAACGTTGAAGAACGGTCATATTCAAACATCACTTAGCGTCCCAACAAGCGCCTAAACTGATTACTCATCACAGACACAGTCGTACCTGTATCCACCAAAGCTAATGTATACACACCATCAATGGACACGCGAGCAATATAGTTGGAGGGATGTTGGCACACAGCACATTTCCAGTGGCCTCACCCCCATTGGTCGCGCTGGTTAGTTTTCCTGCTGAGGCGACATGGAGCGCCGCCGCGGTGATGGTGAACGACGCGCGCGGAAGGCGGGTGGAGGAGTAACACTTCTATCAGATGCAGGGGAGTGGTCGCGGAGATTCTCGTTATGAATGTTGCGGTAATACTCACACTGAGTATTTGATTGCTGAAAAACGGGACTGTATTCCCGATTGTTGGGTACTGTTGGAAGCGCCGGACGGTTATAGCGAGGTGGGAACCTACGGCGGCAGTACCTGGTGATGTGACCTTCGACGCCGCAGCGGTAGCATATCGGCGGGGAAGGTAGAAAATGATGTTGTGGATAAGAGCAAGGAACAGCTGGGCGCGTCGTAGGTTTGGCTGAATGCTCATACTGCTCAGGAATCTTGGTAGATCGAATGGAAGATCTATGTGCGCTTGAGGTGACGTCATACCTTGGGGCGTCAGGCATCGACGCATTCCGGTTGGCGAAATGCATAGGAGGATAGTCAATAGAAGCTGCAACTTCAGGAGCTTGTGCGAAAGGTTGCACTGTAATCGCTTGTGGTGGTGACGCCGGCCGTCTATATACCCTCTGGACAGAGACCTCAGCAGATTCGTGCTGGGGAAGTGGGTTGAGCCGCAGGAGTTCTTCTCGCACGATTTGCCGGATCGTCGACGGAAGATCTAGTTGAGCATGGTCATCAAGGCTGGCCACGGTAGGCACGTTGGCCAGCCGCCCAAATTTTGGCGCAATACGACGCGCTTTGAGAGCTTGAAAAGCGCGGATGTGTTTAATAACATCGCAGACGGTTTCAAGGGTGTCTTTGGCGATTAAAGAGTTGTACACGTCAGCCGCGATGCCCTTCAAAATGTGGCCGACTCTGTCTTCTTTGGGCACGTTGGAATTTACACATTTCCACAATCTGAGGATCTCTTCTGTATAAGTGGTACATGTTTCATCCGGCAATTGAGCTCTTTGAGCAAGGGTCTGCTCAGCCCGCTCTTTGCTCGGTACAGAGTCACCAAAACGCTGTTTTATCTCGGAGGCCAACCGTTCCCAAGTTGTCAAATTGTCCTCGATATTCTCGAACCAGGTCATAGCCGTGTGAGTTAAAAAGAAAACGACATTTTTGAGCATGGTGATAGGGTCCCACTTGTTGTACCGACTGACGCGTTCATAATGAAGTAGCCACTTCTCGACGTCCTCACCTTCTTCTCCTGCAAACGGTCGTGGTTCCCGGTAAGGCTGGCAGGGAGTAGAGCTGGAGGGGGCAGGCCTGTCACCAGCCTGACTTGCAGCGTCGCGGCTGGCACGGTTAGATTCGGTGTGGTCCATGATGGTTGAAAGCGGTGGCAGTCCACCAAGGCGGCGACGACGTCGAAACTCCAGTTGGTCATGCTGCGCCGTACTTAGAGATCGAACGGAGCGCCTTCCACCAAGTTGTTACGGTGAAAGAGCGAAGGAAGACATTACCGAAGACACAGTAGTTCCACCTTTGTCTGCCATGTTCGTCCCCGTGTCCGCTCCGCTTCTTGACCATATTTCATTTCAGGCCGTGGTGCACCCAGTTCACTCAGCATGCCTGAAGAAAAATGTTATTATTCCTCACTGTATGATCTCTGTGCATCATGGTAGTGCCTCGTTATCGACAATCAATCCATCGTCCGAGCCCGCAGTTTTACCAACGGGATTGAAGCTTGCCTCCTGAGGACCCGATGAGCCCCACGATGTCGTCGCTTTGGTCACAGATGTTACGAGTGCCACCGTACCTCTGCCTGCTGATGAAACTTCGATCTTCTGCATGATCAGCGCAGATCTCAGCTCACCACAACGCCGTACACTTGTGGATATTCTTCTACCCTGTTCGCCTATTTTTGACTTTTCTCAAATAGTAGGCCCGGCCTCTCGCCCTGCACGTCGGACCCATCATACTATCGACACTGGCTCGGCTCGTCCCATTCGTCAAAAGCCATATCGCGTGTCCCCATCTGAGCGCGAAGTCATTCATGAGCGAGTGAAGGACATGATACGGAAGAAGGTGATACAGGAGTCATCTAGTCCCTGGGCTGCCCCTGTTATTCTTGTACGCACGAAAGACGGTTCGTGGCGATTCTGCGTCGATTATCGGCGTCTAAATTCTGTTACGAAAGAGAACGTCTATCCTCTTCCTCGCATAGACAATGCCCTCGACTGCCTCTCTGGCGCGTCCTATTTTTCTTGTCTTGATCTCAGATCTGGCTACTGGCAAATTCCAATGGACCCTGCGGATAACAAAAAAACAGCCTTCGTAACGGCAGATGGCCTTTATGAGTTTAATGTTATGCCATTCGGGCTGTGTAATGCGCCAGGCACATTTGAAAGCTTTATGGACACAGTTTTGCGCAGCCTAAAATGGGAGATTTGTCTTCGTATCTGAACGATGTCGTCATATTTGGGAAATCCTTCCAAGAACACAATGACCGTCTAGTACGCGTCTTGAATTGTCCGCACAACGCCACCCTAATTCTAAACTCGAAAAAGTGCCGCTTTGGAGAGCGCCAAGCGTTCGTCCTAGGACACCTTTTCAATGGTGATGGTGTAATGCCGGACCCCAGAAAACTGCCGCTGTTGAGTCTTTTAAACCCCCGCAGACAGTGAAGGAGTTGCGCAGTTTTCTAGGGTTGTGCTTGTATTTTAGACGCTTTATACATCACTTTGCTAACGTTGCTTACCCATTGACGTGCCTTCTCAACAAAAACTCCAATTTTGACTGGACACCAGACTGCGACGCGTCATTTGGTCAACTGAAGTTTCTTTTAATATCGAAACCCATCCTACGTCACTTCGATTATGCTGCAGTGATAGAAGTTCACACGGACGCTAGTGGAATCGGTCTCGGGGCAGTCCTTGTCCAACGGCACGATGAACGAGAGCATTTTATCGCGTACGCAAGTCGTACCCTGAGCAAGCCGGAGCGAAACTACGCAGTCACCGAACAGGAGTGCCTGGCTGTAGTTTTCGCTGTACAGCGTTCCCGAAAATATTTGTACGGACGGTCGTTTACTATCGTAACTGACCATCATTCACTCTGTTGGCTGCGGAACCTTCGAGACTCATATGGTCGCCTCGCACGCTGGGCCCTCCTGTTACACGAATATGACTTTGCCTTGGTGTGCAAAAGCGGGAGGCGTCATGCAGATGCAGATTATCTTTCTAGGATGCCAATGGCCGCGACTGGACCTGACGGTGACGATTTCGACAATTATATATCGACCCTCGAGCCAGCGTTCCCCGACAGCTCCGTTTGATCAAGTAGGCATTGATCTCGTAGGTCCGTTTCCGAAGTTCGTGGATGGAAATTGCTGGATTGTAATCTGCGTGGACTATCTCACACGTTACTGTGAAACCGCCGCTCTTACATCTGCTACGGCGCATCAGGTGCCGCTTTTCTTGCTGCTCTCAGTCATCTTACGACACGGGCCGCCACGAATTGTCATCACTGATCGAGGTCCACAATTCACTGCTGATGTTGCTGTAGAGCTCATGCGTTTATGCGCCGTAACTTTCCGACGCTCGACGCCATACCATCCACAGACAAATGGCTTGACTGAGCGCATCAACAGAACGCTTATCAACATGCTAGCCATGTATGTGGACGCAGGGCATAAGAACTGGGACACCATACTACCCTTCAGCACGTACGCGTTTAATACCGCCACGCATGAGACGACTGGGTACAGTCCATTTTTGCTGTTCTATGCCAGACCGCCACGCTACTCCCTGGATACTATCCTGCCCTTCACAAGTCGTGAAGACCCCTGCCTGGCTGAGACCCTCTGTTTCGCCGAAGAAGCTCGGAGAATCGCCCGATTATGGTCTGGTGCTTCACAAGAACGTTCTAAAGTGCGATACGATGCCAGTCACCGGCGGGTCACGTACTCTGTAGGTGATTTAGTCTGGCTGTGGCGTCCAATTCGGCGCCGTAGCCTACATCAAAAACTCTTGGCCCACTATGACGGCCCTAATGTGGTTGTCAAACGCATAAGTGATTTAACTTTGGCAATAGCCCGCCTGACAGCATCGGGTCGTCGGTCTGCCAAACCCGAAGTATGTTATGTTGCCCGCTTGAAGCCGTGTCAGCCTTGCACGACTCACGAACACGCCCAGAGGGCTTAGGCTGAGTAGGGGGGAAATGTTACGCCACTGACGACGAGGAAGGATTGCGCTAGTCTGGGAGAAGAAGAGGAGAAGGCGTTGGTGCCTGGGGGCTAGTAGGCTTCACCTGATCCCATTGCCATATCACTGTAAATAAACACCCATTCGCTATTTGACCGTAACAATATATATATTGTTGTAGAAGGCCTTGAACAGGACGCTACGTCATCAACAGTCAATGGAACGTTCTGCGATCAGTCGTGAGACTTGTGTCAGCAAAAGCACGGGCGTCGAAGCGAGCTTCGTCGTCATTTTTTTTTCCTCACCGTCACGCGCGTTTAACATGCTTGTCGTCGTTCCCTTCAGCATCAGGCGCTGAACATATCAGAGCCGAATACCTGTTTTACAACTTCCCCTGGGCGAAAAGACTCCATCCTAGCGGCTCATGGCGATGTGACGTTGGCCGGATCGTAGTAAGGTCTCAGGCGGTTACTGTGTAATATTTCACGATTGCGGCGACGGTGGTCAGTGGATGGCGTAAGGGGTTCGATGAGGTAGTTGATGGGGGATGTTTGCTTGACAATATGGTAGGGACCCTGATACTTTCTCATAAGTTTGGATGAAAGGCCGGGACTGGAGGAAGACACCCATAGCCAGACCAAAGAGTCTGTACGGTAAGGTGGAAGAAGTGCAGATTGATCTCGGGTGGTTTTCTGCTGTTGCTGGGCGTGAGGAATGAAGGACCGGGCAAGCTGGCGACATTCTTCAGCATAAGTTGCAGCTTGTGAAACTGTCGTGAATTCGGAAGAATCCGGTCGGTAAGGGAGAATGGTGTCCATGGTACAAGAGGGCTCACGACCGTACAGGAGGAAGTATGGCGAGAATCCGGTGGTTGCTTGTGTGGCAGAGTTATAAGAGAATGTGACGAATGGAGGAAAGCGGTCCCAGTTGGAGTGATCGCAAGCGACATACATTGCCAGCATGTCGCCCATGGTGCGGTTAAAACACTCAACCATTCGATTTGTTTGCGAATGGTACGCGGAGATGGCGCGGTTAACGATTTTGCATTCTAAAGAACAGCTTCAACAACTTCAGAACTTCACTCAGCAATTCATTGGGAGCCCCGTGGCGAAGCATGATGTGATGGAGGATGACGGAGGCAATGTCTTGGGCTGTAGCAGTTGTCAAAGGCGCCGTTTCGGCGTAGCGTGTGAGATGCCCAATTGCAACGATGATCCAGCGATTGCCTGTTGATGTGCTAGGAAGCGGGCCGTATAGGTCGATTCCAACGCGCTCAAAGGGCTGAGCTGGGAAGGTCAGCGGCTGCAGAGGAGCGGCGGGTTGGCGAGGTGGGTGTTTTCGGCGCTGACACTCTTGGCAGGACTGGACGAACCGACGAACATAACGGTACATCCCACGCCAGTAGTACCGCTGTCGCAGGCGAGTGAAGGGTTTCAATAAGCCGGCGTGGGCACACTGGGGATCGTCGTTGTAATGGGAGCAAATCACAGAGCGCAGATGGGTCGGAATTACAAGCAGCCACTTTCTACCATCCGGAAGGTAATTCCTACGGTAGAGGAGCTCGCCTCTGATTGCGAAATGGTGAGACTGGCGATAGAGAGCGCGGCAAGGAGGTCGTGAAGCGCGGCCAGATAAAAATTCCACGAGTGAAGCGATCCATGCGTCTTTGCGTTGCTCGGAAGTCATATCGGTGGGCATGTCGGTGGGATGTAGAACGAATATAGCAGGAGTGGCTTCAGACGGCAAGGGAGAACGTGAGAGAGCATCAGCATCGGCATGTTGCAACCAGAGCGATAGATGACGTTAATGTCGTCTTCTTGGAGCCTCAGAGTCCAACGGACTAGTCGACCAGAAGGATCTTTCAAAGAAGACAGCCAGCAGAGGGAGTGATGATCGGTGACGACATCAAAAGAACGGCCATACAAGTAGGCGCGAAATTTTTCTATTTCCCAGAGGACAGCGAGACACTCTTTCTCGGTGACGGAATAGTTTGCTTCAGCTTTTGTTAGGGTCCGACTGGCGTAAGCGACAACGTACTCATCAAAGCCAGACTTCCACTGAGCGAGTACTGCGCTGAAGCCGACGCCGCTGGCATCAGTGTGGATTTCCGTGGGAGAAGAAGGGTCGAAATGACGCAGGATTGGCGGAGTCATCAGAAGGTGGCGGAGTGTCGCGAAGGCATCATCACAGTGAAGAGATCAGGCTGAAAGATCGTGACTGGACAGAAGCTTCATGAGAAGGTCGATGATTGTGGCGAAATTGCGAACGAAGCGGCGGAAGTACGAGCAGAGGCCGGCGCAGCTTCGGAGTTCTTTCACATTAGTTGACTTGGGAAATTCTGCCACAGCGCACAATTTTGCTGAATCGGGAAGAACGCCATCCTTGGAGACGGCATGTCCGAGAATGGTTAGCTGCCGTGCTCCGAAACGGCACTTCTTTAAATTTAATTGGAGGCCAGCGTCGGTCAGGCATCGTAGAACTGTCTCAAGGCGCTAGAGGTGAGATGGAAAATCTGGGGAAAAGATGACAACGTCGTCCAGGTAACAAAGGCAAGTGCACCATTTGAGCCCTCTGAGTAGGTTGTCCATCATGTGGCAAGGGCATTGCACAGTCGAATGTGGCAAGGGCATTGCACAGTCCGAAGGGCATTACATTAAACTCATAGAGCCCATCGGGTGTGACGAAAGCGGTTCTTGGGCGATCGGCCTCTGCCATCGGCACCTGCCAGTAGCCGGAACGCAGGTCTATTGAAGAAAAGAGCCCAGCTCCCTGCAGGCAGTCAAGGTCGTCGTCGATACGAGGGAGAGGATAAACGTCCTTGTGCGTGATCATGTTCAGTCGGCGGTAGTCTATACAGAATCGGATGGAACCGTCTTTTTTCTTGACCAGGACGACCGGAGACGCCCAAGGGCTGTGCGACGGTTGGATCAGGTTGCGCTGGAGCATGTCGGTCATCTGTTCGTCAATAATGCGGCGCTCGGTGGCTGAAACACGGTACGGACGCTGGCGCAAAGGGACATGGGTGCCGGTATCAATACGGTGAGTAATGGTAGTTTTGCGCCCCAACGAAGGTTGCTAGGAGTCGAACGAAGCCGCGAAAGGTTGTAGGATGGCGACAAGCTGGGCTCGTTGTAAGGGCGTCAGGCCAGCGTCGATGGACCGGTGGCAAACTTGAATGGATGATGGAGTGGCGACAGGAATAGGCGTTATGGCGCTGATGTGAAGGCCGACGGTGGTGTCGACGAAGGGATAGGTGGGACTGGAATCGAGCAAAGCAACACTACCCAGTGACTGGCCACGGAGTAAAGTGGTAGGGCAGGGGCATGGGTTACAAACAAAAATAGCACTTGAGCTGCGAAAAATTGTCAGCACAGCGTGGGGTAGCAACACGGATTTTTGGTCATCGCATCGTAACGAGGGTGTGTAGATAACAGTGGCGTTGGAAAGAGCAGCACGATAAAGAGGCACAAGCACTGAGGAGAAAGGCGCAACGTCGGTGTCCTCTGCGACGTGCACGGTAGCGGCAGCAGCAGCGGATGCGTCGAAAGAAGTATCACTTAGGGGTGATAACTCAAGTTGAGCATGGGCGCAGTCTATTATGGCGTTATGATCGGAGAGGAAGTCCCAACCTAGGATGACGTCGTGTGATGAGCGGACGAGGAATTCATTCATTCAATAATTAATACTGTCAGCCTATGCAGGCTATTACAGGAGTGGAAATAAACAAAATTCACAAAAAAGGAGTACATTTCAACAACTACAAAAGTCTGACACCAAAATACAAGCAATACAGTGGACGTAGAACAGAACGTCAAATAATACAAAAAATAAACAAAACAAAGGGAAATAGATTATGCAGAGGGACAACTTTTATATAGGCGCGTTTTGTTCAAAGTATATTTTCAGGCTTTCAAAAAAGGCATCTAGAGTATTACTTCTTACAATGCAGTTAGGCAGCATGTTCCACTCGTTAATCACACGAGGAAAAAAGCTGAATTTAAAACAGCGGCACCGGAATATACATACTATGGTGATATCTTGATGGCTCATTGGGGTGTGCTGCAAAATAGTGTGATGTGTTAATCTTAAAGTGACCATGGATGAGAAGAAAGAGATACTTCAACCTTTCTATCTAAGTGTGGCATTCTAGGTTTTCGAGGTTGGCTGATTTGTACAATTCTGTCGGTGAATTGGTTCTTCGGTATTTATTGTAGATAAAACGGGAAGCAAATGTTTGCACATTTTCAATTTTTGTTTTGTTAGATGCGGTGTAGGGGTCCCACACAATTTTGCGGCATTCAAGTACCGGTCTTACCACGGTAATAAGTGAGTAAATTATATCGGGAGTTGCGCTGCGGATATTACGACCTAGCCCTCATATTACCCTATATGCTTTAGAGCATACATTATTTATGTGCGTATTCCAGCATAGGTCAGAACTGAAGGTCAAACCAAGATACTTGTGTTGTTGTACGCTATCAATTTGTTTACCTGCAATTTAGTAAGAAAATATCATAACATTTTTCTTCCTGGTGACAGACATGATTACAGATTTATCAGGGTTGAGTACCATTGGCCATTTAGCGCATCAGTTTTCAATTTCTTGTAGATTAGTGTTCAGTTCTTTTTGGTCACTTGCGGATTTGATTGTTTTGTACACCACACAATCATGAGAGAACAGTCTGACTGGAGCAGTGATTGACTTTGAAAAATCATTTATAAAAACCAAGAATAAAAGGGGCCCAAGACACTTCCCTGCGGCACACCTGAAAGCACTGGGGAAGAAGTTGATTCATAATCTTCTAGATATACGAACTATTTTCGGGAGTTGAGGTAGGAAGAAACCCAGCTTGTTATTCTGGGGTTTCTGAATATGGCGTTAATTTTAAGCAGCAACTTTGGATGGGATACCTTATTGAATGCTTTTGCAAAATCCAGGAATATTACGTCACTTTGGCCACGGCAATTTATTCCAACGGAAAGATCATGAATTGTTTCTATAAGCTGAGTAATTGTAGAAAGGCCTTTTCGGAACCCATGTTGAGAAGGATGAAGTATGTTTTTATTTTCAAGGTACGCCATAAGCTGTTTAAATACAATGTGTTCAAGCAACTTAGAACATGTACAAAGAAGAGAGATAGGTCGGGAATTATTGACACCAGATGTAGAACCACTCTTATGGATCGGAATAACTTTGGCGTGCTTCCAAGCGGACGGGAAAGACCCTGTGATAATAGATAGTTGAGAAACTTTCATGAGGTATTTGGCGACCCATTCTGCATATCGGAACAGAAATTCGTTTGGGATTTCACCGGGGCCTGGGCTTTCTTTACTGACAGTTGAAGAAGCAAGTTTAGAACTGCTTGCTCTGTGATATATATGTCTTGAACTGGTGGGCTGACAGGTGAGTCTATTAAATTTGGTGACAAACCATCGTCAGAAGTGAAAACTGAAGAGAAAAAAGAATTAAGGCTTTCGGTACGTTTTTGACTATAGTTATCTCCCACATCTTGAGTCTGCGCTGGATTAGCATATCGCCAAAATTTGCTAGGTGCCTCAGTTAAAACCTTTTTGAGTGTTACATTATAAAACTTATCCTTAGCCCCTTTGACAAGACGTTTAAGTTCTTTACTCATTTGGCTAATGACACTAGTCCTATTAGGATCAGACCTATTCCTGTTTGCCCTCCGTTTACTTTTTTATTTTCGTTTCGCATATATGATTTCTCTCGTGATCCAAGGAGATCTCTTTCTTGTACATTTTAGGTGCTTGGGAATAAATTGCTTAATACAGTGTTCTACCACGTTTGAGAAGTAAAACCATAGCTCGTCAACTGTAGTTCGGCTTTCGACAAGACACATAACATTATCAAATGAACGCTCGAGGTAGTCCAAGACAGCAACGTTATCAGCGGCCGCAAAGTTTAGAACAGTCTTACGAATGCTGTGTGAATAATCAGGTATCATGTCTAAATCCATTATTACCATTTTTTGATCTGATATACCATCGTGGAGTTCACATGTACGTAGATAGAGTAGCAGTTCGGAGGATACAAAACTAGGTCAAGGAGTGATGATGTCGTTTCACATATTCTGGTATAACCTTCTACAAATGGTGTTAGGTTATAACTAAATCCTCACAGCTAGCTTTATCCGTTGTACTAAAGGAGAGTGCATTACAATCGATATCTGGCAAGTTAAAATCACCTAAAAGCAGAATTGGGTTATCATGATTTAACTTTGTGTCCATGAAATGTCTCAGATTAACAAGCATATCTAGAGAGGAGTCTGGGGCTCTATAAAGACCACCGACAAACACCGAGTGGCTGTTCAACTTAATTTTAATCCATACTGATTCTATATTAGTTGGAACGTCTAACACACAAAATACTATATCGCTTTTAACCCTAATTGCCACTCCACCGCCTCTTTCTATTCTATCCTTTCTTATTATTGTATAGTTTGAGAGCGTGACCTCTGCATCTGAAACGTTCTGATGAAGCCAAGTTCCAGTTATCACCAAAATATGTGGTTCAGGCTCTAAGATAATACTTTCAATGGCGGCTACTTTGTTAACCAAGCTTCTGGCGTTTATGTTTATAATCTTTAGAGATACATTACAACAATTGTTGAGTCACACATGCTCGCTTTCTGCTAGAGCATTACACTTCACTCTCTCACCTGTGACTTCATCCCACATCCTAATTTTAATCTTGTCAAAGATTAATTTACCTTTCGCGCCGTTGCTCCTGTCCACAACTAACGAATCCCAAAGCCTTTTACGGATCTCAACAACCCTTTTGCAATAGTCTTCTGATATGCTCGTTTGTGTGCCCTTGAGCTTCTGACAGTTGCGCATAATTTTCATTTTATCTCTGAAATCTGATAACTTCAAAGTAACAGGACGGTGCTTACCCAATGTTTTCTTTCCTAGTCTATGAATTCTTACGATAGAATCCAGTTTCTGTCCAAGTTTTTCTCCAAATATATCATCATTCACCTTCTTCAGCAGTCTCTTCAGTTTCGCACCCTTCCTCTTTTACACCCCTAATTATGAGATTATTTCGACGGGATCGATTTTCAAGATCATCAAGCTGCTTGGAGATACTATTCATGTTGATGACTTGGCCATCAACAACAGTTTCTAAGTCAGCAAGCCTTTGTGAGTTCCGTCAAGACTAAAATTTGTTTTCGATAGTCTGAACCCTAGTATGTATTGCTAAAATGCGTGCGTCAGAAACTGTTTGGTAGTGCCGAATTTTTAAGATTTTGGACAATATTTCTTCATGTGTGCTAATAATTTCATAGCACATTTGTTGAGTAACAGGGCCTGGATTAGACTCAATGTCTCCAGCCAGCTTAAGTAATAAGAGTGCCATCGAAAAACAGTCACAGACACATTGCAGCAGCATATGTGGACACGGCAGCACTATTATACAAAGGTCGCTACGGAAGCCATACTTTTCGTCACCAACCTGCAGAAGTAAGGGTACGCTCCGTGACATTGCCACGGCCGTGCCACCATGTCTACTGAAGCAGGAACTTGCAGGAGCGCCTTTTATATTCACCGGTCTAGCTGTGCCGTGATGGCTCGTCGATGTCAGCGTGCCCGAAGATGGTGCGCTGTAGTCCTTGTCCGCGTGCCGAAGATAGAGCATAATGTCATCGGATGAAAATGCGCAGAACAAGCTTTACCCATGGAGCCATTGCGCTGAGTTGATTTCGTCAAGCTGCAGGCAGCATCCTTCAGCAGGGAGCGATGTCGCCTCACCGAAAGCGAAGAGCGAGCAGCCAGCGAACACCTGCACAAGTAAGGGTACGTTAGGCGACATTGCCACGGCCGTGCCACCGTGTCGACTGAAGCAGGAACTTGCAGGAGCGCCTCTTATATCCACCGGTCGAGCTGTCCCATGATGGCTTGTTGACGTCAGCGTGCCCGAAGATGGTGCGCCGTAGTCCTTGTCCACGTGCCGAAGATAGAGCATAATGTCATCGGATGAAGATGCGCAGAACTAGCTTTACCCATGGAGCCATTGCGGTGCGTTGATTTCGTCAAGCTGCAGGCAGCATCCTTCAGCAGGGAACGATGTCGCCTCACCAAAAGCGAAGAGCGAGCAGCCAGCGAAGACCTGCACAAGTAAGGGTACGTTCGGTGACATTGCCACGGCCGTGCTACGTCGTCGATGACAAGGCGGGCGGTGCAGGCGGTTAAGGATCGAATGCCCTGGGCGCTGGCGGTGCGAAGAGAAACGGCAGGAAGCGGCGTCATTATCTTTTTAAGTTTGCGACAGAAGGCGTAATTAAGAACTGAAACGGCTGCGCCAGTGTCTACAAGTGCTTCGACAGGAACTCCCTCAATGAATACGGTAATAATGTTGGCTGGTACGAAAACAGGTCTTCAGTTGGTCCCTGATGGCGTAGTTCTTGCCTCCGGAACTGTGGTAGTTACATTTTGTGTGAACGGCTGATTGGCTGCGGAGCATCGGAGAACGGGAACGATGGCCAGGAGAAGGCGAGCGGTGGGAACGGCGATCGTAACTTGAAGATAACTGCGGAGGAGGCTCAGGGAACACGGGCGAGGGGGACAGGGGAAGATTGTACGTCGGCTCACGTGTATAGTCGTAGGGACGAGGGCCACGATTGCGGCATAAACGAGCCACATGGCCGGCGACTCCACAGGCGTAGCAAATAGGTTGGTTGTCTTGCGTGCGCCAGGGGTTGGAAAGCTGTGGCGGCGGAGAACCGGACGATAAGGGGGGATTGTAGGTTGCTGAGTTTACTGAAGTCCCTGAGGCTCGTATAGGAGGGGAGGCCGGCTGTACACAGGGGCGACAGGGGGCGGTGGCCTCACCAAAACATCAGCTTACGTGAGAGAAGCCGCCACCAGGGGCTGCTGAGAAGGTGAAGGCAGAACCTCAGCGACCTGCTCTTGTATGACACGCTGAAGAGTGGGAGTGAGCGGCGGCGCAGGTGCTGGCGGGCAGGTAGACAAGGAAAGCTGGTGTGCGACTTCCTCACGAACAAAGTGTAGAATGTGCTGAATGAGCGACTGCTGGTCCTGGGCACCGTCCCCGAACCCCCGTCCCCGGAGGGGTGGCCTGCCGAAGGCCAGCACGTCGTGTGGAAAGCCGCCTTTTGCGCAGCTAATCGAAGCTTTGGCAGAAGCTAATAACATCACACACAGTTTGGGGGTTCTTGGCGACGATTATCTGGAAGGCGTCATCGTCAATGCCTTGCATAATGTACCCGATCTTCTCGGCGTCGCTCATGGTAGGGTGTACGCGCTTGCAGAGGTCTACGACATCTTTAATTTGGCTGGTCAAGTTTTCGCCGGTTTGTTGTGCCCAACTTTGCAAGCGTTGCTCGGCAAGAAGCTTACGTATAGCGGGACGGCCAAAAACTTCTGTCAGGCTGGTCTTGAGAGCCGTCCAGGTAGAGATGTCACTCTCCTGGTTGCAAACCCGCAGTCGTGGCCAAGTGGTTTGGGCGCCCGTCTCGGCTGTGGGAGGTGGCCAGTTCGAAACCCGCCGCCGGACACACACCGGTAAAATGGGTACAAGCGTCCCCCGGCGCGGCGCCCGGCTCTCTCAGTGGTGTGCGTTTGGAAGAGGCTCTGCTTACCCTGCTGTGCTCCCTCGAGGGCTTAAAGTTTCGAACCAAGTAATGACCTGCAAAGGTCGGGTTGACAGAAAACAAACTCCGTGGGCTGCCGAGAAAGAAATTACACAGCGAAGAAAGGGCCACATAACGGGCTTTTGCTGCGCGAGGCGGACTTATTGCTGTCCGATGGCGGATGGAATCACGGCACATCGGTGCAACTATTTGGGCCGTGACACCTTTTCCGAAGCCTTTCACCTCAGAAGAGCCGAGCACCAGGCCGGGGGAAAGCTTGTACCCATTAAGAACCGGTGGGTAACCGGCGGCACCAGGGATCGAACCTGGTACCTCCCGAATACGGGGCGGATGCTCTACCACAAGGCCAAGCTTCCGTACTATTATATATATATATATATATATATATATATGCCGATCAATTAAGGGGAAATGAGGGTGCTCGTTATACTACATGAAGGAAAGAAGCCAATAGTCGGCGAGGCCAAGGAAAGCGTTGGGGATGGTCCTTTTATGTTTGCTTAGATAATCACAGAAATTAGTAATGTAATCTGTTTTAGGGGAAAGATAATTAAACGCAAAGTAGAAGAAAAAACAACGTGCCGATGGTGGGAACCGAACCCACGACCTCCGAATATCGCGTCCGTTGCTCTTCCGACTGAGCTACATCGGCCGCTGTCCCCCCCTGCTACTTGCTTTGGTGTTTGTGTTGTCTGTATACGAACCTTGAGAGTGTTCACCAGCGCCACCCTCAGCCGTAGCGGCGGACGTAGAACGTCCTTTGTTACCGCCAGCGTCACGTAGAACGTGATCAAGAGCGAGGGCGAACGCTGTGCTAGAACCCTCTTACGCTACCTACGGCTTCAAGACTGCCAGAGCCGAGACCCCCGGCGAGACCCCCTTGGCCTCGCCGACTGTTGGCTTCTTTCCTTCATATATATATATATATATATATATATATATATATATATATATATATATATATATATATATATATATATATATATATATATATATATTGTTACGTGGCAAGGTTAGTGCACGAAGGTTAGTCCAGGATGACGCAGTACACAAAGCACAGAATCACAGCAGCGTTAACCTTCTTCTAGCACAGAACGTTGCTGCCACTTTGTCGTCTTCTGTGTCACTCCTTCTGATCGTTGTCTTCTTTTACGTCCAGCGATGCAGGGCATATACGTCACATTACCCCCCCCCCCCCCCCCCACGACAAGCACAGTCCCGGTGCGCACTACGACGAACTACTGGAGGGGTAGTACAGCTTCATTCTGGCGACATGAACAATCTCGGTGCGTGGCATAGAGGACTGTCGCGGCGGATGTACAGGGACGACTTCGTATGTCACAGGAGTGACTGGCCGTAAAACACGGTAGGGTCCTGCGTAGCATGGCAAAAGCTTCTCGCACAGCCCAACTTTACGAGCGGGAGTCCAGAGCAAGACGAGAGAGCCCGGAGAGTAGTGGACATCCCGGTGGCGAGAATCATGGCGCCGTTTTTGAGAATTTTGGGAGGAGGCCAGTCGTCGGCGAGCAATAACACGGGCTGCGTCAGCTCGGGAGATGGCGTCACGAACGTAGCAACTGGCGTTAGCGGTGGGAGGCAATACGCTGTCAAAAGGAAGCGGAGGGTCGCGGCCGTACAGAAGATAAAACGGTGAGTAGGCCATTGTGTCGTGACGAGAGGAATTGTACGCGAACGTTACAAACGGCAAATTAATATCCCAGTTACGGTGATCATCCGAGACACACATAGAGAGCATGTCCGTGAGCGTGCGGTTGAGGCGTTCGGTGAGGCCGTTCGTTTGTGGATGGTAAGCGGTGGTAAAATAGTGCTTAATGGAGCAGTACCGAAGAATTTCATCCACTACTCGAGCAAGAAAGCAACGGCCACGGTCAGTGAGCAGCTGGCGTGGAGCACCATGGAGCAGGATGACGTCATGGAGAAGAAACGCAGCCACATCAGTTGCACAGCTGGTGGGTATCGCTCGGGTGACAGCGTAGCGCGTAGTATAATCCGTGGCCACTGCAATCCATTTATTCCCCGACGCAGAAAGTGGGAAAGGCCCGAGGAGGTCAAGGCCAACTTGGGAAAACGGGTCTACTGGGATGTCGATCGGCTGCAGGGATCCAGCAGGCATAGCCGAGGGCTTCTTCCGTCGCTGACACCGGTCACAAGAAGCAACGTAACTACGAACAGAGCGATAGAGACCTGGCCAAAAGAAACGGCGGCGGACGCTATCGTACGTACGAGATACGCCAAGATGACCCGATGTGGGTGCGTTGTGCAGCTGTTGAAGAACGGTGGTACGCAGGTGTTCGGGGACTACGAGCAGAAGCTCGGCGCCATCTGGTCGCATATTCCGTCGGTATAAGGTGCCATTGTTGAGCACAAACAGAGCAAGGGTAGCATCAAAGTGTTCAGTGCTGAGGCGATTGATTAAGCTGCAAAGCTTCGGATCTAAGCGCTGCTCATGGGGAATGTTTGAAAGGTCAGAGATGGCCAATACATATGTGTCATCGTCGCACTCGCTCGCAGGTGGGGGATCTACCGGGTTGCGGGACAGGCAATCGGCGTCAGCGTGCAGCCGGCCAGACTTGTGGACGACAGAAAAAGTGTATTCCTGAAGGCGGAGGGCCCAACGACCTAGGCGACCTGTAGGGTCCTTCAGCGTAGAAAGCCAGCATAAGGCATGGTGGTCGGTGATGACGGAGAACGGGCGGCCAAACAAGTAAGGGCGAAACTTTGTAATGGCCCACACGAGGGCTAAGCACTCACGTTCAGTGATCGAGCAATTTCGTTCCGCCGCAGTAAGGAGGCGACTGGCATAAGCAATGACGCGAGTGCGACCCATCTGCTGCTGGGCGAGTATGGCACCAATACCGTGACCACTGGCGTCGGTGCGTACCTCCGTTGGTGCCGAAGGATTGAAGTGTGCCAGGACGGGCGGGTTGGTGAGGGCTGCAATGAGCGCAGAAAAGGCTTGGGATTGTTCTTGGTCCCAGCAAAATGGAGCGTCGTTCTTCAAAAGATTGGTGAGTGGACGAGCCGTCTCCGCAAAGTTAGGTACAACCGCCGAAAATAGGAGCAAAGCCCAAGAAAACTACGCACATCACTGGTACAACGGGGTGTAGGAAATGCACTTACAGCACGTATTTTGTCTGGATCGGGTTGAACGCCACGGGCGTCGACCACGTGACCGAGCACCTTGAGTTCACGTCGGCCGAAGCTACATTTCTTCGAGTTCAGCTGAAGGCCAGCTCTTCGGAAGACGCCAAGAATGGCATCAAGGCGTTGGAGATGGCTCTCGAATGTAGAAGAAAATACAATGACGTCATCGAGATAACACAAGCACGTCGTCCATTTCAAGCCGCGCAGGAGAGAGTCCATCATGCGCTCGAATGTTGCGGGCGCATTACACAGGCCGAAAGGCATCACCTTGAATTGATACAGGCCATCGGGAGTGACGAAGGCGGTCTTCTCTCGGTCCCGTTCGTCAACTGCGATCTGCCAATAACCGGACCGAAGATTAATGGAAGAGAAATAGCTGGCACCATGTAAGCAGTCGAGGGCATCATCTATCCTGGGGAGCGGGTAAACGTCTTTCTTTGTAATTTTGTTGAGGTGTCGGTAATCAACGCAGAATCTCCAAGTATTGTCCTTCTTTCTAACAAGCACGACAGGCGACGCCCAGGGACTGCTCGAAGGCTCTATAATGTTTTTTGCTAACATCTTGTCCACTTCATCTTGTATGACGCGTCGTTCAGAAATGGCGACTCGATAAGGTCTTCTGTGAATTGGGCGGGCGTCTCCGGTATCGATACGATGTGTAACGAGGGACGTTTGTCCTTAGGGGCGGTCACCAAAATCGAAAATATCGCTGTACGAATTCAGAAGACTCGTAAGTGCTGTAGCACGGTCAGGGGGCCTCCAGAGATGGGGACGGTGCAGGTCGTGTCGACACTTTAGCAGTAGGGTCAGGCAAAAGAGCAGCAACTGTGACGTCAGACAGTGGGGTCAGTTCGGCGAGAGTAATGCCCTCAGGAAGAACGTGCACAAAAAGGCCGAAGTTCAAGACTGGAATATAAGCGCTGTTATTTTCTACGTGCACGATGTTATGAGGGAGAGCGATTCTACGCTGCAGTGTCACGTCGGTTATGGGGCAAACAACGTAGTCGCCATCAGGAACGGAGGGGAAAGGCGACATGAGCACATACACTGCAGCTTCTGGTGGCAGACGAGTAAATGTAGAGGAGCGGAGACGGAGTGTTGAGGTATCAGAGGCCTGTTTGTCAGGACAGAGTGGCAGGTCCAGACGAAGCAGTCCAGAAGAACAGTCAATGAGCGCGGAATGTGCAGTTAAAAAGTCGAGTCCTAATATAACGTCGTGAGGGCAACTGGTGAGGACTGTAAATAGGACAGGGATATGGCGGTCGGCAATGGTAATTCTCGCAGTACACATACCGATCACAGTAGCTGTATTGCCATCAGCAACACGAACGGTAGATGAGGAAGCGGGTGTGAGGACTTTGTTGAGGCGTTGACGGAGCGAGGAACTGAGGACGGAAATGTGGGCGCCAGTGTCAATAAGGGCAGAAACTGAGACTCCGTCCACAAAAATGTCAATGAGGTTACGTCTGGGTGCGAGGGTCAGTTCCGAGTTGACAGTCCGGGTCGGTAATGCAGCGTCACTCCCGGGCGCTGCACTCGCTAGTTTCCCGAGTGGGCGCCGGCGTATGATGGGGAGGAGTTGCGACGAGGTAGCGGTGAACGAGATTGACGAGACCGTGGAGATGAAGATCGGCTGGAGTGACCGACACTTGAGACGGCTTCGGTGTGAGGTTCATCTGGGTGAGCAGGGAATTGTCCAGGTCCATCATATGCGCGGCGGAGCTGTTCAGGTTGGGCAGGGAAGCATCGAGGTCTGTAGTAGTACCGATGGTCAGCGTTGTAATAGGAACGAGGTGTGGGGAAGGTGCGACTGCGGCAATAACGGGAAGTGTGGCCGGCTCGACAGCAAATAAAACAAATTGGCCTGTCATCTGAGGTGCGCCACTCTGCAGGATTGCGATTAACGTAGCAACGTGGGGGAGCTTGGCTAGTGGTTGCAGCAGCCACTACAGGAACAGTATGCGATGGTGACGAGGGCGGTACGGGGTTGGAGGAAAGACCGACGTTGGCAAGTTCCTGTCGGACAACAGCCTGTATCATTGCCACGGTGTCAGGCACTGGAGAGGGGAATGGTGCAGGAGCTAATGCCTCGAGTTCCCGCCTGACGATCCGAGTCATTGTTGCGGACTGAGAAGGCTGTTGCAGAGGAGCCAGGTCATCGCAGGATGATGTGGCTGCCGTGTTCGGAAGGCGCTCAAAGCGATGTACCAGGCGTCGTTGTTTAGCCTGCTCGAATCTTCGGCAAACTTGAAGCACCGACTCGACTGTAGAGCAATCCATGCAGAAGAGGATGTTGAACGCGTCATCTGCGATGCCCTTGAGGATGTGCCCTACCTTTTCACTTTCCAGCATGGAGCTATTCGCCTTGCGACACAACACGAGCACGTCTTGAATGTAGGCCAGGTAGGACTCCGTGGTGGATTGGGCGCGAGACGAAAGTTCGGTTTTGGCTGCGAGAGCCCGTCCAATGGGCTTTCCGAACAAGTCGTGGAGCTTTTGCTTGCAAATTTCCCAGGTCACCAGCTCGTGCTCGTGATGTTGAAACCATGTGCGAGCGGTTCCCGCCAAATAGAATATCAGATTGGCCAGCATGATGGTCGCGTCCCAATGATTGTTCCGGCTGCATCGCTCGTATTCATCTAGCCAGTCGTCAACATCTGTCTTGTCTTCGCCATTGAAGATGGGAGTGTGGCGGATGTTTGTGAGGACGAGTGGTTGCGCCGATGTTGTTGCGGTGGTAGGAGCTGCCTCAGAGGTCATAGTGGCCGTTGTTGACGTTGAGATCCCAGGTAGGTGGCGGCCGCTGCGCAAATCCAGCTTTCGGCTGCTTAAATGGATTTATGTGTGCACACGGGGATCTTTCATCACCTCCACCAAGATGTTACGTGGCAAGGTTAGTGCCTGAAGGTTAGTCCAGGATGACGCAGTACACAAAGCACAGAATCACAGCAGCGTTAACCTTCTTCTAGCACAGAACGTTGCTGCCACTTTGTCGTCTTCTGTGTCACTCCTTCTGATCGTTGTCTTCTTTTACGTCCAGCGATGCAGGGCATATATGTCACAATATATATATATATATATATATATATGTGTGTGTGTGTGTGTGTGTGTGTGTGTGTGTGTGTGTGTGTGTGTGTGTGTGTGTGTGTGTGTGTGTGTGTGTGTGTGTGTGTGTGTGTGTGTGTGTGTGTGTGTGTGTGTGTGTGTGTGTGTGTGTGTGTGTGTGTGTGTGTGTGTGTGTGTGTGTGTGTGTGTGTGTGTGTGTTCTTCAGAGAACAACGGTAATCGACCATTTTTGTTTTATATGCAATATTCATATTTTATAGGCACATGTCTCAACACAGAGGAACAAACCTTTGTTTTGCAAGATGCGGCATAGTTCTCACGGGAAAAAGTTGCATGTCACTAAAGGAAGAAATTGCCGTTTTTGCCATTTCAAACGGTTGCAAATTAGGGTACATGGTGCTTCGACATCAAGATCTTGGCGTATAATAGTTTTATTCAGTTCATCCATGCAACTTCTAGATTAAAAAAAAAAACACTTAGAAACGCGTTGTGTTTCTGCAATTCATTAAGTAAAAAAAATCTCCAACTTTGCTTTGGGAGCGGCGCACTGCAAAAATGTTTATTTTGAACTTTACATAATGACATGATGCCTTAAGTTGTTTGCACTAAAACTTTTTCTATGTTCTATGCGAATTACGTTCTTAGATTCACGCAACATTTGGAGCTCTTAATTGTTATGTGTATTCCCCACAACCCATAAAATTCGCCTGAAATTTGAAAAAAAAAAAAAACACGAGCAACAATTATTGCTGTTAAAAATAACATTTTCATTTTTATCCATATCCCTCCCAAGAATTCTCAGTACCTCATAAATATAACGGACTAAGAAATGTTGCGTTATCATGTTTAAAATTATAAAAATAAATATTGAACTGAGCGCTTGTCCTCAAAATTGCTAATACTGAGCCATACATTCTTGAACGGCTCACTAGTGTTGCCACTGAAACTTTATCTGTATTATCCAGGTATTGTACTTTATTTCTAAAAAACCCTGAAGCTCTAGAGTTGTCCATTCTTTCTCGAGTTTATTTTGAAATCGGCCAAAGCTCTAACATATCAAAGAATGGACTAATTTGATTCGAATTTAAAGAAAAGTACCTCAACATTCGAAATCTCCTAAATACAGTGCTATGTGTTTGTTCAAAACTGAATAGCCCAGTGGGTCTGCTTCAGAGCCACTTCATGGGGCTTGTAATTCATTTCCGGTGTTCCAAATCTCCTGATGGTAAGATTTTTTGTGCTACCCTCTCCAATGGGAAGGACCTGTACTATTACTAAATCAGCGCCACTACGCCGCTCAGAAGCACACCCCCTCGGCTATGCACCTTTGACAAAGGCTGTACGTAATAAATGACAGAAGCTAGAAAACTATTGCATTATCTAATCCAAAATGTAAAATATATATAATATGTAACGCATATTTTTCATCTATAGAAGTGTGTATGTCTTCCCCTTCAGGAGCAGGTGTCGAAACCTTCATTTATTATTTGCTGGATTTAGCTACATTTTGTCTTATGTCATACCCAAAGCCTTCTCAATGCTTATAAAGTCGTTTTAAGCTTGTTGGTAGGGTTGAAGATCACCTAAAATGAAATAAATTACAATTATAAGCAAAACGCCTATGATTGTAATTATGATGTTGTTTTATGATAGAAAATTATTGTGTTATGATAAAATGATTTTATTTTATAATCAAAAAAGTACCACCACCACAAGCGTTCGCCCATGATATTGTCAGAAATAGAGGATTCATTCCTTTTAAAGCTATCGACAACCCTGTCAACAAACATAAAAACAAATGATAAGCATTGAGAAGGCTTTGGATATTGCAAAAATAACATCTAGTCTAAACACAGCAAATGATAAATCGAAGTTTTGACTCCTACTTCTGAAAGGGAAGCATAAGCACTTTTATATAAGAACATGCGTTCAACTTTACATTTAGTTTTAAAATTTTGGTTTATATAATGATATACTTTCTAATACTTCATATTTATAAAGTAATTAGGATTGTTTTTAGGCGATTTCCAAAATGTGGAAGCTATTCGAATCAAATTTGTCAAATTTTGATATTTTTTTAGTTTTGGCCGATATAAAATTATAATGTAAAAAGAACTGAAAATTCTGGAGCTTAAATTTCTTACAGGATAAAAGAACAACTCCGGATAATACAGAATAGAAAGTTTCAGCGGCAGCCTTTTATTTAGTCGGGCCAGAACATATAGGGATGAATATCGGCAATTTTTGCTCTTCGGCTGCCCTTATTTGTTGGGGAGGTCTCATGATAACCTGTCATGATAAGGTTCATAAAACCCCGGCCCTCAGTCACCAGCGGCTGCGGAACGACTGACCACGGCGGCGGTCAGACATGTGACGCAGCAGGGGGTGCTAAGAATTCCTGGCTCCGTTTGACAGGCCGCCATTGGAAACTGACCCTGGCAGCGTTTAACGCTGGAACCCTAGCTAGTGAAGCTAGTTTAGCAGTGCTGTTAGAGGAACTAGAGGATATGAAATGGGATGTCATAGGGCTTAGTGAGGTTAGCAGGCCGAATGAGGCATATACTATACTGAAGGGTGGGCATGTACTGTCTTATCGAGGTTTACCAGAGAGGCGACAACTAGGAGTAGGTTTCCTCGACAATAAATATATAGCGGGTAATATAGATGAATTCTATAGTATTAATGAGAGGGTGGCAGGCATCGTAATTAGGCTGAATAAGCGATATAAACTGAAGGTTGTACAGGCCTATGCATCTACGTGTAGTTTTGAAGACCAGGCAGTTGAAAGCTGCTATGAAGATGTGGAATCGGCAATGCGAAAAGTAAAGACGCAGTATACTGTACTAATGGGCGACTTCAATGCCAAGGTAGGGAAAAAACAGGCAGGAGACAAGGCAGTAGGTGACTATGGTATTGGCTGTAGGAATAGAAGGGGGGAGTTACTAGTTGAGTTTGCAAAACGCAATAACTTAAGAATCATGAATACCTTCTTCAGCAAACGGAAGAACCGGAAATGGAAATAGAAAAGTCCTAACGGGGAGACTAAAACAGAAATCGACTTCATAGTGTTTTCAACCCCCGCCATTGTGCAAGCTGTAGAGGTAATCGGGAAAGTGCGATGCAGTGACCACAGGATGGTGAGGTCCCAAATTAGCCTAAATCTGAAGAAGGAACGCAACAGATTAGTAAGAAAGAAACCCATCCACGAATTAGCGGTGAGGGGGAGGGCAGAAGAGTTCAGGATCTCGAGACAGAATAGATATTCCGCTCTAACCGAGGATGGCGACATTTCACTAGAAGCAATGAATAATAATTTCAGAGATATCATTGCTGAGTGTGCGGTGGAAGTAGGCGGTAGGATAGTCAGAGAGGATACCGGTAAGCTGTCTAAGGAGATGGAAGATTTCATTAAGAAACGGCAGTGTATGAAAGCTTCCAATCCAACAGACCAGATTGAATTGGCCCAGATATCAAAGCTTATCAATAAGCGCAAGGCGGACGATATAACGAAGTATAACATGGAGAAAATTGAGCATGTGGTAAAGAACGGGGGAGGCCTTAAAGCTGTAAAGAAGAAATTGGGCATAGGAAAAAACCAGATGTATGCGATAAGGGATAAGGCGGGCAACGTCATCACGAATATGGACAGTATAGTCAAAGTAGCCGAGCAGTTCTATACAGATCTCTACAGTAGCCAAAGTTGTCAGGACCGTAACGAGATTAGTGGTAGGGAAAAGCAGTCAGACGTTCCACCAGTGACGAAGGACGAGGTCAAGAAAGCATTAGAAACTATGAAAAGAAGGAAATCATCTGGAGAGGATCAGATAACTACAGATTTGCTGAAGGACGGGGGGGATATCGTGCTAGAAAAATTGGCCACCCTGTATACGCAGTGCCTGGTGTCATCGACGGTACCGGAACCATGGAAAAATGCAAACATTATCCTCATTCATAAGAAAGGGGACTCTAAGGACCTTAAAAATTACAGACAAATCAGCTTACTGTCTGTTACGTATAAGGTGTTTATTAAGGTAATCGCTAATAGAATCAGGACAACCTTAGACTGCAATCAAGCAAAGAATCAAGCAGGTTTTCGGTAGCTGTACTCTAATATCGATCATATCCAAAACATCAGTCAGGTGATAGAAAAATGCTCGGAATATAATCAGCTCTTATACATAGCATTCATTGATTACGAAAAAGCATTTGACCCAGTTGAAACCTCGGCGTTGATGCAGGCATTGCGAAATCAGGGGGTAGACGAGCCGTACGTGAAAGTGCTGGAAGATATATATAGTGGCTGCACAGCAACCATAGTTGTGCGTGAAGAAAATAACAAAATTCCCATAAAGAAAGGTTTTAGGCAAGGAGACACAATCTCCTCATTACTATTGACAGCTTGCTTAGAGGAAGTATTCTGGGACTTGGAATCGGAGCAGTTAGTGATAAGGGTAGATGGACAACACCTCAGTAATCTGCGAATTGTTGATGACATTGCCTTACTAAGCAACTCGGGGAATCAACTGCAAATAATGATTGAGGACCTAGATAGGAAAAGTAGAAAGGTAGGCTTGAAAATCAATATGCAGAAGACTAAGGTAATGTTCAACAGCCTCGGGAAGGAACAGCAGTTTACATTAGGTAGCGAAGTACGGGAAGTAGTAGGCGAATATGTCTAATTAGGACAGGTAGTAACCGCAGATGCAGACCATGAAAAGGAAATAACAAGAAGAATAAGTTTGGGATGGAGCACATTTGGCAAGCACTCGCAGATTATGACTAGCAGCTTACCGGTATCGCTCAAGAGGAAAGTATACAACAGTAGCATCTTACCTGTACTCACCTAATGGGGCAGAAACGTGGAGGCTAACCAAGAGAGCTCTACTTAAGTTGAGGGCAACCCATAGGGCTATGAAACAAAAATGGTAGGGGTAACATTAGGAGATAGGAAGCGTGCAGAGTGCGTCAGAGAAATAACTCAAATTACCGACATTCTTGTGGAAATTAAGAAGAAGAACTGGGCATGGGCAGGACGTGTGCGAAGAGAGGATAACCGATGGTCGCTTAGGGTAGGAAACTGGATTCCAAGGGAAGGAAGTTGTAGCAGGGGGCGGCAGAAAGTTAGGTGGGCGGATGATTTTAAGAAGTTCGCAGGGGTCAAGTGGATGCAGCTAGCTCAGAACCGGATTAAGTGGAGAAATATGGGAGAGGCCTTCGCCCTGCAGTGGGTGTAGTCAGGATGATGATGATGATGATGATGATGCCCTTATTTATTTGGGAGGTCCTTCTGCGTAGTGAAAGAACAGCATGCTTTGTGTTTGCAGTGCTCAGTTACATATAAAGGTGTTTTATTCAAGTTGACAGGTTTGCTGATAGCTTAAAATGGAATAAATTTCCTTTTTCTTGCAGTTTCATGGGTGAACGCAAATGATAGCTGAACTTTTTTCTATACTGCCATTCTTTCATTGCGAGGTGCAGTGTGGGTTACAATCCAGTTCTTAATTATACTACTTCATTACTCGGTTATGGAAAAGTAGCTACTATATTTCTGAAGACGTTTTTCTCTAAATACTTCAATACAATCACAAGCAAGACACTTTGCAGAATGATAGTTGTGGTTCAATTTTATATTTATTTATGGTCGCAGCGCGAATGACCCGAGATTACTGTTGTCGGCAGAGCTATCTAATCTAGAGAAAAGGCGAGACAACACAATCGAACCCCTGCCGTCCACCTAAACTAAAGGCTTTTTAGATTAGGTGGACGCTAGATGAGCGTTTCGTCCAGGAGGTGCGTGGCTTTTAAAAGCATAAGCTGGTACTACATTCGTTCGCGTCCGTCCGTCCAATACACCCCGTGATCAAACTGCCGCAACATTGTAGTCTACGTACTGCCAATGTAGACTCCTGACCACCTCACGTATAACGCTGTGACGTCATCACGTAATTGAGGTATATATATCACACAACTAGGGTACCATTGTTGTGACGCCACCACGTAACAAGTGTAGCCTCATGGATAGGTATCATGGGATGTCATCAAGCACATCACAGGACTGAAGGTAGCGATGTTCTAACGTCCTTACGTAACAAAAAGTCGGCATGGGTAGCTGTGTTGTGACGTCCTCCCGTAATTAGGTTATGTGATGGCGTCATGTTTTGATGCCACCACAAGTTATCCCCTCTCCCGCGCGCGTGGCCGCCGGGCCAGCAGCTACCAGTCTCTACACTATATATATGACAGCCGGACGGGGTTCGGGCTCTCGTTTCAGTCAAAACTGTGACCCACACGTTCAGGGAAGAGAGTTTGCAGTGGTGGCAGTCGATTCGGTACAATATGGAGCACTTAATTACTAATCGAATTAAGACCCAACGTGTGTGAGGGATTCGCAGTGACACTTTCCTCTTCAGCGATACCGTAATCTGCTGGCAGTAATGTGCGAGTACCTTCCAAATGCGATCCATTCGAATCTTATTCTCCTAGTTACTTCCCTGTCGTGGTCCGGATCTGTGGTTACTAGAAGTATTCGCCTACCACTACCAGCGCCTCGCTATATTAAACTGCGCTTCCCTTTTCTTGCTGTTCAACATTATTTTAGTCTTCTCCATATCAATCTTGCGGCCTACCTTTCTGCGTCTCCTATTTGATCGTTACTTATTCGTTGCATTTGGTCCCCTAAATTATTTAACAAGGCAATGTCACAAGCGAATCACATATTACTAAGCTATTCTACATTAACCCTAATCCATAACTGCTCCCATTCCACGTCTTTGAATACACCTTTAAGCAAGCCGTGAATAGTACTGGTGTTTCTCCTTGTCTAACACCTTTCTTTATGGAAATTTTTTGACTTTCTTTATGCAGAACTATGGTTGCTGTACAGCCACTATAGATATCGTCAAGTACTTTTGCATACGGCTCACCTACATATTGATTTCGCAATGCCTGCATAACTGCTGAGGTTCATTCAGATCAATGAATACCAACACATATGGGACCGTTCGTTGATTTGCACTCATTTAATGTGTCATTGCTAAGCCCAGCGTCAATTTGGTTGGATCCCGAGGTGATAAAAGAAAGGCGTTAGTCGATGCCCGTGTGCTCTCCTTCTAATGGGCTGGTAACGCCCGTCTGCGCAGCCACGATCTTGTTCCACTCTTCCATTTGTTGGCGGGAAGCCGCGCTGCCGCCGCACACGATCACCACCAGGGGACGGTCCGCCGTGAGCCGGCCCTGGCGGCGCATCTCGGTGACACGCGCCGAGTAGACGGCCGCCAGCGAGGCGCCGCACGCGGGCTCCACCAGGGCGCGGTGGTCGTCTGCGGTCACAAGAAGAATTTCGCACACTCGCGATCATTATTTCGGGGAATAATGGCACTCCGACATTCAGCTGGCCGGGGCCATACAGCCTCATGATAAGCAGCAATGTCCTTCCTAGTTAATATTTCACGGCGCGTCATATCAACCTATTTCGTTCATACATGTCGCACCTATATTACCAATCTGGAATTGCGGAGAAGGACGAATAGTAGAGGTGTTATTGCATCTGAAATGCAAATAGAGGTTCATTATTAATATAAACAACGCGAACACGAAGACAAAGGACAAGATAAAAGAAAGCCACAGTACAAGCGCTGACTCACAACTATGCCTAAGCCCTTTACTCCAAGGCCAACTTGAAGAAAACGAAACAGCCAAGTGAAACAACCCCTGGGTTCACCTGCTGCACAAAATATCACTTAAAAAAGACACCTCTTTGCTTGAAAGAGCAAGAGAAGTCTTTCTGACAAACTTATTGTCCTTGAAATAAAATATGATTCCACTATCTCTCTTGTCATCTTCTCTTTGTGGCGATACTAAATCCTATCCTTATCAAACTTAAGAGTGCACTTCTCGTTCTTCTATATTTCACATGAATGGCAATATGATAACAGAAACGTTTTGTCCTTTCCACTTTCCAAGTTGTTCCGATGTTCCTGTAGTCTCTTATTATTACAAAGTCCTGTTTGTCCTATATAACTTGCTCCACAAGAGAGTGGAAGCCTGTACACAACACCTGTCTTGCATCCAACATATGGGTTTCAATGTTTCACCCCACATTCTTGCTTCTTCGCTTCTCTTTTCCTTTGAATAGCCTTTCTTTTATCTTGTCCTTTGTCTTCGTGTTCGCGCTGTTTCGCGCTGTCCTCTGTTCTCCTGTTTTCATCGGCTTGCCGCTTCGTAACATTTGGTTGGAGGTGCGGAGTACTTCATCATCACCCCCTCATCTTGGCCCGGACGTCGGCGCCCTGCGACTTCTTGCGCCGTCGGCGAAAGGTGAGGAGGCACTGCATGGCTGTTCCCCAGCCTGCCGGACCCAGCAAGACCTTGCCGTTCCTCCGCCCCGTCCCCCCCCGCCCCGACCACAAGACACGACGAAGGAGATACTGACCCGAGACGCCACACAAGCCCACAAGACACAAGGAGAGACCCGAATGACCTAATGTGACCCCACTGACCTGATGTGCCGACCAAGGACCCTACGACCCAAGACACCGCTACACTTGAAGACATTCTCCCCTGCCTATGCCATGCGGTGCGTGCCTTGGCATCCGCCATCGAGTCGTGGCAACGTGTGGCCCGAGAGTGTCCTGCCAAGGTTCATTGCGAATCATCGTGCCGGCAAGCCATTCTATTCTTCCTTCTTCCTCTTCTTTTTCAAGCATCTAGACACGCCCATCATCATGCCATGGAATCATCAACATCGTGCATTTCCTCGTCCACGATCGGGACGATCGCTCGGTGGCCCCGGGTCATGTTACGGACGACATCAAGAAAGAAGAAGCGGGCAGTGGCGCGGACAGGAGCGTTCGCGCTAGGCCCGGCAACATTTTCATTAAACGTCATCTCACTGTCATCGACCATCTCTCTGTCCTCTGTTCTCCTGTTTTCATCGGCTTGCCGCTTCGTAACAATATTAATAATGAATAAGTACCAACTCGCCCAACAAAGTATCTTGGTAGGAAAATAGAGGTACTACATGAAAATAACTGCAAAGCGATTTAGCAGATACCTTCCCATATGTTTCCATAACATGACCATAGCTAGCACCACTGGGCTCATCATGAGAAAAAAAATTTGCCTGATAAGCACCAATTCCACAATCTGCATTACAATAGGAAGAAACTATCCGAATGCGTCTATTAGGGAGCTTGTGATATGTAAGCATGTCAAAACTCAATTTTGGTAGCTGCGTGGCAACACCAATTAGGCGAATAGCATGACATGTGGCCAGTACACTAAACTGTCCAAGCTATCATCAGCGGCCGTTTTCAAGTTTGTTTCTTTCCCACTGACCACAGCGTCCATTCTGCAGGAAAATTACCGTCAACGCGGGAGTGGCTAGGGTCACCGGCAAACCGTCGTACTTGGCGTTTTGCCGAGAAAATGGGCATAGGTCGAGAAGCCACGAGGTACAGGCGAGATTGGAATTGGTTAAAATATCGAATAAATAGTGACTAAGTTCTAAGCATGGCTCATACATCACTGTGATATGTAGTTAGGTAAAATGAGTTAACAGCAGTGAAATCAGTAAAAGAGCGAGTTGGTAGATAATGAAACAAAACAAAAACAGCGCAACAACCCAGACAAGAGAGAAGACGGGACCAGCGCTGACTAACAACTGAATATTTTATTGAAAATAAGACAAATATATACTCCATTTATAACCAAGAGCACGCATGAGCAGTACTAACAGCACCGATACCTGATCCCTTGAATCTTAACAATCTTGATACCGCATTTCACAGTCATGAACGAGAACAGATGGGGTGCTAACGCACGTGTCGCGGTTTTTGTGAATGTGAAATGCCTCGCTGGTTTTTCTGGTTAGTTTATCGCGGTGCTTGTACAAGGCCAAGTTCTGTGCTTGTGCAAGGCCAAGTTCTGGGAAAGGGCGCCATCCAAAGAAGTATTGTGCTCACCTATGCGGGCATTCACGCACCTGCCCGTCTGGCCTATATATCTTTTTTTCACGCGTAAAGGGAACATCTTAAACCGCGCCTGTAGCACACGGGACAAACGTCATGTGCTTTATCTGGCAGGCTTTCTTTTTTTTCTCACTTTTTTTTGTCTTCGTTCCTTTCTTCCTTGGATATCCAATCCACCATGGCACAAATTTTGCTTAGCTTATTAGGTACAAAAAAGAGTACATCTACACCATATCTGCGGGCTACCTGCTTTAAACGATGGGACAACTCGTTAACGTAGGGCAGGATAGCTATTTTATTTTTCTCTTTACTTGGAGGTTTGGGGGCTTAATGCCTGCGGGATAATTTCCTGCTGCCCTGAGCCGGTGGACTTGATGGTGAACACTGTGCCCGACAGCATGCACACATGACTTATGAGTCGCAGACCAAAGGCAAGAAACAGCTATGCCACTTTTGACTACCTTGGAATGCCCAGAACGATAACTGAGCAAAGGCTTTTTCGAACTCTCTAGGAAAGACCAACAAACGTGAAATTAAAATGGGCGTAATTGTATGGAACCCAAGCCGGTGACTCTTTGGCCACGAGTGAGACACGCTGGCATATAAACCACCGATACACGTTCGGATGACATGGTAAAAGGGATGAATTGCGCTAAATAATAAAATAAAAAATATATAGTGAGATACTTAAGCTCTGCCTTTAAGCGTATGAGGCGACGCGCAGGCTACCAGCCCCGCTCTAACCAAGCCGTGTGAACGTGCGTGCGTGGCCTAGTCGTAAAGGGAATGGGTCCTGGCAGGCTGATTCTGGTATCATCCTTCCATATGAAAGGAGAGGCCCGGTTGGCAGCTCCTGCCACACGTAACGTAAGTCAACCCAATGTCCATTTAGTGCGCGTTCATGTCAGCCTCCAGCTACCGCCTGCCACCACCATACTGGGGTTTTACACTCAATGCCAAAGCAGGCGGCAGATTTCCTTTGAGTGGGCCCTTTAAAGCTGTCGCGTTATAAGAGCGACAATCAAGCATTGCCTTTGGAATAAACGGGAAGCGCCTTTAACGCCGGCTTTCTATTGAGTGGTATTTAAAGACACTTTATGTTTTGGGGGAAAGGAAGGCGCTACATCTCTCTTACTTTTCCGTGGGCGCCTGAGCAGGACTCCTTTTTTCTAGCCAAGTTCCGAACACTTCCGCCAAACCCGAGCCTACACTAGGGTGCGGTGACCGACTTTTGACCGGACTAGCTCTTTACTTTCTCACGTAAAAAATCAAAATAAAAGCTTTATGAGGACTGCAAATATCTGCAGTGAAGAAAGGCGAAATCATGGGCATTGGCTGCTCTTCAGTAGCTCCTAGTCTTCATTTGTGCCTCTTCATTCCTTTTGAGTGTCACGGTTCAGCCCTTTTGAAAGTCGTGACTAGACACTACTCACGGCCATGACTGATTGACTTAGACATGTCATGGTCTCCATATTGTGCACATTGGATCTCCGATCTGACTGACTCATGATAGTGACTATGACATATGTGTAGACTATAATGACTCACATCGCATGACTAGGCAAATGACATGAAATTTATATAACACTTGTCATTACATGCACATTCATGACTACCAGCCTCACCTTAGTGTGACGCGATATCCCAAGGTACATTTTACTTGCATGTTTTGCTTCCGCTTTTCGCTTCTACGTTTTGGAGACACGTATTCGCAAACATAACCAGGTAAGACTTTCGGCTTAATAAAGCGTGCGTGTCTGCAAACTGACCTTAAAGGAGGCCCGCAAGCCGCAGAAGTGGCGTAACTCTATCGGGTCATACCTTTATGGCGGACTTGAAGTGTTCCCCGATTTTGATATCTTTATGGCACAATGTACTCAACCCCTTCGCTTTGAGAACCTTTACTTCTCCCGCCCTACACACACACACGCTCTCAATTTGCAGTCGCTACTGAGCTTACATTCGTACCTTCACTAGTCTCAGGGGCTCAGCCACTAAAGTCTTTTCGCAAATTCCTAGAAGTCAAAAGGCATTTTAAAGGAATATATTTCTTTTACTTCAATGAAAGCAGGTCTGAACCTAAACACTTGAAGACAAAGCAGTTTGGCGCCGGAGGTGGCCTAAATCGTTGCGGGAGCTATTACGGAATAAGGCGTCTTTCACGCCCTAGAGCTTTGGTACGGGAAACTGACAAACCGCGCCATTTTACTTGAGAGAATGGGTACTACGTTCACTGGGGCAGTGTAGTTCGAAGAGTCGAATGTTTCACATGCCCTGCTAGCGATACGTGAAAGCGATTTCCTCAACAAATGCTTATGTATTCATACAGAGGAGCTCACCGGCGAAGCGGTTGCAGGCATCGACAGCCAACCGATCGGAGAGCACCATGGAGTAGATGGTGCGCGACTTGTACAGCTCCAGAATCCGGGTGCACACTTTGCGTACAGCCAGTGCAGCTGCTATGCTGCGAAGCAATGATTGGCGCCGAGTACGGCACGACATTTGAGATGCTTAGCAGCGCATACCGCCGGTGCGCACGCGCTGATTTGTACAGACGCGGCAGGGGAGCGGGCAAGTGGCCTACATATGACGCCATCTGGCGCTTTCAAGGCCATTTGAGCATGCACAATAAGAATACGTGCTAAGTGGCTTTAAGCGGCAGCGGTACAGTTTTACGTTTTACTCTGGAAGTATAGACTGTTATAGCCACCGTTTGTTATAGCATAGCGCTGCCGCTAACCGCTCCCGGCTACCGTCAACCACCTACAAATATGCGCGAATTAGAACCGCACTGCAGCACCGCTGCCGCTTGCGGCTTACCACGAGGAGCGCCGACGAGGCGTGACTACGAAAGACTACTGTGGGTCTGTGCAATCCAAGACAAGGCAGGGCAGTCGTTTATTTTATAGGTTTTACCGTCCTAAAGCGACTCAGGCTATGAGATGCCATAGTGGAGGGGTACAGAGCAATTTGCACCGCCTGGGGATCTTTCGCGTGCACTGATCTCGCACAGTAAAAGCGCGCATTGCTTTTCGCCTCCATCGAAAAGTGGCTGCCGCGGCTCGGATTCCATCCTACATCCTTGGGTACAGCAGTAGAGCGCCCTAACCACTGCACCACCACGGCGGGGCAAAGACGGGGCGCGGCAGTCGCGCAGAGAAAATGGCCGCTCTACCGGATGCAGCGCGGGCCAGATTTACTGTTTCGATTAATATTTGTCTTTTACAGAGGCAGACTAGTTCAGTCCCTTCGCAGACGATAGAGTAACTTAGTCAGGGGCAGTTCTGTAAATTGTGACACTGGAACAAAATGTCATACGATGATGAGCTGTATTCCACGCAAAGAGATGTTTGTTGTGCCAGCACTGTAGGGCAAAAAACCTACTGTCCCTCGAATTCGCGCGCTGAGAACCGTCTACTCCATTCTGAACAGTATTGGTAAGTATTCTGGAATTTTTCTCAAGCGCGTCTGTATGGCAAATCAAAAAGTTTGCTAATAGTTTACGGACCAAACTGCCTATTTATAAAGAAGTTGTAAAGGAAATGAGCGGCGTTAGTGGTGATCTGAAAAAATAAGCGCTACGAGATGTGGTTCTGGTAAATTAACGGCTTTCTTCCAACTTTTATGCTCAAGGAAGTGCATCAATGTGCGTTGAAATGTGCATTCTGTATAGACAGAAATTAGTTACAAGACATTTATGAAATGCGGTATTTATTCTTCGTTTTATCTTCTCAAGGTGCTGTAAAACAAGAAAGCAAAGGATATACACGTCGAATAGTAAGATGCTTCAAAAGTATTCAGTCTTAGAATGCTTGCATTTATTTTTATGACAGTTTCTATGATGCACCCTTTGCCAAACGTTTTGAGGCTAGGGCGGCTCGTTTTAGGCCTCTGTCATAGGGCTCGTTATGTATCGCCATCAGTACAAACTGTTTGAAGGTGACAGTTATGAGTATGTAGCAAAATATTAAATAATGTCAGTAAATGTTTCATGCTGATGAGGTTTCCTCATCCATCATAAACTGTAAAGGCCTCGACAGGCAATAAAAAAGTTCCGCTCTTAGAAAATAACCTGACGGATTGGACAGCTTTCTTACTAACCAGTAAGGGGAGGAAATTTGTAGGAGCATTTATAGCCGCTTATTAGCCGATTTGCACAAAGGCTATTTGAGAGTATAGATCACGTTCAGACTTAACAGGCAAGGAACAGTGATTGTTAAGGTAGTAAGAGAATAGCGCAGTGCAGTTACGCGAACTATAAGCCCCAAGAGGAGGTGTGCGCCATCAATACCGCGCCACACTCATAAATGCGAGCTTAGATGTTCCTTCATATTTCTGCCCCCTCGTAGTGCTGCACTTTGGCGCCATTTTCCATTTTCATGCTATCAGCATACGATGCTGTGTATGATAGTTACATTTTCCTTTAAAACAGAGTTATCGTTTTAAGATGTTTCAAAATTTTGCATCTTGTGGAAATGAGCACAGAGAAGAGAACGTTGTCGCGAGCTGATAGTCAACTTACTTGTTATCTAATCACAACCATTAGCGACCGTATACCATAATCACTTGCCTTTATTGGGTGCAACCATATATATAGTAAAAAAAAAAAAACATTTAAAAATTACGTATCTATAAGCGGCAACGGGGATTGCAAGGTTGTTGGCGGCTGCCGACATGTAGCATGCGAAAAAATCAAACTCAGCCGTGGGCACATCGTGAACAGCCTAGAACAGCCGCCTGTTCGCACTTCCCATTTTATCTCGTTCGGAATTCACGCGCAGTCTCGGAATTGAAACGCATTCATTCTTTCTGTTTGTTCCTGAGGCTTTGAATTCGCTTGATTCATCTCTTTGGATGGGAGAATGTTCAGAGTAAGCTGGAGAAGGTCATCTGTGTAGATGGAGACGGTACGCCTCGGTGAAAGTCTGGAAGTAGAGAATGTTACCGGAGACGAAAAGCTTGCTCCTGCACGAAAAAAATTGAAATAAAAGAACACAAAACGACACGATGCTGAGTATGAACCAAGAGGCCCAAGCAGCAATTTTGATCGAACGTATTGCTTCTCCAGCCCGTGACTCCAGTAAAATCCAGGCGGAGTTCAAAAGAGGAGGGCCAGGATTTTCGTACTTGCAAGCTCATGAAACTGCGTAACATTTTTTAAAGCATGAAATGCTTTAACTCCCATTGTCGCAGATCTTGAATGGACATAAAAAAAACAAAACAAAAACAAGAACCAATGTCAGGAAATCGATTCTCCTTCCGCGCATTCACCAGGAATGGCACCGCGGTGCCAAACACTATGGAGTTACGATGTAGGCTTTGCCACCTCCGAACCCGCCCACTTTGGGATTTCTTTACGGGGTACGGCCTGGTTTTGTTGGCAAGGCCATATCATATATTTCAGCTATCTGGCCGCAAAACGTGCATTCAGCTGAGAAAGCACCCGGGCTAATTGCGTGCACCCTAGCTGGCCTGTTGTAGGGCAATGTTAGTAGCCGCTTGAGGCGACACTCCTCTGATTGATCCTTCTAATGATGCGCTAAAAAGCGATAAATAAACAGATAGACATAGATAGTCTGGTTCGTGTCTCTGCGTTCGTATTTTTTTAGCGCTCCGAAACAATTTTCTTCAGTCGTAGGGCAACAAGGTTAGTATCTTCATGTCCAAAAAGGCTGCCCAGTAGCGTCGACATTGTCGGCGTCAGCAGCGGCGTCGACCTTTTACATTCTCGCAGCGTCAAATATCGCGCATAACACTCCTCACTGCAAAAAATTTCCGTTGGCGTCGACAGCTGAAGCCTCCAAGCCTGAAACAAGCGCGAGATTGCCGCTGTGAAGCAGGTGTGAAGCTGATGGGGCTCTCCCGTTTGTATCGGCCGCTCACAATCGATGTGCCCTATAGCAAGCAGCGTTCTGGTTGGCGCAACTTAATTTGCGGCCGCGAATTTCGGCTACATGTACTGTGATATTACTTGCGATACCTAACCAATCGCTTCCCGTAAGTCGGTCTACCTATCCTCCCCGGTGGCATAACATAACATCCACAGCGCCTCTTGTAGCTTCTGCGGATGCTAATTTCGCCTACGCGTACTCTGATATTACTTGCGATCCCTGACCAATCGCGGCCGGTAATTCTGTCTGGACGTCTTTTCGGATGGCGTTACATAACCTCCACGGCGCTTCTGGCAGCCTCTGCGGCTTTGAATTTCAGCTACGTGTGCTCTTATGTTTCTTGCCATTCCTAGCCAATCGCGGCCGGTAATTCGGCCTGGCAGTCTTTTCGGGTGGTGTTATATAACCTCCACGGCGCTTCTGGCAGCCTCTGCGGCTTTGAATTTCAGCTACGTGTGCTCTTATGTTGCTTGCCATCCCTAGCCAATCGCGGCCGGTAATTCGGCCTGGCCGTCTTTTCGGGTGGCATTACATAACCTCCACGGCGCTTCTGGCAGCCTCTGCGGCTTTGAATTTCTGCTACGTGTGCTCTTATGTTGCTTGCCATCCCTAGCCAATCGCGGCCGGTAATTCGGTCTGGCCGTCTTTTCGGGAGGCGTTACATAACCTTCACAGCGCTTCTGGACAGGCTGCGAGGTTGTAGTGTTGCACTGCCCGAGATAATTTCCTTGCTCGTGCACAGATCTCGATATATAATTAGATGGGGTATGGGTTCGTCCTTTTAAAGAAAGATTCATTGCCCAATCTTCTGTTTCTGAGAACTGCATACTGGAAATTGCAGTGCAGCAGTAACAAGGACGAGACGAGAAGAACGCAAACACAAGCGCCGACTGGCAACCGTGTTTTACTGCCCTGAACCAGCTTATATAGAAAATAGGTCAAAAATAACTAAACGAGGAACCAACACATCCCTCCACGCATCCGTGGCACGATTATTATCGCCATTGTCTTTCATTCCTCTAACCAATCTTTCGTCTTATCACTGACGGTCAGAAACGTGATTTCTCTTTCACTAAGGCGCACAGAGAGGTTGCTGACAGACTTATCTGCGGATTTTGAGTTCGCCAGAGCCTCTGCTTTCAACCTTGTGGTGGTGTCCCGACATTTTCGAAGAGTAACTGTTCTTCCAGAGCACGTTTATGGGCATTTATTGCATTTTGTACTAGATTGCATAAAGTCATGATTCCACCTTCAATATGGCTTTTTCACCACCCTGTGTACTCTTTCAGCGCCGTGATCACGATAACAAAATAAAACGCATAACGTTTGCGTTGATCATATCTTTATACAAGATCGCTCATTTCACACACAATAATAGACTGGAATAACCTTCAAATATCAGATTTTGCGGAGCCGAAATTCGCCGCTGCTAAGGCGACCAGAAGCCCAGCTGAGACAGCCGGAAAGGCAGGCATACCGGCGCTACGGCGGCGATCTGCAAGACATTGCAAGCGTCGCCGCGAGCAAACATTCGGTAACGGTACTCGTGGTCATCATCATCATCATCATCAGCCTGATTACACCCACTGCAGGGCGAAGGCCTCTCCCATATTTCTCCACTTAGCCCGGGTCTGTGCTAGCTGCATCCACTTGACCCCTGCGAACTTGACCCCTGCGTACTCGTGGTATTTGATGAAAGCTGAGAGGAGGAAAGCCGGCCGCGAAGGATGGGCACAGCAAGAAGCAAAAGTGAGCGAGCGCGCGCCTGCGCGTGATCCTCCTACCAATCGTGGTACCTGAGAGAAATAGAAAGGAGGAATGTCCTGGAGGAAGTGCCGTCAAACGTAAAGGTATATTTGGTCGTCACATCTGGCATACAGGGTGGTAACACTGGAATAAAAACCTGGCAACAAGTTACGCCAACCGGAACGCTACCGCAGTGCCTACAACTAGGTTAAAAAAACACTAGCATAGAAAGAGAAAAAGAGGAGCGCAGTCAGAGTGGAGCAGGCTGTTCATCTCAAGCTAGCTCACATTCCCACATGGACTGTTGCTATTTGTCACCGGAGACTTTGTTCTGGCTGATTCTGGCTACAGTCAGTATCCACCATTTCCATAGCTGGGCTTTGGTGATGTACACTGCAGCGAAGTCCGGCTGGCCATTTGCCAAAGCAAAAGCGAGTGCCATGGGCAACGTGGCGCCATTTGTAGGTTGCGGGGAAAGACTCGTGCAGTGTTTTTGCTTTTGTTGCTACGGTAGGAATGAGGAACAAAATGCACGTGGCTGCCAACTGGTTCTAGGTGAGTCACCATCGCTGCCACGTGTGGACAGAGGAGCAATGACATCTCAGAAAAGAGGCCAGCGTCCCAGCAGTCTTCTTTCGCCTCCAAAGTGGTGGCGAGTGCTGTGACGGCATGGACAACAGATACAGGCATACCGGTGGCAAGGAGCCTCCGCCGCAAAAGGCGAAGGCCCCTGAGTTCCTATCCCCAGAGGGCCGCATCTTCCCACAGCCCCACGCCAAGATGCTCGGCGCTCTCCGCCTCTGTTTTGGGTCAGACCGAATGCGCTGCACTAGCATTCGTAGTACTCCGGCACGCGCCTCGATGAGGAGGGCTCTTAGATGTTATCGTATAGATCATCTGCTTTGATACAGATGACTCATGTTCGCTGCATCGTTGCAGCGTTGTTTTGCGCTTCATTGCCTCGCTGACATTTTCCTGCTCTGGTTGCACTCTGTGGGCTCCGTAGGTTCCTCTTCGGAGCGCTGAAAAAGTCTAAACCACGGTGGCCCAGACTTGCATCGTAGTATATGTACGCGGGTTGTCAAGTGAGTTCGGATACGCTCATGAGTAAGGATACCTACACTTGGCGGGACGACCTAGAGTCACCCATGCGGCGGAGGCTGGCCTCGAAGGCCACCTTGCGTTTTGCTTCCCTGGCCTTGGGTGTCAACCACGTTACATCGCTGTCAATGCCTCTGTCCCGTAGCAGCCCAGGGCTAAGCGGTCCATCTCAAGCTGCCCTTTATGCAGTCAGTTACGGTTGGGGACACTAAAGCGGACTATAACGTCCGCGAATGTCGGCACATGGACAGTTTTCCAAAACTCGCACAGCATATATCGTATATGTTGAGTCCCCATATACCCAGTCTTCTCAGCGCGCAGCTGGCCCTCTGCTCCGTATGTCATAGCTTCGCCTCGTGAAGTTTAGTGTGGACCTCATCACCCCGAAATAATGGTATTCTTCAGCTCGCAGTATTTATTCACCGCTTGGTAACATAACAGCACAAGTAGTCCACGATCTCCCCGAAGGAGAGCCCGGCCAACTTTGCGTCGAATGAGCTGCCCAATATGGCAGGTCTCCGGCGGAGAGTGCCAGGAGCTGCTGTAGATGGCCAAAATCCTCGACAAATAGGATAAGATTGCCCTGAAGCTCCAAACCAGGCAGCATGCAAGTTTGTGGTAATCCATCTAGGCAGAATTCGATAGGAAAGCCGAAACAAGGTTTAAGGCAGGTGGTCTCAATGTCAGCCAGTATAGGAAATACAGATACAGCAAAGATGACAGGGACATCCTGGTTTCAAGCCTTCGCGGACCGCCATATAGGCTCGGAGCGCGGATTCCCAAAGTGCGCTACCACTGTGTTGTTGCCGTACAGCGTGCTGAGCACATCCTTCCATATAGGCGGCATGCCATGCAGCTGAATAGCAGGTCATACGGTACGCTGCCGTACGAAATTGCATCATTCATGAAGTAAGCAATCAGGCTCCGGGAATCTTTTCTCGCTCTATACACTGCGTGAGGAAAAGAGGCTGTCCGCGTTGCGCCTGTTCTGACGGAAGGACTTCTGCAAATCAGCGAGGAGTCCCTAACTTCCGCCCAAGTTCTAAGCCAGGGCTTGACAACTGCGAACAGCTTGTACTGGTCACCGTGTTGGGCGGCAGTCACGGAGCAGAGCGGCATTGTTAGGCGGTTTTAGGGAAGAGCGGTGTTAGACGCACACAGCTTCGCACCCAGTCCGCCGGGATCGGGTCGCCCAGTTTGACACTGGTGAAGGTCGTTGCGAGGTGCTCTCGTGTCCTTTCACCGAAGTACTTTACAAGGCGCGCCAGGATGTTGGAGAAGCACTGGGCTGTGTGCGCGTCTATGCCAGCAAGGCCCCGGTCAAGGGCTTGCTTTCTAATCAACCGCCTGCCGTCTTCTCTGGTGGGGCTGCAGGTGTGGTGAGGCGGCATTGTGGGGCCGACAAGGGGAGGAAGGTTAGGGTGCTAAATATTGATGTTTCCGCGATGTGCTCCGCTATATTCAAAGTCTCCTGACCAGTGTTCTCGTCCATCAGCTTTTTCGCTGGGGACGTGCGGTCCAACAGAGCCACATATGCTCAAAACGTTCGGGACTATTTCTGCCAATATTGGCCATAGTGTGAAAAGCTGGTTGTCACTCGCCATCATTTTAGTCTGCACAAATTGTTTGTCTTCTTTTCTGCCTCAGCATTTATCACAAGTCAACTGCGAACCATCAGGGGAATGACACCTTACCGCTCTTCGGTGGAGGCGGTTCGTTGCGAAGGTTGGCAATTCTCCGTGCCTCGAGGATAGCCCACACCTCGCGTCCCACCATTTCTACCGTCGATGCGCAGGGCGACGACTGTCAGATAGCTCGAGAGCCTTCATGATGCAGCGCAGCTCTTCAACGTATGTACGCCTGGCATAAAACAGGTAGTGTCCTAAGGCTGCTCTAGTTTTTTAAAGGTAACGAAAGGTATTGATCTAGCAGCGCCTCCCGCAGCACTTGACCGCTTCGCCTTCAAGCTCCGCCCAAAGTGTCCAGCAGTGCTCGCTGCGCCGCTGAAATGCACAGCGGTCTGCGCTTGCGAGCGTCATATTGGCCGATTAGGCATGCAAAAAGTGCTTCACATGCCTCTATTGCAGTTTTAGGAATGTATATGCATTACCTGATGCTTAAGCGGATGCAAGATGTACATGTCTGAACTCGAATTTTGCAGTGTATATGCGTGACATGCGACTATGCCAGGCTGTTGTGCCATCGGCTGCCGGAACCGTGCGGAAGACGAGAAAATATTTTTTTCCATTACTCGCGGGTACGCTAGCAACAAATTTCTAAATTGGCATCTCACGGACGCTAGTATGCACCCGTTATTGAGCGATACCTTATATAGCTCGTTCAGCCGAAAAGCGGTCGGCGTCATATTAGTAGTTGTCGGCACCGCGTCTCGCAAAAAATAGAGGACTGCGCAAGAAAAATCTTATGACAACTCGTGGGTCTAGTGATGTAATTGGTGTGCGGTACCAATGTCCAGCTAAAGAAATCAATGCTTAATGAAATAAAAAAAATAAAAATGTAGAAAAGGGGGCTTCAGTGGTGTCAGAACAAAATGCTAATGCTTGATGTTAATTAAAATTTTCAACTTCCATTTGATTAGTTCATTGTAATGATTTAAAATTGAAAAACTGAGCTTCAACGGGGTCAGAATGCTCAGAATGAAAATCTAATGCTAGCTGATGCTAATCAAGAATATTGTGAGTGTTATTGACCAAATAGTATAATCATAAAATTGAAGAAGTGCAATAAAAGTTGTCGAAATTCTCACAATGAAAAGACAATGCTTGATTATGCTTGTTATATAATTAGGTGTGCGATTCGTCAATTGATATAATTGAAAAAGGAAACATTAAGGAAAGAGTACAAATGTGTAAAAATGCTCAGAATGGAAAGCCAATGTTTGCTTATGCTAAGTATCGGTGTCTGCAAAATAAATACATTTAAACCATAACTAAATGAAAAAGAAAACATCACTATGCGTGAAACGCTATTGCATTTTAACGGAAGAGTGCCCCGGCGTTGCATCGAACGCAAACAACGCTTTCCGCTGAATGCTCGGACAGGGTCGTGTCAAGTTTCAAGAAGCGCCATCCAAGCTTATTGGTGACATCGCCCGGCAGGCTTAAAAAAAAACCAAGAATATAAAGCAAATAAGGAAGATAAATGTGAGGAAACTTAATTCATTGGCATTGTTATCGCGTTATAGCAGAGTATGTTTTCTGTAGTTCTGGGCAGGTATGCATGAGTTCGTAATCCACAGATGCCGGGAAACCAACTTTTTCTCGAAAATAAAGCTATAGAAAGCGAAATAAACTCGAGCCAAAAAAAGTGTAAGACGGAGTACTGCCAAACTGTTTGAAATGCAACGACGACCACTGATTTGGAGCTCTGTGCGCAACGACGCTTCCAAAAGTTGCAGAAAATTCGAATCTACTCATCTTTTTTTTTTTCTTGTCGGGAATGAATGAATGAAAACTTTATTGGTTCTTTAAGAAGTAGTAGCGGTAGAGGACGGAGTCTTCGTCTTGAAGTCTGTGTCCTGCTTGGCCGTGGGTGGGCCGCTAGTCCAAGGCTCCACTGAGTCGGGCCACCTCGCTTGCGTGTGCTATGAGTGCCCGTTGGGCCTCTAGTTCGCAGCTGGTGAGCCAGCTCTCCCATTGCTCCGCACTTGGTGTTTTGTGTTTGTGAAATGCTTGATTGCTTCCGCACTCCCATGTGACATGATATAGTGTTGGTTTTGCTCCGCACCATGGACAGTTGGCGCTGTAATGTGTTGGGAACATCTTATTTAATATGTATAAATTTGGGAAGGAGCCTGTTTGCAGTCTTCACCATCCTGTGGCTTCCTCCTTAGATAAATGTTTATGTGGTGGGGGGTACCGGAATCTTAGCCCCTTATATAGGTTTAGTAATTCCGAATAGCTGTCCCCGCAGTTAATCTGGGGTTCCTCCAGGGTTAGTGACGTTCCTGCTCGGCTAGTCATTCCTCGAGCTAGCTTGTCTGCCCCTTGGTTGCCCCCAATCCCTGCGTGACTCGGTATCTAGATTATGTTGTGTATTGGTCGTTACTCAGGGAGCGGACCTTCATTGAGGATCTTGAGTGCCGTACTGTTAATTCTGCCTCTAATATAGTTCCGGCACGCCTCTTGTGAATCCGTTAGGATGTCCTGTATCCTTCTTTCGCTGCAAGAGCGACAGCAATCTCCTCTGCCTCCGTTATGTTAGATACTTCGGCTGTGAGGCTTGTGATGTGTTCTCCGTGGTGGTTTACGACTACTGCTACTGCGCTACTTTTGTGTTTGGGGGTTTAGGGAGGCATCAGTGTAGACTGTATTGTCCCGATGTCCCATGGTTCTCTCATAATGTTCTGCCCTAGCCTGTCTCTTGTGAGCATGGAGGTTTGGATCCATGTTTCGGGGGGATAGGTTGTATGCATATTGTCTTTCTTAGCGGGTCTGGTATTGCGACTGTGCTGTTTTGTGGCTTTTCTATTTCGGGAAACGAGCCAAAAAGGTTTACTGAAAACTCGTTTTTATTTGTTTGCTATTAATTTCAATGCACAATTAACACACAGTTTCCTAGCTGCTGTACTGAGGCGAATGGTTCAGAAGAATGAGCTGGCTCGTTTAACGCACGAGTTTTTGCGACGTTTATGTGAGCAGGTATGTGTTAGTTACTGCCCCTGTTTTTTTTTTTTTCTTTTCCTGAGCGGCACATGGATACTAGTCTGTTGAATTAGCCGTTTAATGTGCACCGAGCGCGGCTTCATGAGTGCGCGGTACGCACGAAAGAGAAGGCGTGCCGTCTACTTCCGCTGCCTCTTGGACCCCTCGAGGCGGCGCGCGTGTAGTTCTCGCTACTTTTAACGAAATAGAGGAGCCTTAGTAGGATGAATGGATGGATGGAAGGATGAAATATAGGAACAACCCCTTTGAAACGTGGTGATAGCAGCAGCTATCGTGCTTATGTTTTTCCCTATATCCTAATTATTGTTTTAGATTGGTTAATTGGATTGGATTGGATTGGATAGATTGGATCGTTCTATTTATTAAATTTTTGTTTCTACATTACTAACATTGTCACTTCTCTGCTTTTAAGCCACCAATCTTCCAGTCGTTTTTTGCTAGCTTCCACCACCGGGGTTTATTCACCCGGCCACTGGTATCTCTAAACCCCAAAACTTCAGTAACAGTGACTGCGCCTGCACCGACTTCCTTATGGATACCATTACATTCGAGTATAATATGGACAATTGTTTCACTGGAGTTACCACATACAGTACATGCGTCATCTTCATTGTTCAATTTCTTTTTTCTAGCTGCGGGTTCTAAGGCACCCTGGGGCCGAATTTCAGACGGCTCACACTCACAATCACACTCACACTCACGATCTTCCTATTGGCCAGCGGCAACACGGCGGGAGTGGCCATTCTTTACATCATCGACGTCTGCTGTTTACGTCATGAACACAGTTGAAGTCATGACGTTGGCTACGGGCCAATTGTGACCGGGGGTTGTGAGCGACGCGAGCCGCTCAAAACTCGTTTGTGAGCGCTCACAAAGCGAAAAAGGCGGCGATCTATACGGCGGCCGGCGTTCTCGTGAGGCGGTAGCGGCGGCGCCCCGACGCGATCATCGGCGAAGGACGGTGTACGAAGACTGTTTGACGTGCCCTTCGAGATGTTTCGACGCATATTGCTACTCGAGAAGGATATAGCACAGTTACTGTGCGACGCGATGAACTGGGATAGGTGTGTGCGGCCGAGTGCGCTGTCTGTGCGGCGGAAAATAATGTGTGCACTGCGCTTTTTCCGAACTGCTAGTGGCTTCCAAGCCGCTACTGGCAACGAGGCGAACATCGGCCTCGCGCAGCCGGCAGTTTGAAAGCGTTTGCGGCGGCGTGCAGCTAGGGCGGCGGAGACGAAAGGCTTCCTTCGTCACAGCAGCATACCGGGCGTCTTCAGGTGTGTCGACGGCACATCGGGCGTCTACGATTAGGCTTGTGATGTCCCTGTTTCAGATATGAGATGCCAACATGATTTTGGCCATGAACCGCCCTACTTGGGATCTTGGCATGATGCTTTCTTCTGGCGACATTCTCGGCTGCACACAGGCATGACACAGGTCGAGGCCGGCCTGCTGCGAGACGTCGAATTCACGACACTGAGCCGCGCTGCTCTTTGCAAGATAAGTTACGGTAGGCTCCACATGCCTGACATATATTACCGTTCTTGGGCTTTTATAAAAGTTGAAACATAAGACACTAGTACATTGTTGGAATGCATACGTAAGAAAGGAAGATGGGAATGCGTGTGTTTGATGCCCGTATTGAGTAGGAATGGGGCACCATTTATACCGATATGAAGTGCAAGGCTGTCCTTACAGCAGTGTTGCTGAAACGTTTAATCATTCATTGCCTGCACGCCCATGAATGTCATCGTCAGCAAAACCTGGCAATGAGCTAATTGATGCGACTCGTCCACTGTGTCAGTTATGAGGCTCTTGAGGTCGACAACGACGTGACGAAGAATGTGCTTAACAGCGTGCCATTTTCGGTTATGCTGGTGAGAGGGGCACCTGATGAAGACATGGCTGCCAGTGCCATGGAATCCCGGTCCGGACTCTACATAACGGTTATAGAACAAGGCATACACCTTCACAAGGTTAATGGTGGATAACTGCATCGGCGTGCTGAAGAGCCGCTTCCGGTGCTTGCAAAAATACTAGACGTTCCTCTACCAGCCAGAGCGTGTAGCATGTGCCTTGTTGCATAACTTCTTTGGATGTCTTCCTGCCTGCCTGCAGACGAGGAGGGTGCTGCTGGCTTGGACAAGAAAGCGTCACATCAGTGCACTGGCTACTTGGAAGTGGGATCACTATATTGCCATGCATACCTCTAGGAAAAAGCCATACAGAATCATGTTGTGAGCCTGTTCCACAGAACCTACCACCAGAGACTGGCACAGCTGCCCATGGTGCGGCAGCCGCTTTGGCGTCAATCCCAGCGCAGCAATCAGCCGTTATATACCACACGTAGCTGACCAACTCCTCACAGGCAGCCAAGTGCAGCGCCTTCTTGTTTCATGTCAGTGCCAGAAACCTGCTGTGATAAAGATGCATCTTCTCGAACCATGCGTTAAAACACCTAATCTGTCAAGTCAAATTTGTCTTCGTACACCCCCCTTCACTGTTGCTTGCAACCGTGTATGTTGGTGTTTATGTTGTAGTGAACTCTGCGAAGATATTATGAAGATGAGGATGAACTAGGCGAGGATATCACAAAGTGGTGTGGGCACGGTGGACCAGGCAACGACATGTGGCCTCATGCGCCTTCCTTCTGCTTTTTCCAGGCATTGCTGCTTGGTCTGACCGGAGCTTCAAACTCTCAAATTGCGTCGTCTATCGGCACGTGCAACCAGGAAAACGCCGCATCACCGATCCCGCTTCACCGATTTCATCCACTGAGTGACGTCAGGAATGACAGCGCTGCGCTGCACCCAGAGTTAGCGCCACCTCGGGGCCATGTTACCTCAACCTGCAAGGCTTTAAAAGACTGTCCGCAAGGCTTCGTATTCAGTGGGCACGGTGGACCAGGCAACGGCATGTGGCCTCGTGCGCCTTCCTTCTGCTTTTTCCAGGCATTGCTGCTTGGTCTGACCGGAGCTTCAAACTCTCAAATTGCGTCGTCTATCGGCACGTCCAACCAGGAAAACGCCGCATGACCGATCCCGCTTCACCGATTTCGTCCACTGAGTGACGTCAGGAATGACAGCGCTGCGCTGCACCCGGAGTTAGCGCCACCTCGGGGCAATGTTACCTCAACCTGCAAGGCTTTAAAAGACTGTCCGCAAGGCTTCGTATTCAGTGGGCACGGTGGACCAGGCAACGGCATGTGGCCTCATGCCCCTTCCTTCTGCTTTTTCCAGGCATTGCTGCTTGGTCTGACCGGAGCTTCAAACTCTCAAATTGCGTCGTCTATCGGCACGTGCAACCAGGAAAACGCCGCATCACCGATCCCGCTTCACCGATTTCGTCCACTGAGTGACGTCAGGAATGACAGCGCTGCGCTGCACCCGGAGTTAGCGCCACCTCGGGGCCATGTTACCTCAACCTGCAAGGCTTTAAAAGACTGTCCGCAAGGCTTCGTATTCAGTGGGCACGGTGGACCAGGCAACGGCATGTGGCCTCATGCGCCTTCCTTCTGCTTTTTCCAGGGATTGCTGCTTGGTCTGACCGGAGCTTCAAACTCTCAAATTGCGTCGTCTATCGGCACGTGCAACCAGGAAAACGCCGCATCACCGATCCCGCTTCACCGATTTCGTCCACTGAGTGACGTCAGGAATGACAGCGCTGCGCTGCACCCGGAGTTAGCGCCACCTCGGGGCAATGTTACCTCAACCTGCAAGGCTTTAAAAGACTGTCCGCAAGGCTTCGTATTCAGTGGGCACGGTGGACCAGGCAACGGCATGTGGCCTCATGCGCCTTCCTTCTGCTTTTTCCAGGCATTGCTGCTTGGTCTGACCGGAGCTTCAAACTCTCAAATTGCGTCGTCTATCGGCACGTGCAACCAGGAAAACGCCGCATCACCGATCCCGCTTCACCGATTTCGTCCACTGAGTGACGTCAGGAATGACAGCGCTGCGCTGCACCCGGAGTTAGCGCCACCTCGGGGCCATGTTACCTCAACCTGCAAGGCTTTAAAAGACTGTCCGCAAGGCTTCGTATTCAGTGGGCATGGTGGACCAGGCAACGGCATGTGGCCTCATACGCCTTCCTTCTGCTTTTTCCAGGCATTGCTGCTTGGTCTGACCGGAGCTTCAAACTCTCAAATTGCGTCGTCTATCGGCACGTGCAACCAGGAAAACGCCGCATGACCGATCCCGCTTCACCGATTTCGTCCACTGAGTGACGTCAGGAATGACAGCGCTGCGCTGCACCCGGAGTTAGCGCCACCTCGGGGCCATGTTACCTCAACCTGCAAGGCTTTAAAAGACTGTCCGCAAGGCTTCGTATTCAGTGGGCACGGTGGATCAGGCAACGGCATGTGGCCTCATGAGCCTTCCTTCTGCTTTTTCCAGGTTTGTGCTTCTTACTGTACTATTAGAAGTGATTACCTTTGCCTTCTGGTTCTGCCGTGCCCAAAACGATGTATATGCATTGCATATGACGCGTATTGCGTTTGTAAGCTTGTCCTTCGTGGCGATGTGGAAACAAATCCCGGGCCACCCATGGGTGAACCCAGTACTCAGGACCTACTCAAGCAGTTATTAGCAGGACAAAATAAACTTGCAGAAGATGTAGCGGCTCTTCGAATTCAGCAGACTAATATGGAAGCGCTGATAACTGACTTCCGCTCAAAGCTTGTTGAATTGGAAACCCGATCAAATGAAAAAATAGAAGCACTCCAACAAAGAGTATCTTGGCTTCAAGCTAAAGTTAATGACCTCGAGGACAGAAGTAGGAGGTCAATTCTAATTGTTTTTGGTGTAACAGAAGATGAAGCTGACGAAACTGACTCTGTTCTGAAAGAAAAGATTTGCTCTGAGATCTTCTCACAGAAACTGGGCGTCGCGTGCACCTCAGTTGGTAGAATCCACAGGCTTGGAAAGTCCGGCGAGCAGAGGCCAGTAATTCTATGTTTTCAAGATTATAACGAAAAACAAGAAATCCCGAAAAATGCTCGTAAACTTAAGGGTTCAAATGTATCCATCCAGAATGATTACTCGAAGAACACGCTTAGGATTCGAAAACTGCTGTGGGACAGCGCCAAGCTTGAAAAGGATCAAAAAAGGAAAGTTACACTAATAAACGATAAACTACGAGTTGATGGGGTGTTGTACAAGTGGGATGAAAATAAAAATTGCAGAATCAGACTACCTGATAGTAAGAAAAGGCCAACAGAAACACCATGACTTCCGCCACCCAATATGAAGACATTGAAATTATTAAACATAAATGCCCGCAGTATCTCAAATAAAAGTGACCAGTTGGAAGCTATCATTTTAGGTTATGATCCTCAAATAGTCGTTACCACCGAGACATGGCTACGCGAAGATATAGACGACGCGGACGTGTTTCCGCCCTCATATCAGGTATTTCGCCGAGACAGATCCTCAAGGGGTGGGGGTGTGGCGGCTCTGGTTCAAAACACTATCAAAGCTTTTCCTGTCCAGCAATTTGATGGCCACGAAAGCGTTTCCTTGAAACTTGTTTGTTGGGGCTTTTCTTTATTATTGTTTGCTGTCTATCGCGCACCTGATTCTCCGCCGCAGTTTCTAAAAGATTTGGCTGACCATATGAATAATTTTCGTCATGACAAGATGCTTCTGGTGGGTGACTTCAACCTGCCAGAAATAAACTGCAATTGCATTTTTCCCGATCCGAGCTTAGGAGTGCAGTGTGGGCATTTGTGTGATATTATGTTTAGCCATGACATGCAACAAGTGGTTAAAGAGCCCACTCGTGTCCAGGGAACCTGTCACTCTGTGCTTGACCTCATTTTACAAGTAGGTCACTTGATCAGTATTCTGTCTCTATTGAACAAGGCATTTCGGATCACAACATGGTTTATTTTTCCTGTCCCTTACAATTTCCTTCCTGCTTGCCTCCCCCAAAACTCATTTCTATTAAAGATTTCTCTTGCTCCCAGGATGAAAGTGTGCTAGATCGCCTAAACTTTGAAATTGACAGCTTGCATGGAACTAACGTTCCTGATTTGTGGAATAAATTCAAGAACGTGTGCAGGTACTGCCTTGATACATTCATTCCAGGTAAAATAAAGAAAACTGGCAAAAAATCGCCCTGGATTACTCGAGAAATCTTGCATTTAACTAGAAAAATTAAGCGGTTAAAACGAGGGAGCACCTGTCGTAGCATTATTCAAGCTAAGCAATCAGAACTTAATAAGGCCATTGGGGAATCCAAAGAGTACTATTTCAAGCATACCTTGCCGAATTTTATTCGATCTGCACCACATAAATTCTGGAAAACTTTATGTAAAAAGAAAAAATCAATTGATCAAATAATGCATGACGGAGTGGTCCTCGTCGAAAAAACATCCATTGCAGAGAAATTTAACTGCCATTTTCATAGTGTGTTTTCTGAGCATTCTACATATGAGCACTATGTTAATAATGCATGCTTGGTTGTCCCAGACATTGTATCACCTTCTGGTGTGGTTGCTATGTTGTTAAACCTCAAAACAACGACATCACCAGGACCTGACGGCATGCCTAACAGTTTTCTTCGTCGCTATGCTGAAGCCATTTCCAAATTTTCGGTTATAATTTTTAATGCCTCAATATCATCTGCTAGCCTTCCTTCTGACTGGAAGACAACACGCGTTGTGCCGGTGTTTAAAAAGGGAGACGCACAAATTGTATCTAATTATTGGCCAATTTTCATTACTTCAAGTTGCTGTAAATTAGTTGAACATATTATCGCCAATGAATTTACTAAATTTCTAACTGAAAATAATGTCTTGTCTTCTTATCAGCATGGATTTAGGAAGGGTTTTTCTACTTTAACACAGCTTACCTCTGTTATCCATAACTTTGCAAGTGTTTTGAATAAATCAGGCCAGGTTGATGTTATATTTTTGGATTTCTGTAAAGCATTTGATCTAGTTTCACACCGTAAGCTAATTCACAAACTTCATCTGATCGGTCTTCCAAACTTCATAATTAGCTGGGTGTCTTCATATCTGACTAACCGAACTCAAGTTGTTTGCATAGGTGATCAATTCTCTAAACCACTTCCAGTAACATCAGGAGTGCCACGAGGTAGCGTACTCGGGCCGCTGTTGTTTCTCATTTATATTATTGATATCAATGCAATAGATGACCCGATTCAAATTCGGCTCTTTGCAGACGATTGCGTTCTTTTTCATGAAGTTAACAATCTTAGTGGCCAATTACTCCTTAACTCTAGCCTTAATAAAATTCAAGAATGGTACAGTGAGTGGGATATGAAACTTAACACAGATAAAACGGTCTTCATGAAAATAACAAATAAGCGAATCACACATTCATTCCAGTACAATCTTCCGTCTCATCCTTTAACTGAAGTCAGCGAATACGAATACCTTGGAGTCACTCTAACTAATAAACTTAATTGGAACCGAATGTTTCTAATATATGCGCATCTTCATTTAAAAAGCTATCACTTTTACGACACAAACTAAAGCAAGCTCCGCCTAATGTAAAGCTGTTAGCATACTCGTCAATCATAAGACCGAAGCTTGAATATGCCTCCACTGTTGGACCCGTACACAAAACGCAACATTCACGCACTCGAAATGATGCAACGCAAAGCTGTTCGTTTTATTTTTTCCAAGTATCGTGCAATGGATTCACCAACAGAACTAATGAAGCAACATAACATCCCAACACTCGAATTACGAAGAAAGATTCAAAGACTTAAACTTCTGTTTTTGCTGAAACACAATAAAATGTTAATGAACTCCTGGCCTTACCTGAAACCGTTAAACACCCGTCTGACAAGAAATCGTCACGAACATCAATTAACTTCATACAATTCTAGAGTAAACGCTTTTAAATATTCCTCTTTTTCCTCGTACTATAGAAGACTGGAACCGACTGCCACCTCACCTAACAAATAGCATCGACTCGATTGACCTAATTGAGTCTTGACTACCTTAACTAACCTGTTGTTGTGTTGCTGCTTTAAATATTTATGTGTGCTTTAAATAACAAAAAAAATGTTTTCCCTTGTACTGCCGATTTCACTGACATTTTTCATTTGATTATTGTACCAAATGTTCGATTTTTCTACCCCTGGCTGCCATGATTATTGTGTTCTAGCTGTGTATAATTTTTTCTTTATACATGATGTATTAATATTATTGTTGCCACTCCTGCTTGGGCCCACCAAAGGGCCTGCAGTATATTGTAAATAAATAAATAGTAGAGGAGAAGAACGACGAAGTGCCGCTGCGCTGCTCGAGCTCGCTTGTGGAGGCCTAGACTAGCTGTGCGCTTGTGTGGTTCTCTGTGCAACTTGGAGAGGGCTATTATCCCTTTTAAAGGACAGTAAACACCCCCTTTCACTTGGTGAATGTCAGGATTTCCTGCCGTCCTGGAGCTTCGAAGCCGCACACTCCCGACAACAGTCATGACCGATGCTACCACTCCTAGTCCAACCGCCTCCTCGTCCCCCGTCTTCTGAGGTGGAGCTTTGCGCCAACGGGACCCTCCTATATTCAGCGGAACCGGCGACCACGACGTGGAAGATTGGCAGTCATCATATGAGCGGGTCAGTACGCACAACAAATGGGACGACGGTCTCAAATTAAATAACGTGATATTCTACCTAACGGACGTTGCCAACCTGTGGTTCCGCAACCACGAGGCCGATATCTCCTCGTGGTCTGCTTTCAAGACCACTTTTTCCGATATCTTCGGCAGGCCTGCAGTGCGCAAGCTGCGCGCTGAGCAACGCTTGCGCCGCCGGGCACAGCTACCCGGCGAAAATTTTACGAGTTATATTGAAGATGTTGTAGACCTGTGCAAGCGCGTGGACGCTTCAATGACAGAGCATGCCAAGATTGTTCATATTTTACAAGGAATCGACGATGACGCGTGCCAGATGCTTCTGGCCAGAAGCCCAGCAACCGTGGTCGACGTCATCAATGCATGCCAAAACTTTGAGGAATTACGCAAGCGCCGTCAAATCACTCGTTCTTCGCTCTCACACCAGGAGCCTCTTGCAGCTTTAACAGCTAACGCAGAACAGTACCCCTTGCTGCAACAAATCAAGCAGTTCGTTCGAGAAGAAGTTGCTCGTCAACTGTCCCTCGTTCCCCATCGTCCTGACGCTTCCTCTCCTTTGGCGCCAAAGTTGCAGCAAGTCATCCGCGACCAAGTCGCAGAAGCACTTCCCACGCTTCCTGAAGCTCCTGCCGTCGCTCCCTTGACATACGTCGGAGCGCCACTACAATATAGCCAACCATCTGTCCCAGCCCCTTCGACCTACGCGGCAGTGGCTGCGCTGCCTCCGCCTGAGCCGTTACCACCCGTGTAGCCTGTCCTACGCCATGCACCGCTTCCTCAAACGGCTCCGCTTCATTCTGCGACTCCGCGCTATTACAACCCGTGGCGCATTTCTGACAATCGCCCAATTTGTTACTACTGTGGTTGCCCTGGACACGTGGCCCGTCGGTGCCGTCGCCGCATGGCTGCGCGTCCCGAGCCTGCGTCTTCGGAGTACTCCCCACCGCTGCTTCGTTCTGCTCCGTCTTCGCCTGCATACGCCGCCGAACAGCGTTCGTACACGACCCATCGTTCTCCTTCTCCACGTCGCAGGTCACTGTCACCAATGCGCCGGCGATCACCCCCTGCTGATGAGGGAAACTAAGTTCCGCGGTTCATGAGGCGGGAACTGCGTGCTCTGCGAAAAGCTCAAGGCCTCATATTTTGCCCACGAACGTTACAGTAATCTCTATCGATGGTCTGTCTGTACATGCGCTGGTCGATACAGGTGCTGCAGTGTCTGTGATTCATGATCGATTTTGCCGACGATTACGAAAAGTTACAACGCCATTTACCGGTTTGTCACTCCGCACTGCCAGCGAAGAGAGGATTGCACCTTTAGCAGCATGTACAGCGCGTGTCGTCATTGAAGGTCTTTTATACAGTGTAGAGTTCGTAGTTTTGTCGTCTTGTTCTCACGATGTGATTCTTGGATGGGACTTCTTGTCTAAAAATAAAGCCGTGATCGATTGCGCCCGAGCTGAAGTGGAATTTTCTGCACTGTGCGACGTACTGCACGACGACAACCGTTCAGTGTGTCCTCAAAAGCTCACCATCGCTGAAGATGTCGACGTAGCTCCAGAAGCTTGTGCCCTTGTGCCTCTTTCGTGTCCTGCCGAGTCAGCCGTTAGTGTTCTATTTACGCCGTCTGCATCCTTCATCCACCGCAAGCACCTGCCGCTGCCGTCTGCTGTTCTCGATGTTCACGGTGGCTTCACGAAGCTACTCATCTACAATCCGTCTCCGCGCCCGATTACTTTACTACGTGGGGAATCTCCCGGTTCTGTTGAACCCGCCCACCTTCTCTCTGACCTGGATGCCTCCGAGACCAACTGTGGTAACTACATCGATGCTCTGCAGTCCGATCCGACGCCTGATTCGTTGCCAGACGACTTCTTCCGAACCGCCATCGATGACGCCCTTCCTTCCACCTACCTGACGCGGCTTGTGGCCCTTTTACAGACGTTTCGCTCCGCGTTCGACGCCGCCCACGCACCTCTCGGCCGCACTTCCACAGTCGCGCATCACATTCAGACCGGCTCTAACACGCCTTTTCGACAGCGCCCCTATCGTGTGTCAGCGGCAGAGCGTCGCGTGATCAATGAGCAAGTTGAGGACATGCTAAAACGTGGTGTGATCCGTCCATCTCAAAGCCCCTGGTCTTCAGCAGTGGTGCTAGTAAAGAAGAAAGACGGCTCAGTTCGCTCTTGTATTGATTACCGGCGCGTGAACAAAATTACCCACAAGGACAATTACCCCCTGCCGCGTATAGACGACGCTCTTGATTGCCTCCAAGGTGCCGAGTACTTTTCATCTCTTGATTTACGTTCAGGTTACTGGCAAGTACCAATGGCCGCCTGTGACAGAGAGAAGACCGCATTTGTGACCCCGGATGGCCTCTATGAATTTAATGTAATGCCCTTCGGTTTGTGGAACGCGCCCGCCACATTCGAGAGGATGATGGATAACATCTTGCGGAAGTTCAAGTGGCGCATCTGCCTCTGCTACCTGGACGACATTGTTGTCTTTTCCACCGACTTCGCCACGCACTTAGAGCGCTTGCGGCAAGTTTTGGTTTGTCTTACTGACGCCGGCCTACAACTAAATCTCAAGAAGTGTCACTTCGGTGCCCGGAAGTTGACCATTTTGGGGCACATCGTTTCTAAGGAAGGTGTTCGCTCTGATCCGGCCAAGCTGCGCGCAGTGGCGGAGTTTCCTAAGCCGGTCTCGCTCAAGCAACTTCGAAGCTTCATTGGTCTATGCTCCTATTTTCGGCGCTTCGTGCGGAATTTCGCTTCTATAATTGCACCCCTTACGAGGCTACTCGGGGGAAACAGTGACTTAACTGCGTGGTCGGTCGAGTGCGACGAAGCGTTCACCGCATTGCGCCGTGTTTTGACTTCGCCACCAATCCTTCGCCACTACGACCCCACAGCACCTACCGAGGTCCATACTGATGCGAGTGGCGTTGGCCTCGGAGCGGTATTGGCTCAACGGAAAAATGGCTTTCAAGAATACGTCGTCGCGTACGCTAGTCGCGTCCTCTCCAAAGCTGAATGCAACTACTCAGTTACGGAAAAGGAGTGTTTGGCCATTGTGTGGTCACTAACGAAATTCCGACCCTACCTGTATGGTCGCCAATTTGACGTCGTCCCGGTCCACCACGCGTTATGTTGGCTGTCCTCTCTTAAAGACCCGTCCGGCCGCCTCGCACGATGGGCTCTCCGCCTTCAGGAATTTGACATCCGCGTTATATATCGGTCTGGCCGTAAACACATGGACGTCAACGCTCTGTCTCGTTCTCCCCTATCCATCGCACCTGTTTGCTCCTCGGCGGCTGATCCTGTCCTCTCGTCTCTAACAATCGCTGATATGCCTGCGGAGCAGCGAAGAGACCCGTGGCTCGCATCTCTTATCGACACCGTGTCCACTTCCCAAAACGCTGCGCCTTCTCGCACTTTACGCCGTCAAGCACCACACTTTGCCCTACGAGACGGTCTTCTCTACCGCCGCAATTATATGCCTGATGGTCGACGGTGGCTTCTCGTCATTCCCCGCCATTTACGACAAGATTTGCGCCTCTTTCCATGCCGACCCTCAGTGTGCCCATCCTGGTGTAGTCAAGACGTTTCAGAGAAATTCTCAACGCTACTATTGGCGCGGCATGTACGGCTAGATTCGCAAATACGTCCGCTCCTGCATCGCCTGTCAGCGCCGGAAGTCATCCACACCTCGTGCTTCTGGCACCTTACAACCACTTCCAAATTGTAGTGAACTCTGCGAAGATATTATGAAGACGAGGACAAGAACAACGAAGTGCCGCTGCGCTGCTCGAGCTCGCTTGTGGAGACCTAGACTGGCTGTGTTCTTGTGTGGTTCTCTGTGCAACTTGGAGAGGGCTATTATCCCTGTTAAAGGACAGTAAATACCCCCTTTCAGTGTGTGTGCATGTGTTTGAGTTCATAATTAAAGTGTTTCACTACGAGGCAGCAATTTTGATGCCTATCGGAATGGGAAAGTCTTACAGATGTTTTTTTAGAAGCACGTGTATCCACTGTGCGCCTTCATTTTCCTGCAGCATTTCACACGCTTGAATATGCAGCAGCAAAGCCAACTGCCTGTAATAGCATCGGCAGTTATTTGACGTGCTGCACAATTGTGCTACACAGAGAAGACACACAAGAATAATATTTAGAGCCTGTAAGCTGGCACAGTACTCATCGCTGGTCTGACACACTTGAGAAGCAAGAAATGAAAGTATTGTGCATAAAACTGTGACGCAGAGGCAAGACACAAAAGAATCGTTGCTTAATGATTACAGGCTTGCATAGTAGTTGTCAGGTTTGGCACATTTCAGAAGCAGGAAACAAAGTATGGCACTTAGCAGTGCAGAAACATGACACAAGTGGTACTATGTACAATGTTTGCATAGGGCAGTCTCCATTAGTGAGCCTTTCAGGACTACAGGCCTGCATATACTGTTAGGATGCATAGAACGCATTTGCTTAATGCTAAACATTGTAAAGCTGACACATTAAATGCATAATATTGCGAGTATTAGTGCTGAAGTACTCACAGTGATTATAGCATAAGTAGAAAATCCCATAGGTATACAAATTGATACAAAGGTATCACATATGTGTCAAGAAAATGGTGTGTGGGCAGAAGGTATCGCTCAAAAGCAAAACAACCCATTCATGGAGAACGAAGAAAAAAAAATACAGAGCACACTACAATGAACGCTACATCGAAAGCCCTGTCACGGTGGTACTGCAGTGAATGAAGGCTCAGGTTCAGTCCCGGCAGGGGTGGGAGCATTCCCATGATCGTGTTCTTTCCTAAACTATCCACCTACATACAAACAGATGATCATGCAACCACGGAGCTTCATTTTGGCCTACACTACATGCTTCACGTCGTCTTTTTTTTTCCTAAAGAGAAACAAATAGAACCACAGAGCTTGCACGTTGCACTTTCAGCACTTTTCTCATCGATACTAGTAGGCGCCGACCGAAAACACCTCCGCAAGTTGTCTTTGTCCATTCCTGTGTCAAGCGCTCCATGAAATTTTATCGCTGCAGGCTCTGAACTTCGACTGCATTCTATTAGATTTTCAGCATGCTCACGGCACCCACACGGTACTTCGATTTCAGGCGACGCTTAAAAAACAGCGCTTAAAAAAGCAGCACTTGCAGGCCGCCATGTGCACTCCATGACGCCGTCGGCGCACCCTCGTGGCAATCAAAGTTACCTAATAGCAAGTATAATTACAAAACTAAGAACGCTTCTACTTGAGCTTAACGTTATTCAATATTAAAAATAGTACCTTGCCAAAATAAACCTTTGTCTGTTTTATTTATTGCGTAATAATTGCGTCGTGTTACAAAAAGTTAGGAGACGGTCCCTGCTCAGTTTTGTGCCACACTGTGGCAGCAGCGTTTGCGGAGGATACAGAACTACCAGGGCGGAGCCACGCTAAAAGTGACTGGTAATTGGACGATTTCGTAGCTCGTCACGATTGACGTCTCAAGGCTGCGTCACGGCTCCGTAATTTTGACGTACCACACTCACAAACTTATGAGCGGAGTCCGTAATTCGGCCCCTGATCTAGCTTCAAAAAGTAGGGCACTTTCTCTTGAGTTATCAAAGAAAGCTTCCTTCCTTATCTGCCTTTTCCACTTTCGGTATAATTCCATACTCTGTTTCTTTTCCATCGAATTTATCCAATTTTTACCTTCTGTGTTTTTCACCTGTTGCTTAACGCAGTAGTGTCCGAGCGACTAACGCCATCTACGGGCAAACGGACGAAATTGCCGGAGATATCTTGCATCAAAGCAAGAAGCGGGAAGATTCGATAAATCGAAAAGCGCATTCATGGCAAAGGGAGGTAACGTCAGAAGCTCCATGCAGTTCTATTGCAATCAGTTTGAACAGTTACGAAAATCCCTTTATTTTGGAACATCGGCCGAGTTTTTGTGAGCTGCGGCTGATTCTGCTGACTTGGCTGGGCGCTGACTGGTCGAAGGTGCTTGCCAGCCCTCTTTCGCTCACGGACGTCACCACAAGTTTGATTTGTCGGCGGGTTGTGCGGCGGCACAAGAGCAGATAGCGTAATCAGTTTGGAAGAGCTGCAACCCTGTCAGCGGCTTTCATATAAAGTATAGTGAACTAGAAAGTATTCTAGTTCACTATAATATAAAGAAAGGAATCTAACACACACCCTCGTCCCCGCCGTTTGAACCATGCACCCTCGACACATATCACCTGCATTTTTCTGGCACGTGGCGGAGTAGTGTTCAGTTTTCTGATCACAAGGCTATGGTAATTTTAATGAGCCCGAAACGTTGTCCTAAAGGAAAGTTGATGGCTAGTAGACATATCCCATTGAAATAAATGGAGATTGTCATAGCGCAACAAGCGATTCAAAAGCGAACGTAATGTCCTGGCCATTTCCTTACTAAAGTATATCATAATCACGAAAAACAATGTTCACGCGTACACGCTGCGTTTGTTCACTGGCCATCTGTGTTTTGTTATCTTGACTTTTGATCTGCTAAATGGTTGATCTTGCGACTACCACCCCAAACCATTTTAAAAAAGTTATGCGTCCATTACATGTCTGCATATATACGCTAGTTTTGTGCATTTAGCGTTACAATAGTTTTCTTCAGATAATTAGGAGATTTTCTAATGTTTTGTGCTAGAGCCACAAATTGCATTCCTTCGTTATATATACGTGCTGCATGTGGAGCCTGCATTGATGTGTGTGGGTTACTTGGTTTTGTTTATGGGGTTTAACGTCCCAAGGCGACTAAACCTATGAGAGACGCCGTAGTGGAGGGCTCCGGATATTCCGACCACCTGGTGTTCTTGAGAATGCATTTACAGCGCAGAGCACATGGGTACCTAGCTTTTCGCCTCCACTGAAAAGCGGCCGCCGAGGACGGAGGACGGAATTCGATCTCGCTTGCTTGGGCATGCAAACTATTCGAGCTCCCTAACAACTTCGCCCCATGGCGGTGTGTGTGTGTGTGTGTGTGTGTGTGTGTGTGTGTGTGTGTATGTGTGTGTGTGTGTGTGTGTGTGTGTGTGTGTGTGTGTGTGTGTGTGTGTGTGTGTGTGTGTGTGTGTGTGTGTGTGTGTGTGTGTGTGTGTGTGTGTGTGTGTGTGTGTGTGTGTGTTCGCGTGCGTGCGTGCGTGCGTGCGAAATAAAATAGATATAATGCAGATGCGGAGGGCGTATTTTGGTCCCGCGGCGGCGAGAACAGATCCGCTTCGCTGCCCACTGCAGGAGAGCACTGTGAAACCGTCGCAGTCGCTTATTTAACTGCGCCGCCGCTGTCTCACAGCGCGCACTGCACGCAGCCATCTTCGTCATCTTCCATCCGATCGCACCAGTACACACCGCAACCACATTGCCGTTTCGGTAAGCGGCCCGAACATTTTATACTGAGCGACCGTTGAGGTCCCCGGTCACCAACTCCACCGATCTCCGTCTGATGTGACCCGAAAGACCATTGACACGATTTTGACAACATGAGACTAAGCAGGGGACAAGACAGAGAAAAGAAACAGGACGAACGGATACTAGCAACTGATCTTTGCAATGATTTCTCCTTCATTCAAGTGCATATTGCATGCCCAACAAACACTCATACCAGTACATCAATGGATCACATTGTATGGACCTCAGCATTGACACCCTAGCTTCGAACGGAAAGCTAAATTAAAAGGGAAAGAAACGCGACGTCCTAGCACATAATTTGCGTTTGGTCAAATTGGCTAAATCGGCCACAGCATTACGTTGGCGTACCATGCTGTCCTTGTATACTCGTTTCTATACCTGTCACCCTCTTGATCCTAGAATTTTATTTCAATTTTATTACAAAATATTGCGTCCGTTTATCCTGGCTTACTGGCCGTTCATATAAAATGTGTTCACGCCTGAAACAAAATGTTTGCAGGTTTGGCGAAGCGGAATTGTGTCAAATTTAGATGCCTGCGTTACCGTGCAAAGCAGCAGCAGGATACTGAAAATGCGTAACTTGTTCTATGAGGGAACTCCTTCAAATAACCTTTCTAGGGCTACACTTTTTATAAGGGCAAGATAAATGGACGGCGTGGAAAGCGGACCAGAGGGAAAAAGGAGCCGTGAAAGCTATGGGACTATACAGAATATGACATAACGTATTTGTGAAGGTTTATTTCTCAAATTAGATATTTAAAAGACACTCAATTAGCATGCATCTGTCACTTTCATATTTCAGACTCAGAGAACGGTACCAGACATTCCAGTAGAACTGGTAGGCCAGTGTGAAAAATTAGGAGGACGCTTATTCTCCGCCTTAAAATTTGACGCAATAGCGTCTTTAACGCAACCTGATCATACTGCTACGTTTTGGTGCGAGAGCTTAAGAGAGACAGGTACATAGTATGGCAGTGTGAAACGTGTTGTAAACTGTAAATGGGTTGATAGGAAAGAAACGCTCAGTATCTGCCGCAATTTCTCTGTGGACACGTGATCTGCGCCGTAAGGGAAGCGAGAAGCGTGGGAAAGGACGGATGGAAAAAGGTGCCATAATGGAGATTACCTTCAGCCAAAAGTAACCAGGCTACATGTTCCACTTTTCAGTCGAGTAGCAGAGAATTTCGTACCCCTTCTGAATCTGTCAATCTGTGCAAAGCAAAAACGAGCTCCTGTCTTCACTTATTAACAGGTTGTGATCCCCTGGGTATCCACGTTGGCTTTAGAGTACAAGAGAAAAGCATTGCCGGCTGGTGGGTTCGAATTTGGGTACTCCGGCATAGTAATCGGGCGTCCAAACCACTGCGACACAGTGGCTGGGCTTTGAAGGCTTTTGGAACGGCGGACATTTGGGGGTATCGTTATTGCATTGCAAACTATAGCAAACAAGAACGGTGGGGTCGTCGCCCTAACCCTCCTTGGATTCGCGCAGCATGCGAAGGGGTTACCTAAGCGACCGGCCGTATACCAGTTCAGCTGGACTAAACCAGGTGGCTGCATGCAGTACGGAGCGCAGTACATGGTAGCCGCCAACGCTTCCGAGTCTCGGCGATGCTTGTAGCACAATGCCCAGAGGATTCTTTTGAGCACCGAATGCGACACTTCTATGCTGTTATCCTGAGGATAGAGCTGCGCAGTATGCGAATCCCGCATTTCTCTAGAAAGATGCTAGTGAACGCACTCGTGAAAACACTGCCTTGGTCGCTCGGCGGAGAAACCCACGATAGAAAACACTTGCAATAGACCGTCCAAAATTCCTACCGAGTTCAGCTCCTTCAACGGGATCGCCTCCGGAAACTTTGTCGCTGGGCATATGGTCGTTAGGATGTAGCGATAGCCCGAAGCGGTCACAGGTAGCGAACCGACAACATCCACCACAAGGCGCCGGAACAGCTCGCTGATCAGTGGCACAAGTTTCAGAGGTGCCTTCTGTTTATCCTGTGATTGTCTTGCCCTTTGACAAGTGTCACGCGTCTTCACGAACCTCTCAACATCCTTAAAACGCCCTGGCCAATAAACGTCTCCTTCTCTCAACAGCAAGGCCTTTGTTTTCTTGATGCCGATATGACCGGACCAGCTGCTTCCGTGACACTTGTAATATATTTTGAAATAATATATAGGATACTTGTAATATATTTTTGTGGCACCACTAGCTGGTCGTAGTTCAAGGCCTGGGCGTCTTTGTACTGCCTGTAGATTATTCCCGCGCGCTCCTTCAGAACAATGTCCCTTTTCGCCAATCCTTCACTCACCTGACATCTCAAAGTTTTGAGAGAGTCATCGCTCGTCTGCTCAGCCGTTATGTCATCTCGGTGCACTCTCATAAGCTCAGAGAAACCGTCTAGTTGGGGAGGCAACAGAGAGGTTTCAAATTCCTCACTGGACTCACTAGGCGGAGCAGAAGGCATCACATTCTCGAAAGGTACCGCCGCGGCATCTAGGTCAGGACTGCCCTCGCAGAGTGCATGCTCTTCACCTTCACCCGCATTATCTAACTGGGCTGCGATTTCGCGGGCTTTAGAACGCGTAAGCGCGTGCACGGAATGATCCCCGTAGCTCAAGCCCCTTTTCTTCTTTAGTTGGTCCGCTGAGCGGTTAGAAAAGAGATAAGGGCACTGCTCTGGCAAGATCACTGACACTGCCGCCTTTGTATGTAGTACTCCAAACGGGCCCTCAATTTTGACGCGTGAAACCGGCAGGCAAACGCTGTCTTCCTGCGCCACCTGTCTGACCCACGCGCACTCGCCGGTGAAATCCTATGGAGAAACCAGCGCGGGGTGCACCACATCCATTGTGACGGCGGAGTCGCGCAGAACATGACAATGTTTCCCATTGACTGTCATTTCACGCATGTACGCCGCTAGCATGTTTTCTCGTCTAGGGTGGTGAGTGAAAAAACTACCTTTTCCCTTCTACAGCCGCTCGCAATGTGCCCGGGCTCGTTACATCTCAAGCACATGCAGGTTTCCTCGCCCCAAAGGTTTTAGCACGATCCTTCGCCCTCCTTTCTTTATTAACATCGTTTGTCGATGCTGCGCCGTTTTCGCGGTCTCCGTCTTGTGTCCCTTTCTCCCCATGCGTAGAGGATACTCGGTTCTCGTTCCGCGATGGATGCCTCACGAAATCATTGTGACGCTTTGTGACTGCCTGCTCACCCTCCTTGCGTCGCGCCTGACCTGAAACTCCTCTGCGAGTGCGGCGGTGCATTCCAAGCTTTTCTTTTCGGGCCTGTCTTGCACCCACAGCCGCGTCTGCTTATTCAGACAATCGTAAAACTGTTCTAAACAAATTTCATTGGCGACCGTTTCCCGCTCATCATATACCTTGGTGGCCTTGCGCCATTCGATAAGATTTGCCTTGAGATTAAAATTGGGAAAAGATTCAGAAGGCCGTTTCACTGCTTTTCTGAACCGTCGACAGAAGGCTTCGGCTGAAAGGCGGTACTTCTTAAGCAAAGTTGCTTTTACCTTATCGTAATCTTCCGCTTCCTCTTTGGTAAGCCAAGCAAGCCCGTCGGCCGCTTCGCACGACGAAACTGTCAAGAGGTGCTGGGGCCAGGTGGAACGAGTATTTTCGTTTTTCTCGCATGTACGCTCGAAGTTGACAAGGAAACGCCCGATATCCTCACCCATTGTGAAGGCTGACTACAAGTCTTTTATTTTAGGCGTCTTGGATGTGTGACTGCTCCCAACAGCGGCCCTGTCCGCTTTCGCCACTTCTGCCTTTGCTTCCGCTAGCTTCACCTCCAATCGTGAAAGAGATGGGATCTATCTCCATTCCTTATTTTCTTTTTCGTTCCTCCTCCTTCGCTATGCGGTTAATCTCCTCCCAGAATTTCACAATATCCTGGTCTTCATAACAGTTGGTTTCGATCACGCTGATAATCTGCTGCTTTTTTTTATTTCCCACAACCAATCCCCAATTCTTCATATATCAAAGTTAGCTCCGGTATCCGCAGCTTTCTCCAGTCCATGACTGGTCTTCATAACAGTTGGTTTCGATCACGCTGATAATCTGCTGCTTTTTTTTATTTCCCACAACCAATCCCCAATTCTTCATATATCAAAGTTAGCTCCGGTATCCGCAGCTTTCTCCAGTCCATGACTGGTCTTCATAACAGTTGGTTTCGATCACGCTGATAATCTGCTGCTTTTTTTTTATTTCCCACAACCAATCCCCAATTCTTCATATATCAAAGTTAGCTCCGGTATCCGCAGCTTTCTCCAGTCCATGACTGCCCGTACATGTGATCACAAGTCTCTCAGGGGTACGTTGGTGCAAGAAGCACGGTTCAAATACGAACAGGTTTCTACAACCAACTTTCCTGCCAGGAAGAACACCTTACGTTAAGCCTGGCAAAACTCAAGGAGAGAAGGCGATACATTCACCAAACCAAAGCAAGGACACCACGCCGTCATCCCACAGATGCCATCCAGTTGTCGGGATCCAAGTTGCGTGTTGTAGGTCCGGTTGGTTGTCGAAGCAGGAACAAGGACGAGGCGGCTGGAAACCGGACTTTGAAGTGAGATGGGAAGCTTTATATACGATATTTACATGGTAGCGTATGTAGTGGTGGTGGTGGTTTGTGGGGTTTAACATCCCAAAGCAACTCAGGCTATGAGAGCGTATTTAGGGGGAGACTGACTGATTTAGGGGGAGACTGACGACCCATGACATACACTTGTCGCCAGTTTTTATAGGGTTGAATCATTATGTTTCCTAGATGGAAGGCAGGCCAATTTCTGAGTGAGTGTCTCTGTCACCTCACTTTCCCGCACTTTCACACACACGCACCAACACTGCTTGCACTGGTTTACACGTCCCTCTGACAGGTTCTGGCTTGAGGGGAGGAAGTGTTCGTCTAGACGGCGTACATGGCCTCAGCCGCTTGTCTCCGTGCGTGTTTGCACCGGGGCTGACGTATTGATCCCGACGTCGCCTTCTGTATTATGCGAGGTCATTTAGCCGAAAGCTGTCACCATGGCTCACTACGGGAAGACAGTGAAGAATGTACGCCCACTCTCCGTAGCGAGGCGACACTTGAAGAGACCGGAATTTGGTCGTTTCCCTCCTTTGTCCGTTCGTCGAATTGTTGGCGGGAACCCTGTTAATTGCCGCCGCGTGACGAACTGTACCCTTCGGCCGGTAGGTGTCAGGTGCAATGGCGCCTCACTAGGGTGCCTCGATGTAGCGCGCCGCCGGCGCTGGTATCGAGGCACCCTACGCCTCACCGGCGCCGGTATTGGGCGCTCATAGCCAGAGGTCTCCCCCCCCCCCCCGCTTTCGCTTGGGAGGGGTCAGTGGCTCCTGCTTACAGTCTCGATCATTATCGCCTTTTTTATGATCCGACGCTGCGGTCTCCGCGGCTCGTCCGATCACAATAAGCTCCATAGAATGGGTTTCTTTGAAAGTGGGTCGTATTAAGCTGGGTACACGTGCGCTGGTGTCAACGGGCTGAAGAAGGTTCGTATCTGGAGCCGACGGCACCTTACCTCTTACCATTTGTTGAGTTTCCTGTCTGATGGCGAATATGTTCTGTTTGTGAATATAAGAGATATAATTTTTGGACATACCTTATATTTTTCCTTTTCCATTTTGAAGCCGTGGTTATGCTTCTTCGGGCACTGCAAGCTCTGCACAAGGTCATTATAGTAGCCCTGTGTGTATTACGCTGGTATGTTCCTTATCAAAGGAGCCACTTTAGCAGCTTCCTTGTTCGTGCATTGCGGATAATAATTGCTTGGTGCACGTTGGTTTGGCTGCCAGCAATGAGTGCCATTACTTCAATGACTGCGCCAGAGGACAGGATTGTTGCATTGCAGTTAGCGGCATGGCGGTTACTGTTCTACTAAAACATTACTATTCCACCTAGAGGAAGGAAAAAAAAACCTAATCGTGATCCTTGATGTGCCAAAGATGACGCGCTGACATTACTGCAGGAAAAAAAATATAGTGGAGAGGAACTCATATGCGCGTCGAATGGCTGAGAAGGCGGCTGAAAACAATGTTTCTTTCACAAACTATCCGAGACGACTTAATACCAACCTCAAGATGTTGTTATTCACGCAGGGGAAGTGCGATACCGAGCATCGAGTGTATGTGACGTCGGTTATGCACAGAATTTGTGCAGGCCAGTTCCACTGCCTGGGGACTGAATGCAGCACCCAATTGCCTGATTATCCAGGGTTCAAAGGGTTCAAATCAACCGGGCCCTCCGTTCTCAAATGTCTTCCCGGGAGCCGGAAAATGTGGCGGATTTCTAGCTTCGGTCCGAAAAATAGTCTGTCTTCCTGATTTTTTATGATTAAAGTTAGAGCTTATCTATACCAACTATTAATGCTTCAAAAGCTGCTCATCGCATCATACGGTTAAGCCCACAGTCAGCCTCATATTTCGCCAGTCAAAGTACAAAACATTGTACAGTTCCATATAGAGAAAAACAAATCCAAAGTGATTGTAGCTGGTTCTAACTGGTTTCAGATGGTTTCAGGTGGTCTCAGCTGGCACTCAACAGGCATTAACTGGTTACAGATGCCTACCAATTGAAAGTCGGCCGGCCCCATCATCAACATCATCAGCCTGATTATACCCACTGCAGGGCGAAGGCCTATTACATATTTCTCCACTTAACCCGGTTCAGTGCTAGCTGCATCCACTTGACCCCTGCGAACTTCTTAATCTCATCCGCCCACCTAACTTTCTGCCGCCCCCTGTTACGCTTTCCTTCCCTTGGAATCCAGTTTGTTACCCTCAGCGACCATCGGTTATCCTCTCTTCCCACTACATGTCCTGCCCATGTCAATTTCTTCTTAATTTCTACTAGAATGTCGGTAACTTGAGTTATTTCTCTGACCCACTCTGCACGCTTTCTATCTCTCAATGATACCCCTACCATTTTCCGTTCCATAGCCCTCTGGGTTGTCCTCAATTTAAGTAGAACTCTCTTGGTTAGCCTCCAGGTTTCAGCCCCATAGGTGAGTACAGGTAAGATGCAACTGTTGTATACTTTCCTCTTGAGCGATACCGGTAAGCTGCTGGTCATAATCTGCGAGTGCTTGCCAAATGCACTCCATCCCAATCTTATTCTTCTTGTTATTTCCTTTTCATGGTCCGGATCTTCGGTTACTACCTGTCCTAAGTAGACATATTCGCCTACTACTTCCAGTATTTCGCTACCTAATGTAAACTGCTGTTCCTTCCCGAGGCTGTTGAACATTACCTTAGTCTTCTGCATATTGATTTTCAAGCCTACCTTTCTACTTTTCCTGTCTAGGTCATCAATCATTATTTGCAGTTCATCCCCCGAGTAGCTTAGCAAGGCAATATCATCAGCAAATCGCAGATTACTGAGGTATTCTCCATCTACCCTTATCCCTAACTGCTCCCATTCCAAGTCTCTGAATACTTCCTCTAAACAAGCTGTGAATAGTACTGGGGAGATTGTGTCTCCTTGCCTAACACCTTTCTTTATCGGAATTTTGTTACTTTCTTTATGCAGAACTATGGTTTCTGTGCAGCCACTATATATATCTGCCAGAACTTTCACGTACGGCTCGTCTACCCCCTGATTTCGCAATGCCTGGATCACCGCCGAGGTTTCAACTGAGTCAAATGCTTTTTCGTAATCAATGAATGCTATGTATAAGGGCTGGTTATATTCCGAGCATTTTTCTATCACCTGATTGATGGTATGGATATGATCGATAGTAGAGTACCGTTTCCGAAACCCTGCTTGATCTTTTGCTTGATTGCAGTCTAAGGTTGTCCTGATTCTATTAGAGATTACCTTACTAAATACCTTATACGTAACAGACAGCAAGCTGATTGGTCTGTAATTTTTAAGGCCCTTAGAGTCCCCTTTCTTGTGAATGAGGATAATGTTTGCATTCTTCCATGGTTCTGGTACCGTCGATGACACCAGGCACTGCGTATACAGGGTAGCCAGTTTTTCTAGCACGATATCCCCTCCGTCCTTCAGCAAGTCTGTAGTTATGTGATCCTCTCCAGCTGATTTCCGCCTTTTCATAGTTTCTTGTGCTTTCTTGACCTTGTCCTTCGTCACTGGTGGGACGTCTGACTGTTTTTCCCTACCGCCAATCTCATTACGGTCCTGACTACTTTGGCTACTGTAGAGATCTGTATAGAACTCCTCGACTACTTTGACTATTTTTTCCATATTAGTGATGACGTTGCCCGCCTTGTCCCTTATCGCATATATCTGGTTTTTGCCTATGCCCAATTTCTTCTTTACCGCTTTAAGGCTTCCCCCGTTCTTTACAGCATGCTCAATTTTCTCCATGTTATACTTCCTTATATCGGCCACCTTGCGCTTGTTGATTAGCTTTGATATCTCGGCCAGTTCTATCTGGTCTGTTGGATTGGAAGCTTTCATACTCTGGCGTTTCTTAATCAAATCTTTCGTCTCCTTAGACAGCTTACCGGTATCCTCTCTAACTATCCTACCGCCTACTTCTACCGCGCACTCAGTAATGATATCTCTGAAATTATTGTTCCTTGCCTCTAGGGTAATGTCGCCATCCTCAGTTAGAGCTGAAAACCTATTCTGTAGCGAGATCCTGAACTCTTCTGCCCTCCCCCTCACCGCTAATTCGTTGATGGGTTTCTTTCTTACTAACCTGTTGCGTTCCTTCTTCAGATTTAGGCTAATTCGGGACCTCACCATCCTGTGGTCACTACATCCCGGCCCCAGCTCAACTGGCCTTAACTGGTTCCAGATGCCTACCAGTTGTAAGTCAGCAGGTGTTGTCAAGTGGAATCAACTGGTATAGCCGGCTTCAATTTGGAGTCAGTGCATACCAGTTGGTAAACCATCTGACCTTTGAAATTATTGCTGTTGAGATCAGTTGGGTAACATTATTCGTACCGGAAGCAGTGAAGGCTGTGATAAAAGCAATAAATTATTAGATACAGATTATGATGGCTCATAGGCGACCGCCGCCTCAGCATTTGTCTCTAAGGTGAGTGAAGACGAGATATTCTCAGGCGGGTTAACGTTAAAGATCTCATCAAAAGCCTTTCAAGCCGAAGGCCCGAAAATGATTATAGAAATGTAAATACATTTATTGTCTTGTTTAAGGGTGCAGTGAAAAATAGAGACATGTTATATGATTACATGCGACTACGCTTAGGCGGAAAGGGTGAAAGCCACTTTACAGGACAATTTTCATTAACTGCATCGTCATTGCTGTCGGTACTGTTTTGGTTTGTTTTGTGGGGTTTAACGTCATAAAGCAACCCAGGCTATGAGGGACGCCTAGTAGAGGGCTCTAAAAACTTTCAAACACCTGGGGTTCTTTAAAGCGCACTGACATCGCACAACATTCGGGTGCCTTGCTTCACTCCTTCGAAAAGCGGCCGCTGCAGCCAGTCTTCGATCTTTTATCATTGGGCACAGTAGTCGAGCGCCCTAACCACTGCACCATCGCAAAGGAGCTATCATTGGCACTGTCATTACTCTCGCTATTGTCGTCGGCACCATTATCACTAACAGCAGCGTCATTTTTATCGATATTATCATCCTTACGCTAGACACGTAGAATTACGATCTCCATCTGTTTTGCAAATGTGGACAATCTGTATAAATGTGAGCTATATTATGTAAAAAAGATGACCTGGCGCCAGCGCGCCGGCACGAGACGCGAGCACCTGCTGTTTGAGCCAGCGCCTACCTTGCAAGCGTCTACCTGCAGGCGCCTACCTTGACCTATCCCTAGCAAACGAGCTCGCTTTACTCTAAGCTCGTTATAATCTTGGTGGAGGTGAGGGATAAGAAGCTGGGTCTGTTGAGTCGGCGTGAGCATATTGTCAACAGAGCTGGCGAAGATACCTACTGAAGATGGATCAGCAGAAGTAGCAGTAAGCGCAGCAACCGGTATATGGCAAGGGTTATCATCGCAGTTGTCACATTCCAGCATCGAGGCAAAACGTTGGGCGTTTCCCAGACACTTGCCATAAAGAAAAGAGAACGGGCAGTTGAATGGATCGATGACGGCCATTGCACTGCAGCCAGAACGGCAAACGGCAAGGGTAGACAGTAGCGACTCGTGAAGCCGTCGGAAGGCGTGAAGATGACAGATCCGTCGGAAAGAGAATCGGAGATAAAACAGACAGAAGAAGGACAAAACATGGCGGGATTGAAACATCAGTCACAGTGAGTTTGGCGCAGGTAGTAGCGGTGTCGGTCTTCGTGGCAGCACAGAGGGGAAACAGCGCTAATTCAGCACAAGTGCAGTCAATAAAGGCCTGATGTTGGGATAGAAAGTCACAGTCCAAGATGTCGTCGTGAGAGCATGATGAAAGGACAATGAATTGAATGATGTAGAGAGCGTCCTGAATACGAAATCTCGCTGTACAGGCGACCGCAGGCGTAGATGAGCTGGGAATCGGCGGCACGAAGCGAAACACAGTATAGCGGCGTCGTCCCTTTGCGCATCTGGCGGCACAATGTTTTGCTTAGCACGGACACAGCAGCACCGGTGTCAACAAGGGCAAAAACATCGATACCCTCCACGGAAACATTTATGAAATTCGGCGGCTAACAACGAGGGCTTAGATCTTCCGTCGAAAACGCAGTTCATTGCCTCCGGAACTGCGATCACTAGTTTTCCTGCGGCAGGGTTGAACGAAGGGGCGTGGAAGACACCGAGCGGCAACACGGAGATGGAGAGCGGCGGCGAACAGATGGATGGTATTCGAGGTCGATGGGCTCGGAAGCCGGGTTCTGATAAAATGCCGTGGAGTGTCGTAAGCGTATCGGTGGCTGGCTTCGTCAAAAGAGATCATGACGCGGCGGTGGCAGTGACGCACCACGTGTCCAGCGATACCACAGGCGTAGCAAATCGGCAAGTTGTCTAGTGTTCGCCATGGTTGGAAACGTTGGGGGCGCGGCCGAACAACAGGAACTGGAATCACTAGATGGAGAGATCGAAAAGAAGAAAACACTGGTGGAGGCTGTCGGGCTATTTCAGCGTAAGTAAGCGGTGTTGCAACGGGAGGCGCTGGAACTGCAGGTATTGCAACGGGAGGCGGGTGACAAACAGACGGCATGGCCTCGGACACTTGCTCCCGGATCAGATGTTGAAGTGTCCGTGCCAGATTTGATGGTGGGTTCAGAACAGAGGGAAGCAGCGACAGCTGCTGGGCGACCTCTTCACGGACAAACTGCTGAATCCGGAGTATGAGAGAGCTGTTGACTTCGCTCGTTACGTCGATGTTATTAGGAGTCGCGCCCTGTGTTGAGGGCAGCCGAGTCAATACTCGCTCTCGGCGCAGTTCGTTATAACTCTGGCAGAGATTTATGATCTAGCTGACAGAGGTGGGGCCTTTGGATGCAAGCATGTGAAAGCCCTCTTCCTCAGTGCCCTTAAGCACATGCTTGATGAGCTGAGTCTCTCTCATTGACGCACTGACGCGCTTGCATAGGTCGAGGACGTCTTCGATATAACTGGTGAAGCTTTCGCCGAGCTTTTGGGCGCGAGAGCAAAAAAGCATGTTTAGCCTGTTAAAGGTTTAACTTCGTATCAGTTCAGTAGCGAAGTGTTTTTTCTACCAGCGTCTACAACTTTATTCGCCCCACATTGTGACAACGTTTGAAGTAATAAACATTATCTACTCTACTGGATTCAGCATATAGAACATATCGCAGTTTCTCTACAAACACTGCCTTAGCAGAGCTTCAATTCGTCTTGCTAGATGAATCCACAAAACTATTAGATGGGTAGCGTTTTTGCGGTAAGCGTTTGCGAACAGCTTATATGAACAAAACTCATCTCTACTTAGTCTATTCTCAAATATAGCCCCTCTCCCTGCGCTGTCGAATTAGCGAATAAAATAACCTCTCGAGGAATATATTTTTCATGAATTCACGTCCTGATTTTTGAGAGAGGATGTTATGTGTCCTGTGAGTTCCTGAAATCCTCACTTTGATGTTAGTCTGTCCGTGCACGCTGCAGTAAAATATATGCTTATACCATTTTCATAAACAGTGTGTACATTGTTCGGCTGAATATCGAGTGTGTTCTCGGTAGGAAATTCTAAAACGCGTCGAAACTGAAATATGACAACATGGGGTGAGGTATGGGAGTTGATAGCAACAAGGTCCCTCTTAATTTTTTAACCGGGCCCTCATCTCTGTTAATCCGGCCCTGACTGAATGTTCATGTGCTCATAGAAAGTAGGGCCACCTGAGAGTGGAACAAACGCCTCGGCTGCCCTCACCACACAAGCGGGCTTCTCGCTCTTCTCGATTAGTCAGCGGTGTACTTATCATTTTTGATATTTAAACACAAACGAGAAAATGCGGAATGGGATGATTTTTTGGTGCCTTGGTGGCCATACTGAATCTTAATACCCAGAAATGTGGCGCAACAAACACAAACACATGCGAAGAGACACAACACGCGCGCACACTACCAACTGTAATATGGATCTGAACACACACTTCCTCTTCACCACTCCTCTTCTTCTACACCCAAGTACATCTTCTCACCCTCCCCTTCTTTGCCAAGGAGATAGTAGCACTTTCTTTCCCGCAGAACATCTCCTTGACAAAGAAGAGGATGATGAGAAGATGCACTTGGGTGTAGAAGAAGAGGAGTGGTAAAGAGGAAGCGTGTGTTCAAATCCATATTACAGTTGGTAGTGTGCGCGTGTGTTGTCTCTCTTCGCGTGTGTTTGTGTTTATTGCGCCACATTTCTGGGTATTGTGTAGCACCAACTAGCCCCTCAGCTGTTATTTTGAGATACTGAATCGTCAACGGCAAGACAACTCTGTGCACTTAGCCGATAGCTGCTCAACAGAACAAAAAAGTTAGCAAAGTATAGCTCCACTTAAAGCAATTAAGACATGTGAAAGCAGTATCTGGCATAGTTTTCCGTTATAGCTCTTTTACTGAAACCATGGCACAGAGTTTCGAAAGGTGTTTAATATATTTTGTTTATTCGGTATTTAGAGAAACAAAACGCACAGCATGTCGCCTTGGTGGACACCTGCACTTACAATTACGAAAAGATTTCAATACATGTTGCGAACTAACCTGCAACCTGACTAGCAGATGTAGGCTAAGTTGAAAGCGAATTGTGTCAAACCGCCTTGAGCGCTACACAAATAACGGCTGCGCAGCAGTTTCTATACAAATTCAGGTTGTAAATTTGTTGCCACTTCCTGTTCCCAGTTTCTGTGCATGACATGCATGAGGCAAGTAAGGCTTCCGACTCAAAATAGAACGGTAGTGAAGCTTGGCGGAGTTGTCTGCATTGCACTGAAGCTCGCCTAACATCTTCCTTCCACCGCAAAGGATAATTGCGATTGATTTTCGAGTATCATATGACTGACCATATTGAATCTGCTTATATCGGACCAAGCAAATTTAATTTTAATCGTTTTTATAAAGCTACGCCTACCTCACGGAAGGAAGAGCCCGCCTACCAAAAGCAGAATAGAACGATTACAAAAGTCTGGTGAGTCATTTGACTCCAGCACTTCTTTGAAACACTGTATCTATGAAGCCGTGCAATTTTTAAGCCAGTTAGTGGCATGCTGGTTGGGCAGTAAGAGTCGATTTATTCACATAATTCAATCTTGTATGTATTTGATTTCTACCTCACCCTTGGTGCCGCCAGATGTGTTGGAGTGCTCGCTGCATTCGACAAGTAGTTCAACTTGAGGACCAGTGTATTGTCTCTTTTCGCTAGTCCTCAGTGGGGTGAACTGATCTCACTACTTGTATGTGTTATGTACGCTGGCAGCGTGACAGTTAGGCTGTATGGAAACTCGGTCTACCCTGACGTTTCCAAATACATTTTTATTTTCGATTAGTTTTATACTTTGGCTGATACTCCGGACAATAGCGTCCCTGTATCGGGAAAGTGAACTAGCAGGACGCAGCACGCAGACGTTTCGGAAACACGAAAAATATTGAAACTACTTTAAGTTTGCCTCGAGGGGCATACTAAAATGCACTGCGCAGGTCACACAAGGAGATGCAGAGACACCACTAACTTCGTACCTAAATGCTTAGACCGCCAAGAGGTACGCCTTTTCGCGGATTTTACGTTTCACAAACTTCTGGAGCTATCTGTGCATGAATATACTTTAAATTCTGATGTTCGAGCCCGTCGATTGCCACAACGTTAATTGATAACTCGAAGGAGGACGAAGTGTGTTCGTGGACACACTTCGTGCGCCGCCGAAAGGTTAGCATACACGTTCTGAATTTCACTGCCCACGAGGCGTTCGTAAACCACGCCGGGACACGGCCAAACACGACAAGCTCAAACACTTCAGAGGAAAATTATGTGCAGCTCCTAGGTTAGCTTGCAGCCGATCCATAAATAGCATAGAAAAACATTCACTACGCAGGGAATGGTATGTGACGTGCACTTGCATACCACTTCTCTGCCTTTGTTTTAAACGAATTCCTGTCTGGCGTCTTCAAAGTAACATTGCGCATTATGTATAACTGGGTTAGTGAGTGTTAGTGAAATAACCTCACCGCTGGTACACGATGTGACTGTGCTACGGCGCATGTGCACGGCAGCACAATCCTCTCGCGAGCAGCCACCCTTCACTTCATCGCGCCACGCATGCAGGCAATGAACTTTGTACAAACGTACAGGAACCCGGGTTTTGTTATGGTTTCGATCACATCTTTTTCTAATCGCTTCTTACCGTTGCGGGTAATCTTGGCTGTTTTAATCATAGTTTTTACTTTATTAGCTTGCATTTATTGGATTATTATTTTATCGCGCACGAGGGGATTTTTACCCTATAAATTTATAGCGCAAAAATGCCAACCATACACAGACAGAGCGACCACGCTCAACAAAAACGGTTTCGAGCGATTGCGTTGTGTGTCGTTACTCTGCCAGTCTGTGGTGTTTTGCGCTATGACTTTAATGTGTATGGTTCTTGTGGAACATTTAAGACGGTAAATCTCCTTCCAATGGGTACATGTTTCTGCCAACAAGTAAACAATTCTATTCGACTAGTGTTGCCATAGCAACAGAGGAATCTTGAAGATATAACAAGTGTAATGCGCTTTAGGCAAAAATTAAGTGTCCCCGTGAAAAGCATACGCCGCATTCTCGGTATCTCGTTTCGTGTAGAGAAGTGTAGGCTGTGAAAATGCCCATCGTAACATTCACCCTTTGCCTTTTAGCCTTGTGAAAAAAATAAAGCCTGCACACATGTCGTCTCGGCTACCTCCATTTCGGGTCGAATTTGATATCTAGCTGCGCACCGACAAACGAGCGGTCGCACCTGGTAATTTTGGGCAGTGTAACTTGGTTGCCAGCTCTCAAGGATGCGCGGAAGGAGTCTGCCCCTCGGGTCTCGACAGCCAGGATGGGCACGTCCGCCCAGCCGACGTCCTCCATGCCCTGAGAGAGGCCACACACCAGCCCGCCGCCGCCCACAGAGGCCACTACGGCGGCAGGCACCACGCTTCTTAAGTCATCCTTCATCTCCGGCACCATGGTCGAGTTTCCCGTCCTGACGCCCTCGGGGAGCAATCATGAAGATTCGGGACGTTACAGCAAAGCACGAGCACGGCTTGTGGTGCTGTACACTGCAGCAAGTGCCTTAGAAACACAGTGGCTCCCGCTAGAGATGTTAACACAAGTATTTATTAGGACTCGGAAGCTCTGTTCTTCGCGACTACGTCCACCAATCTTCCGATGCAAGCTTTTTACCATAAATCTAAGATTGCGGCTTCCTTGCTGCAATCCATCAAAGACATGCCGTGCCACAAACCACATGCAGATATTATCGTCTGGTAGCGAACTTAAAGAAAGAAGCAATGGTATATAAAACCAAACACGTTAAGCCGTTCTTGAATGAAAGTCTCTCTGTTACTCTTTTGATGCTGTGATATCACGCTGTCATACATGTCCTCACTTCTGAAAGAACCGTTTGGTTTTTTCGCGTATCTAGGTACACTAAAACATTTTTCATTGACATTAATTTACATCAACATGCTGTGCGTAAACAATAGGTGATTTAATGAGAGGTAACTTTGAGGAGTCATAACCCGCCGTTTACTTCAGCATTACGGTATGTGCAGCAATGGGTGCTTACCATATCATCGGGTTGTCAAAAGGATGGCAGTAGTAGCCACCTGAAATGCATTGGAAGGAGAGCATGACGTAAGCACGAGAAGACGCCATTAATTATTGTCACTGTCAGTATGCACAGACAAAGGCTTTTAAACCATATGTCAGCAAAAGTGGTCTCATACGCCCATCAGCTGTCTGCAGCCACCTGCTACGTTCCTTGAATAGATTTCGTTACCCTAAGCCTCAAATGAGTCAGGAGATCCGACCTGAGTAGCGGATTATTTTCGGAGAGTTCACAATCATACAAGTGTCATCAAGAGCGAGCGAAATTCGCCGCCTTTGGTAATTGGCGCTCCGATCGAACCACCTGTGCAATGGCATGCGGTGATGCGGGTGCACGATGCGGGCGCTCCTCTTCCTTGCATAGGTTTTGACGAGCGGTGGATGACGGGCTTATTCCGCAATTGAAAATTATTTTGAATAAGGTCACAAACAAAGGTAAGGTGCCGGGTCTGTGGGTTTCACTCGCGATAAACATTTTGTGGTGCGGTGGAAGTTGCTTGCGAAGTCTATTTATACTACTTAACATAGAAAGACGGGCTAGCTGGTCTTGATAAGTAGAGTGCATATTTCCTCAGCGCAAAATTAAAGACAGGACTAAAAGAGGGTCCTAAAAGAGTCCTGTCTTTAATTTTGCTCTAAACAAATATGCACTCTGTTTTTACTACGTTAGGTTCGGAACTTTAGGTACTTCCTTCGTTATGTCGGAATTGGAATTAATCGAAGCCCGCGTGCTTCATGATTTCAACCAACGCCGACCGAAATAATTTTTTTTTCTCAAAGGGGTATCGCCATCTATCGGCATTAGCCCAAAATGAAAGCACTGCCAAGTTTAAGGGAATTATATTGACATAAAGGTGGCGCTGCTAGTATCACTGTTTCGAAAACTGTTTGTTTTTATTCATTGTAAACAACAGAGAAAACACCCACTTAAACACTATTTATAGCAAAAATGGCCACGAAACATCACATCCGTGACAAATATGAGTCGTCAAGCCAGCTGCCTAATCAAAGAACTTTTTGGACTTCTCTGTAGCGCACCAACACCTTTTGTCTAAAACTACACATACCTCAGTGTCTCTGTGAATTACGGTCTCCGAAAAACGCAAACGGCCCACACATCTCCAACTGTGTCCACGCCATCCGTAATTCGTTCAATTCAATTCAATTTTATTACCTGCATTACTATACATGCATTTGTAGGCCAGTTCTAAAGAAGAACGGCTTACTGCCCTGCGGTTGCTTTTGTGTCGTGAAAATTGAGAGACGTGTAACGCTAGGAGACCGGAAGCGTGTACACTGAGTCAATGAAAAATACTAATTGATGACGTCCCACTCAAAATCAAGAAGAAATGGTCCTGCCCAGCACATGTAATGTTCAGGCATGACAACGGATGGCCGCTGAAGAGACCAAAGTGGATTCCGATGGAAGGCAAGCAAATTGGATTAACTATAGTGATTGGAAGAAGCTCTATAGTAAGTATACAGCGACCGATGACGAATGTTTCGAACTAGACTTGTATTATGTTCCCTTAATTAATGCTTCCTTAAATCCCCATGCTGTATTCCGCATCACAGGACGGGTACATCTGTCGCCGAAGAACGTTTTGACCCTACGGAGAACACGGATAAACACAACATTATACTTAGCACGGCACTCAGAAGTGGTCACATCTGTCTTTTTGAGGAATTAAAGGATAACACCGCGTGTGTGAGCAAAGCAAAAAGCGCGAGCACGGTAAGAGACGGCATCATCATCATCATCATCTTCGGCAGCAGCAGCCGGATTATACCCACTGCAAAGCCCTTTCCCATATTTCTCGAATTCACGTAGTCCTGTGTTAGCTGCGTCCACTTGACCACTGCAAATTTCTTAAACTCATCCGCCCCCCTAACTTTTTGCCTCTCCTTGCTACACTTTCCTTCCCTTGGAATCCAGTTTGTTATCCTAAGCGACCATCGGTCATACTTTCTTCGCTCTACGTGTCCTGCCCATACCCATTTCTTCTTCTTGATTTTCACTAGAATGTCATTAGCTAGAGGTATTTCTCTGTCACACGCTGTACGCTTCCTATATATCAACGTTACGCCTGTAGTATTTTTCGTTCCTCGTGACAATAGAACCCTATTCGTTAGTCTCCCCCTTTCAGCCATATTGTTAAATGCAGCTAAAATGCAACTGTTGTATACTTTCCTCTTGAGGGATACCAGTAAGCTTCTAGCCATAACCTGCGAATGCTTTTCATATTCTCTCCATCCAGTCATATTCTCCTAGCTATTACCCTTTAATTCTCAGGATTTGCGGTTAGTACCTTTCCTAGGCAGACATATTCGCCAACCACTTCCAATGTTTCGCTGCCTACTGTAAACTGCTGTTTTTTCCTAACGTATTGAAATAGCCAAAACCACAAACACAAGAAGAGAGTTACACGATATCAGCGATGTCCCGTGCACTTCTTGTGTTTCTGTGTCTGCCGTTGGTTCAGGTTCAGTATGTTATCACCATCATCAGCCTGACAATACCCACTGCAGGGCGAAGCCCTCTCCCATATTTTTCCAGTTAGCCCGGTTATGTGCTAGCTCCATCCACATGACCCCAGCGAACTGCTTAACCTCATCCGCCCACCTGGCTTTCTGCCGGCCCCTGCTGATCTTTCCTTCCCTTGGAATCCAGTTTGTTACACTAAGCGACCATCGGTTATCCTCGTTTCGCACTACATGTCATGCCCGTGCCCATATTTTGTTTCTTGATTTCCACTAGAATTTAAGTAACTTGAGTTATTTCTCTGACGCACTCTGCACGCTTCCCATCTCTTAATGTTACCGCTACTATTTTTCGTTGTCCTCAACTTAAGTAGAACCCTCTTGGTTAGCGTCCACGTTTCAGTCCCATAGGTGAGTACAGGTAAGATGCAGCTGTTGTATAATTTCGTCTTGAACGATGCCGGTAAGCTGCTAGTCATAATCTGCGACTGCTAGCCAAATGCGCTCTATCTCAATCTTATTATTTTTGTTATTCCCTTTTCATGGTCCGGATCTGCGGTTACTATCTGTCCTAAGTAGGCATATTCGCCTACTAATTCCAGTGCTTCGCTACCTAACGTAAACTTACCTTACTCTTCAGCACATTGATTTCCAAGCGTACATTTCAACTTTTCCTGTCTAGGTCCCAAATCATTATTTGCAGTTCATCTCCTGAGGTACTTAGCAAGGCAATGTCATCAGCAAATCGCAGATTACCGAGGTATTCTCCATCCACCCTTATGCCTAACTGCTCCCATTCCAAGTCTCTGAATACTTCCTCTAAGCAAGCTGTGAATAGTACTGGGGAGATCGCGTCTCCTTGCTTAACACCTTTCTTTATGGGAATTTTGTTACTTTCTTTACGCTGGTAGCTGTGCAGCCACTATATATATATATATATATATATATATATATATATATATATATATATATATATATTCCAGCACTTTCACGTACGGCTCGTCTACCCCCTGATTTCGTAATGCCTGCATCACCGCCGAGGTTTCTACTTAGTCAAATGCTTTTTCGTAATCAATAAATGCTGTGTATAATGACTGGTTATATTCCGCGGATTTTTCTATCACTTGGTTGATGGTATGAATATAATCGATAGTAGAGTACCGTTTCCGAAAACCAACCTGCTTGATCCTTTGCTTGATTTCAGTCTAAGGTTGTCTTGATTTTATTAGTGATCACCTTAGTAAATACCTTATACGTAACAGACAGTAAGCTGATTGGTCTGTAATTTTTAAGGTCCTTAGAGTCCCCTTTCTTGTGAATGAGGATAATGTTTGCATTCTTCCATGCTTCCGGTACCGTCGATGACACCAGGCACTGCGTATACAGGGTGGCCAGGTTTTCTAACACGATATCCCCTCCGTCCTTTAACAAACCTGTAGTAATCCGATCCTCTCCAAGTGCTTTCGCCCTTTTCATAGTTTCTATAGCTTTCTTAACCTCGCCCTTGGTAACTGGTGGAACGTCTGACTGTTGGTCCCAACAGCCAATCTCATTAAGGTCCTGACTACTTTAGCTACAGTAGAGATCAGTATAGAACGCCTCAGCTTCTTTGACTATATTGTCCATATTCGTAATGATGCTGCACCTTAGCGTATATATCTGATTTTTGCCTATGCCCAATTTCTTCTTCACCGCTTTAAGGCTTCCCCCGCTCTTTACAGCATGCTCAATTTTTTCCATGTTATACTTCCTTATATCTGCGACTTTGCGCTTATTGATTAGCTTTGATATTTTTGCCAATACTATCCGGTCTGTTGGATTAGAAGCTTTCATACTATGGCGCTTCTTAACCAAATCTTTCGTCCCCTTAGACAGCTTACCGGTATCCTTTCTTACTATCCTACCACCTATTTCTACAACGCACTCAGTAATGATATTGTTACGGACGATAAGGAAGAAGAAGCGGGCAGTGGCGCGGGCAGGAGCGCTCACGCTAGGCCCGCAAACATTCATTAAACGTCATCTACCATCGTCATCGGTCATGTTCTGTCTCCTGTCTTCATCGGCTTGCCGCTTCGTAACAATATCTCTGAAATTATTGTTTATTGTTTTTAGGGTAATGTCGTCATCCTCGGTTAGAGCTGAATATCTATTCTGTAACGAGATCCTGTACTTTTCTGGCCTCCCCCTCACCACTAAGTCGTTGATGGACTTCTTGCTTACTAATCTGTTGCTTTCCTTCTTCAGATTTAGACTAATTCGGGACCTCACCATCATGTCGTCACTGCGTCTCACTTTCCCGATTACCTCTACATCTTGATTAAGGGAGGGGGTTGAACACATTATGAAGTCGATTTCATTTTTAGTCTCTCCGTTAGGACTTTTCCATGTCCATTTCCGGGTCTTCCGTTTGCTAACGAAGGTGTCCATGATTCGTAAGTTATTGTGCTCTGCAAACTCAACTAGTAACTCCCTCCTGCTATTCCTAGAAGCAATGCCATAGTTACCTACTGCCTGGTCTCCTGCCTGCTTTTTCCCTACGTTGGCACTGAAGTCGCCCATTAGTACAGCATACTGCGTCTTTACTTTTCGCATTGCCGATTCTACATCTTCGTAGAAGCTTTCAACTGCCTGGTCATCATAACTACATGTAGGTGCATAGGCCTGTACAACCTTCAGTTTATACCGCTTATTAAGCCTATAATTACAATGCCTGCCACCCTCTCATTAATACTATAAAATTCATCATTATTACCCGCTATATACTTAGTGACAAGGAAACCTACGCCTAGTTCTCGCCTCTCTGGTAAACCTCGATAACACAGTACATGCCCATCCTTTAGTACAGTGTATGCCTAATTCGGCCTCCTAGCCTGACTAAGCCCTATGACATCCCATTTCATACCCTCTAGTTACTCTAACAGCGCTGCTAAACTAGCTTCACTAGCTAGGGTTCTAGCGTTAAACGTTACCAAAATCAGTTTCCAATGGCGGCCTGTCCAGCGGAGCCAGGAATTCTTAGCACCCCCTGCTGCGTCACAGTTCTGACCGCCGCCGTGGTCAGTCACCCTGTACGATTCTTGTAAAAAAAAGGGGGGATGAGAATGGTAATGTTTTATCGCAACCTGCCTTTCTAAAGTTGGTAATAGCTACCCTTTATGCCTTCTTAATATTTAGCTTGATGCTATTCCTCCGCGCGAGACACATATCGGCGGTATGCGCAGGGGAAGTGGTTTGCCGTACCTTCTTTGGATACGATCTCGCGTGCCCGCTCGTCGGCGTCGTCCCAGGAGTTGCCATGCACTTCGACGCGGGCTCCTTCGAGCTTGAGCTTGTCGACCATGCGGTGCGGCACGTTCTTCGAGATGACCACCACGGACTCCATGCCCAGCTGGCGAGCGCCGTACGCCACCGCCATACCGGCGTTGCCGCCCGAGGCGATGACCACCTTCGAGGCACCTTTGCGCCTCGCCTGCGCGCGGCGATCACAAGCATCACGGTGTTGTATGATCCATAAATATGCTATTGGCGGGTCACGGTCGAACGCTTAGACACAAATGCGCCGGAGTGTTTGGATAAAACCTCGGAAAGTTATGCTACCGTTGAAAGTCGGGCTAGTTGGTCAGACTACATGATGCACCACGCAGCAGAGTAGGCGACGAAACACAGGAGAGGCACACAATACACACATACACATAAACAAGGACACTGCTGCACTGACAACTGATTAAATTGAACACCAACATCATCTTCCGTCTCCACTTCTAAGGACACACACCCCTTCTTGTTTGACGGTTTTCCAAATGATCTAAAAGGTATTTCTCTTTCTTCGACAGGAGAACAGAAGACATGCTAACGCAGTCTTCACCAGCTGAAGATATCTCCCAAGCTTTCGAAACCTCTCTCGTTAATCTGTCCTTCTCAAAACTGCTACTTTATAAGTTCTGTTGGAGACATTCCTTTTTCACGAATAGTGCAATCCTTGCAGTGTATCACAAGGTTATGCTGTATGACACCCCTTGCGCGATACTTATCGTCTATGCGACAGCTCATCGATGAATAACTGTTTTTATAGCATAAATAGTTGGAAAGGTTGACACGACATATAGCAGACGGCAAAAATGAAAGCGCCCATATTGCAGCTGTAGGCCTAATATTTGAGCACAGCATTCGAACGCTGAGCATTCGAGCGCCGTCCTTGTCGTCTCGCTTCGTCCTTGTCTCTTTGCGCTGTTATATATTTGTTCCAACGTACCAACACGCCCAATTTAACACCTTAAAAAAACCATGTTGTGCCATCACGTTGCCATGGTCTAGCTCGTTTTGTTTCTTTTCTTCATGCGGCCGCACTTGAAGGGCAACTGCAGAAAGCACTACACGGCTGAAAGACTGAGGCCTCAAGGCACCGGTGGCTTGTTCGGTAGGTCTGCCTAAGCCCGGTTCACACTGCGGAATCATTCGGTCAACTCTGTCTGGACAGCGTGTTAGAAAATATCAGCTGCCTTGTCACACCATTTCAACCGGAAGCACGTTTTTGTCGCCCGGGTACATAGAACGGAAACTTCTGCGGGAACCCCTGGCGAACTCCTTGTTACACCGAAAAAACAATTTCGGCGACGTTCCTCTGCTGCCTCTCTAGCGTAGCTGAAGGCGACTCCGGTGCACGAAAGACGAGAGGAGCCACGATGGCTCCACCACAACGAGGGTTTATTTGCGCACAAGAACTGGCCAGAGATAACAAGGGAACCACGGCGGCTCCACCACAGCTGATATCAATTGCGGTCCCCTGCCCGATTGCATTTAAGACGTCGTAACGCGGGAGACAACAAAACAATAAAGGGGGGATTTTTCATGTCGTGTTTGCGGGCACGAAATCTATTAAAAACACTCAATCATGACTAAGAGCATGCTGGGGGATGTGTCGTCACCGGGATTTTCACTCGACCAGCGAACAAGCCAAACACTGGAGGCGGGCGCTGTTCACATTTAGTTTTCGTTGCCCGAGTCTCTCATACTCAGGTAAAGCCCCGGTAACCTGCCTTGTTTCTCAGCTGCTTGTGCAGTGCGAGAAGTTGATTAGGAACAAGTACCTTGGAAAACAAGTTCCGCTTGATGCGTGGACTTGTTTTGTTCATTCCGCTGTTGTTTTATCGCAGTGTGAACCGGTCTTTACGAGGACAAGCCTCGAAGTAACGCAATTCAGGGTGTACCGAAAAAGCTACGCCACAGGACATTGAGAGGTCTTCAGTGATGACTGCCTTTAAACGCAAGGGCAATGTGGCATATTTTAGAAACTCCACGATTGTTCTCTTTTGACTCATTGGAACGCTTGGTAATGGCCAACACCTTCGCTTTGTCTATGCTAGCCTTGCTAGGCCTTCTTTTCCCTTGACAATCTCCATCGCACCACGAAGGGCTCATCCCCACCAATACACGCCTTACATAGCGCATACTACAATGTCTCCTCCTCGCCCTCCGAAGAAGCTAACTCCTCTGAGAATAATTTTTCTCAGGACTCCTTGCAAGGGCTGGCACATAGGGAATGGACAGTTCTCTGCACGCGCTGGGGCTCCTGGTGTAGGCCGGCAGATGAAGAGGCAAGGTAGAGAGATGGCTTGTATGCGCTGTGGCAGCGCCGACGGCTGTGCCGCGGTGAAAAAAATGCATCCCGAAGTGCATGAATGACGCAGTCTTCTACGTGTTAAGAGTTGCTCACTAGGCGAGGGTCGCAGCAACTGTCGAAGAGCTCACCAGGCAGCTCCCACTTGACCAACAGGTCTCGCCTGATCTGAAAGGGGACGGTGTTTACGTCGAGGAAGGTATCGATTTTAACGAACAAGGCTAGAGACGCCTCAGGGCGGTAGAGTGGAAGGCGCAGAGATTCAGAAATTGCTGACATTTGCAGACACTTGTGGTATTGTGGTAGAGCCATAACCTCTAGCGTTGGTGGCTTGGAGGCGGTGACGGTGGGTGTTGATATTCACTCAACTGCAAGGCGTGGTAGCTCCGAATAGCGTGTTAGTTGCGCTTAGGAGCTGCACGGGTCCTAAATCCTAGATGACTACTGTAAACGCCTAACGTTTAGTAACACGAGTGTGGAGCGAAGGAAAAGGACGCCTTACACATATGAAAGCAGATCCGAATTGTCGAATCGTGGCATCGCGTGCCATGGACGACGCATACTTTATTTTTTCTTCATGCGGTCGCTCTTAAGGCGCGGAATGTGGACAACGCTACACCATGAATGCTCGCTTGAATGTCAGGCGATAGCATATAGAATTCGTTAGGTGTAAAAATGTCGCCGTCGCTAGAACCCCGAAATTAGAAAACGTGTACAAAATATTAGCTGCGATTTCGTATCAAAGTTGTGCAGCGACCTGCAGCGCTCAGGTTTGCGCCATACCATTTCGCTTCCTATCAAGCATCCAGCTCATAGGGTGTTTAAAACGTCGACATATGAATTCCAATTGCATATCGTTCATCGTTACGTTTGTGAGTCTTAATGTACCAAGATGATTCAGGCTACGGAGACGCTGTATTGAAGGGCTGAAAAAATTTCCACCACCTGGGGTTCTGCAACATGCACTGGCATCGCACAGCACACTGACGCCTATCTGTTTCGCCTCTAACGAAAAGCGGCTGCCACTGCCTGGATGCCTTAACGAATTGTTGTTCTTGCCACTGTAGGAAAAGTGCACGGGCCAGCTACTGGCCCTGTAGCTGGCCCACTTTCGCTGCCTGTTGTGGCTGTAGAAAGAAGGAAAAGAAAATGTATGGGCCTGCTACTGGCTCTGTAGCTGAGCCACCTCCGCTGCGTGATTGATTTATTTATAGAAAAGGAAAGGCGTGGTAACTGTCTCACTTGTTTTCTGTGGACACCGCAACCGCGCCGTAAGGGAAGGGAGGAAGGAAGATGGAGTGAAAGTGGAAAGAGAGAAAGAGGAGCCGTAGTGGAGGGCTACGGAGTAATTTCGACCACCTGGGAATCTTTAACATGCGCTGACATCGCACAGCACACGGACGCCTCTTCGCTTCGCCTCCCTCGAAACGCAGCCGCCGAGGTCTGGTTCGAACCCAGGGCACTCCGGCACAGTATTCGGGCGTCTTACCACTGCACCACCCCGGCGGGGCCTCGCTCTGATTTATTTTTAGGAAGGGAAAGGCGCGGTAACTGTCTCACTTGATTTCTGTGGACACCGCAACCGCGCCGTAAGGGAAGGGAGGAAGATGGGAGTGAAAGTGGATAGAGAGAAAGAGGAGCCGTAGTGGAGGGCTACGGAGTATTTTCGACCACCTGGGGATTTTTAACGTGCGCTGACATCGCACAGCACACGACGCCTCTTCGTTTCGCCTCCATCGAAACGCCGCCACCGAGGCCGGGTTCGAACCCAGGGTACTCCGGAACAGTATTCGGGCGTCTTAACACTGCGCCACCCCGGCGGGGCCTCGCTCGTGCGGACAGAAGAGGGAAAGTAGAGAAGAAACAAAAAGAAGAGGGATCGAAATACGCGCGCCTCAACAGCCGTCGTCCACCGCCTAATCGGTGGCGGATGCAATGACGGCCTACAACAGATAAACATTCTTTGGCAGGCTAGCCTCCGCCGCAAGCGGCTGTGACCTGTCCCAGCCCCATCAGGGCCAGGAACAGCCACCCGTTCCGCCCCCCCTTCCCTGCCCCGTCCGGACAGAGGAGAAAATAGAGAAGAAAGTTAAAGAGCGAGAGAGAAAGATACGCGTCGCAACAGCCATCGTCCGCCACCGAAGCGGTGGCGGGTGCAATGAGGGCCTACAACAAATACAGCCGCCGGTAAAAGGAAGCCTCCGCCGCAAGAGGCTGCCTGTAAAATTGAAAGTTGAAAATTGTTCATTTAAGCGTGGGTGCACAGCGAGAAGCCAGACAGATGGTGTACCTTCCTTTCCGAATCTCCAAAAATGTTTTAGGAATCTTAACACTTTGCTAACCCCAGTGCCAGACTTTGCTAAAAATGAGTGGAATGAGAGGACAGTGTTTAGTGCTACCGCGTCTACCCTCGAGGCGAAAATTGATCATCCGCCTAATTTTGCGTTGGGGTGCCTGAAGATTTACGAAGGTAACGTAAATACCGAAACAACAATTTGGTTGCGTAAGTGGTCACTTAGCGGAAGACCCCGCCGTGGTTAAGCCGCTCTGCTGCTATACCCAAGGATGCTGTATGGAATCCCCGCAGCGGCGGCCGCTTTTCGTTGGCGGCAAAAAAAGGCACCCATATGGTGCGGGGTGTCAGTGTATGTTAAACAACCCTAGGTGGTGAAAATTTCCGGATCCCTCCATTACGACGTCTCATAGTTTTGGCACATTAGACACTCTAAAACCGAACTCAGCGGAATAGCTCGTGCACTTCCCTCTTGTAACGCAGAAAGAGCATTCGTTACCTCTCATGAGAGAACACCAGAGCACAATACGCGACATGATTCTCATAAGCTGTTCAGGACTCAACTTAGTCTAACAAATCAAAGGTTGAATGTTAGTGCACATGTCCATTCTTTGTCTGGCCTTGGCTTTGAAGCGCTGAATTCTTCATGGTGCCAAACAATGATGCTCAAACGTCTTACCTTGAAAAATTTCGAAGTCGCCGTAATGTTTTTACAATTAGTTATTTCCAACCCCTTGCAAAGCCTACTTAAAGACGCTGCTCACAAACGTCTTAGGTCCATGCTGATTTAGTAAACACAACAAATAACAGCTGCTCCACAAATTTTGAACTAGAAGTAATATTCTACTTTTTTCGCCCGCTGCTTAGTCTGCCCCATTCAGAAGCTGTTAAAATCTAAGCGAAACTAACATGCCTATAACCTGGCTACTCTCAAAATTACTAAGGACAATTCATATCTCTACTTGCTTCACCTGTCTTTGACACTCGTCCTTGTTTTTAGAGCGCAGATGGTATGTGCCCTTTCGTCGGGCGAACCAAGTGGGCGTTGCCGCTGCCGGTGTTAGCAAGCGGAAGAGAGTTTAGAGGAAGCTCGATAGAGCTCTGCGCCACTCGGTCGTCAGACACCCGAGACAGAGTGCGGCTTCTCACCGATCTTCGTTTCAACCAAAGGCGCTCGCTCGCTCTCTCTCTCTGGCTTCTTGCGGCCGCTCTTTCCTTTCGAGTACAGGTGTGCACGGGCTCGGACCACTCTCAAGGCCTCTACCCCAGTCTCCGGCCGAGAACAGAGCAGGGTATATGGCCTCTGGCAGGCCGGACCGAGCCGAGCCGGACACATCAATCCCGAGTGCACGCAACTTTTGGGAAAGTACTAATATGGCTTTAGTTCGATAGATGTCTCGGCGGCACAAAATTAACTCTTTTCCTGCGTCTGCCGAGCTCTACAGCAAAAGTTTTTACCCGACTCCGATCCCCTGTTCACCACCGCACGCCCCCACCGTCTGACATCTCATTATCAGTTTAAAGACTCGCGTCATGCTGTGCTCTCGCGTCTCTGTTGTGGCTCGCTCGTGGCATCGACATAGCCTCGATGAAAGCGGGGCATAACACCTATAGTCAAAGCATCCGCATTGCTTAAGTTTCCCGTAATTGCTCAACCCAGACAGTACAGTTGCGACGTGCCTTGCAGGCACCCTTAAAGGCACACGGTAAGCTAAACAAGCTGACCGAGTACTGGATCACAGAATTAACATTTTGCTCTTTGAGCCGGCACGCTTCAGAGAAGCAAGAAAGCTGTGCACGCAAAACTTGATCTTATTACGCCAGCCAGAAATTAGAGCAGCACAAAACAACTTCAGCGATGCTAGATTCACATCAGAATCCAGGTCGGTTCGGGCCTTAAGTCGTAACCCAAGGCCGGGCCGGACTAGGCTAAGATCTTTTTAGTGCCGAACCGGGCTGGGCTTGGGTATGCAGCGTAGCGCCGCGGCCTGGCTCGGGCTCGAAATGTCGGCCTGTGCACAACTCTACTCCCGAGTTCCTATCACCTTGTAAGAAACTTTGAAGCCGAGAGCTAAAAACGCGATAGTTAGTCCACGTCGACCACACCACTCACTATGTCTCCTTTCAGGTAGAAACTCTCTGTGAAAGTAAAATAGTACAAAACAGTCTCAGCCACTCATCCAGTTATTTGTGAATAATTAGTGGCACAACCTAGGAAAGGTGTCTGCGACTGCTGCTAAACGAGCTGTACGAGCAGAAGCTAAAGAGCTAAGTTCAGCGGACAACTTTCTTGAAATCTAACCATGAATTTATAGCCTGGAAGCCAAACCTGTCGAAATTTGTCGAATTGAAAGGCTTACAAATGAGTGTGGCGCGTATGGCAAATGGCAGGCACTTATCGGCACAAAACTGCGCTGCCTCGGCATAGAATCCATGGGCAAATAACTGCTGCGCAAGGACTGGATACGTACGTCCTGACAGAGGACACCCATGCCTCTGATCTTGAAGGAGCCAGATGGCTGGACGTTGTCCATCTTGATGTAGACCCGCTGGCCATAGACGGCCGACAGGGGCAAGCTCTCCAGCAGCGGCGTGCGGACGTGCAGCGGCCGGGACGCTGCCTCCTCGGCCATCGCGAGGCCGTGGTGTGAAGAGCTATCCGCAGCTGGGCGCTTCAGGAGTCATGCCCCGAGCGGAAACTTCCTCCGGTCAGCCGTGTGGTTGGTTCTTCTTCTTCTTAACCTCGGTGTATATGTTGGTTCTACGGTGACGCCATGACATCAGTTACTTCTTCCTTCAAATAGTGTGGCGCACATAAAACTAATTTCTGGGCTAGTGGTGCATTACTCATAAAAGGAAAGATTCACAGCGCTATCAAATAGATACTCACAAATAGACATACAGGGTAGGCGCTGACTCCAACTTGTTTCCAACTGGCATACATATGTTGCCGACGGTGCGGGAGCATTTGTTTTCTGAAGACGAAGTTTCTATGTGGTGTTGTTTCGAAACTGAAGTTGGACTCAGCGCCGGTCCTGTGTGTCTATTTGTGAGTGTCTAATTAACAACTTGCAGAGTAGTGAGCGCCATCTACAGTATATCGCCACAGGCTTGCGGCGCATTGCGTGCGAGAGTTTTCGTTTGGAAAACGCGCTTGCGCGGAGCGTCGTCAGCAGCGCTTTCTTTTGGCTTCAGACCCCGTATGCGACAGTGCACGTCGTTGATATGCTTCCTTCGAGTTCAAAAACATCCAACCTTTTGACCGCTGCTCTTTTGGGAAGAACCTTTTTCAAGGCTTGTGCGACTGCCATCTGTTCGAAGGCAAAATGATTGAGGAAGACTGCGTGCCTTGTGCATTTTCGCGAAAAGGTTGGACGAGAGACTTCTCACTGTGCGCCATTACAAACGCCAGCGTGTGGCTCCATCTGAACTTTGCTGCACCAACTGTACGTCAGGCGCAGCATTGCTGGTCACTGAAAGAAGGATGTATAAAGAACGTGGTGCTAAACTTCGATACTACTGACGCGGAACTCGTCTTGTGCGGGCGACATGTGCCCCTTCTATGAAAGTCGGTGTGTAGGTCGTGTCATCATGGTTCCTCAGGGGTACTGGGGACATCGACGGAGCCTACTGCGAATGTGTTGCAGGGTAGGAATTTTTTTGTTTACTTCTCAGCTTTCGAAGATGCGATATGAACGAGCAGAACCGCTGTCGCAGTTAAATGTATATCCAGGTCATGCGAAGCTCAGTCGCCTTACCGCGCGATATTCCCGTTACCATGACGGTACGTCTCGTAACTGGGTGCAAGCAGACCTCTGTCTGAACCGTTGCTCACAACACATTTTCCGAGCTATGGCTTGACGAAGCTGTGCTTCATTCCTGCATTGCGGTTGCCATATGCGCCAGCTAGTTCATTGCGCAGCTGTTCTTGACCTGCGAGAAGGTTGACTTTTATACCTTTACAAAATTAGTGGCCCTTAGAGCGGTTTAGTCAGCTGTTACAGAGGGCCTGAAATAGAGAACTAATGTAGCGTCTCTTAGCTCCCCCCCCCTTCCCAGCGCTGTTTCCGTTTCTTAGGCTGCAGTGTTGAACGCAATCGTATTTTATAAATAGACTCGGGTAATACCTATGCTGATCAATGTGCCTCTTGATAGGTAAAGTGTTTAACTGTTCTTCACAGTTTCAAATTACGTAATAACCATTATGCTGATGCACGCAACTGAAAACAGAGCTGTGCAAAATATTGCATTTTTTTACATCTCAAAGCTTTGTTTTTAAATATTGCAAAATGTCTTAACGAATTGAAAATTACATCCCCGCATCATCATTTTCAGGCTAAGCCAAACATGACAGCACGTTGCTGGCCTCTTGTTCACCGTTGCTGACAAGGGGGCTGCACCAGATGAGAAAAAGCCATCCTGCACAGACCTCCCATGCCAGTCGATTGTTCCATCAGAAGATTTGCATCATTCTGCAATTTCTCTATCTTAAGGACGTTTGATTTTCTTGAGTTTCAAGCTGTAAAATGTAGCAGTAGACATAGTTGAATGTAAAGGCAGCTTTAAAGGACCAGTTTGCAACTGCTGCCTGCATAACTCAGTAGCCATTTTATTGAAAGTAGGTGGCGGAAATGGTTTTATTGTACACGCAAAATCTCAACTGGAATAGACCCAGTTGAATGTGAAAGCAGTTTTAAATGACCAGTTTGCTACTGCTGCCGGCATACCTTAGTAGCCTTTTTATTGAAAGTAGGTGGCGGAAGAATGGGATTGTTGCAGACGCAAAATCTCAACTGGATATGTGCAAAAATGCTTAAGAAACACTAATATAATCATTTTGTTTTCATTTCAGCGAGAAGGCCGGCAGCAATAGTGCCTCTACAGTAAATTTCATTTCAGAGGAATACAATAAACAAACCGCCTTTCTTGAGACAGCAGCGTGATTACGATCCCTGCAAAAATGTGCAATGTGACGACAACAGCACTGCACTGAGAGATAGGCTTGCTGCATCTTGTCCAACACTGCACGCCCTGTGCTGCATGGGCGACAGCAAAAGCAAGGTAGTAAAAAAAGAAGGCGATATCTTGCTGCAGCTGAACGACGAGGGGGACTTGTGGAGGAATCATGCCACAGAAGTTGTTGCGGCTCACTTGAAATCTCTGCAGGCACCATCAAGGGATGAACGACAGCGCATATGCATGCAGACAATGGGGCAAGTCAGCAATAAGCGGTGGTTTATGGAAAGGACTGGCCGCTTGACGGCTTCATTGTTCAAAAGGATCTGTCGCTGCACTAAAGTGGAGAGCTTGTTGAAAACCCTGCTGTATCCCAGAGAAAGAGCAGTGTCTGAGGCAATGGTATACGGCCGTACACGCGAGGGCTCTGCAAGTAAGTCACATGAGTTGCTGATGCAAGCCAGAGGATTCAGCGTAAACGTTAGAGAGATTGGACTGCGCATTCATGAGGAGTACGGATTCCTGGTAGCTTCACCACACCGTATCATCATGGTTGATGGGCAAGAGGGCTTTCTTGAAGTGAAGTGCCCTTACACCAAGAAGGGGATGACTACCGGAACGGCATGCAGTGACCCAACACTCTGCTGCAAGATTGTGAATAGGGAAGTTTTCCTAGAAAGATCATGCACATTATTTTCACGTTCAGGACCAGATGGCTATTACCAGACACTAGTGGTGTGATTTCGTCATTTGGACTGAAAGCAAGCAACCAGACATGCCAGCACACATTCAAGTGCAGCGCATTACATTTGACGAGTCATTTTGGAAATGTGATATGCCGCCTGCTCTACTGTAATTTGCCCAGCGTGCATTCATGGCAGAGATGCTGACAAAGAGTTTTGGAAAGTTCTACACATGAGGACAGTACGTCTCCTATAAAGAATTCCAGCAGGGTTTTTATGTTTGCCAACTTGGAGATGCTGGCCTAACTGCAAAAATCAGAAAGCTGACGTGAGCAAAAGCTGGATTGAAAAAGGCAATGAGACACCACACAGAACGCTGCCATAGTGTAGCAGCAAAATGGTGGGAACTTTGAATGAAAATAAAGGAACTTAAGTTTTGGCTGCAATTTATTTTCAAGCTACCCAACTCAACTCAAATATTTTCCGCAGTGGTTATGGTGCGCCTTCATCTTTGATTAGTGGGTTCAGGAAATTGCTCAGGTAACAACAAACCTGCAAAACACGGTCCTCGATGTCAGTCATATAGTAATCGCGATTGGCCGATCTAATATCCAAAAGCTTTTCCCAAGTGCAATATCCCGTTCAACATGTACTCTCGCAGAGGCAATGCGCCGTGTGTCATGAACTGTGCTGCTGGTGGCATCTGTTTTTCATGCCATTCCCTAAATGGGGGTCGATAAATGGTCACTCCTCCTGGTATGTAGGGAAAGGTGAAGCCCTTATCTACCATTATGGTATCTCCTTCAACTAACTGATAAGCAACCCAGTGCTTTCAAGGATAGACATCAGATACAGAACCACCCCAAAGGTGGGATGCAAATGCCAAGTACCCATCAGGTGTGCACCCTACAAGCACTTTGTACGTATTGTAGTGTTTGTAGGGTGAACAAAATTCAGTGATGATGGTCGTTGGATTCGGACTTTTGTTGCATCCAGAATCAGGCATGTGTCCTCAAACCCTTGAAAGGACTTGGGCAGGGGCGTTTTGAGGGCCTCTCGGGTTGGCAGTGTGGTATGTGTTTTCAGCTCTCGTTGAAGTAGGTTCACCCATGCAATGAAAATGCGGCTGCGCTGGCGCTCGCACATGAGAAAATTGCGGGCAAGCTCTTTGCCAGACATTCCTCTTCTTAGGCGCACTACCATCATGAATAACTCATTGACCAGCTCCTATTCTTTTAGCTGGCCACGAAGGTCACGTTTGCCTTTTTTGCCAGTGCCCCAGTAGGACATATCATTGGAGCGGTTGCATAAATAACCAAATACGCTCTTGAAAACTTCAAAGCTAGGAGGTCCTGTATAATGCATAGAGTTACTTGGATCATGAAGTATTCTTACGGTCAGAAGCCTTGACTCGACGTTATCAAGCTTTTTCTCTAGCTTGAGGTTCTTTTTGTCAGGTCGAAGGACTATTTTTGTAGTTCAGCTGGTTCGCGCTCCATTTGTCTCATTCTGCCACAGCTGCGCTGTTGACAACTCATCATCATCATCATCAGCCTGACTATACCCACTGCAAGGCGAAGACCTCTCCCATATTTCTCCAGTTACCCGGTTTTGTGCTAGCTGCATCCAATTGACCCCTGCGAACTTCTTAACCTCATCCGCCCACCTAACTTTCTGCCGCCCCCTGCTATGCTTTCCTTCCCTTGGAATCCAGTGTGTTACCCTAAGCGACCATCGGTTATCCTCTCTTCGCACTACATGTCCTGCCCATGCCCATATCTTCTTCTTAATTTCCACTATAATGTCGGCAACTTGAGTTATTTCTCTGACCCACTCTGCACGCTTCCTATCTCTTAATGTCACCCCTACCAATTTTCGCTCCATAGCCCTGTGGGTGTCCTCAGCTTAAGTAGAACTCTCTTGGTTAGCCTCCACGTTTCAGCCCCTAGGTGAGTACAGGTAAGATGCAACTGTTTTATACTTTCCTCTTGGGCGATACCGGTAAGCTGCTAGACATAATCTGCAAGTGCTTGCCAAATGTGCTCCATCCCAGTCTTATACTTCTTGTTATTTCCTTTTCATGGCCCGGATCTGCGGTTACTAACTGTCCTGAGTAGATATATTCGCCTACTGCTTCCAGTACTTCGCTACCTAATGTACACTGCTGTTCCTTCCCGAGGCTGTTGAACATTACCTTAGTCTTCTGCATATTGATTTTCAAGACTACCTTTCTACTTTTTCTGTCTAGGTCATCAATCATTATTTGCAGTTTATCCCCCGAGTTGCTTAGCAAGACATTGTCATCAGCAAATCGCAGATTACTGAGGTATTCATCTACCCTTATCCCGAATTGCTCTCATTCCAGGTCTCTGAATACTTCCTCTAAGCAAGCTGTGAATAGTACTGGGGAGATTGTGTCTCCTAGCCTAACACCTTTCTTTATGAGAATTTTGTTACTTTCTTTATGCAGAACTATGGTTGCTGCGCAGCCACTATATATATCTTCCAGCACGTTCACGTACTGCTCGTCTACCTTCTGATTTCGTACTGCCTGCATCACCGCCGAGGTTTCTGCCGAATCAAACGCTTTTTCGTAATCAATGAATACTATGTATAAGGGCTGGTTACATTCCGAGAATTTTTCTATCACCTTATTGATGGTATAGATATGATTGATTGTAGAGTATCGTTTCCGAAAACCTGTTTGATCCTTTGCTTGATTGCAGTCTAAGATTGTCCTGATTCTATAGCGATTACCTTAGTAAATAGCTTATACGTAACAGGCAGTAAGCTGATTGGTCTGTAATTTTTAAGGTCCTTGGAGTCCCCTTTCTCATGAATGAGAATAATGTGTATGAATGAGGATAACAGCAACTGCACTCCTGCAGTTGCTGTTCCTTAGTGCCTGCAAGTAATGCGAAACGAAAAGAAAACCATTTATATTAGACGTGATATTTTCTAATGAGGTATGCAAATGCAGCATCTCAGGAGACCCTTCTGTGCTCTACACCTCCTGAAATTAGTGTTAGGTTCGGGCGCCCCCTGACAGTGTTGTTATTTTTTGGCTGCCTAATACCTGCCATCTTGAAGCAGGAAGCTTTCGATCATGTTTATATCAACGAGACTAAAGCAGCCTTTATGACTACTATTGTTTTTGTGGGAGAAATGTACTATGAAGAAACAGTCAGAAAAATTTTTCGTGGGTTCACTGCTTCGAAAGATGATGCATTATCGCTTAGAAAATATTCTGTCATGCCTTCGGTAAGCTATGTAATAAATTCAATAACAAAGCGCGTTATGCAAAAACAGTCACTGTATATATATAGACCTAAGAGGTGCAACACAAAAAGACTGTGAAGGCAGGATCAGAACTTGTGTGCCCCGATGAACTCATAATTTGTAGAAATCTCTAGCAGTTTCGGCTCTTCAGGTAGCAATACACCATCTTCTGACAGCACAGAAGAGATGTTAGCATTACCTGTAAATATAAAAAGATAACTGCTATGACAGTACCGCTCTATCAGGACCTACTAAAGGAGTGATTCATGAACTCATGTGTTCAGCATTCGCAAATCCGCTAGCGCTTGTTGCTCTTCAGGAGGTACTAAACCATCTGCAAACATAAAAAAAAATGATTATCATTTCGAAATACACAAAACACTGGTTTCAGGAGGTGTATACAAAATGATATAAAGAGTTGCTCTATATACACTATTCACTAGAAAACTACATGCCATACGCCTGACGAATCGTGTAGTTCTTTATATTTCAGTGCAAGTACAAAGCTACATGTATTTTTAAAATCTTGCTCTCAGCTGCCAAGCACTGCCACTAAATCCCCTGTTGGCTTTGGCAAGTATCAAGCTGTACTAATATTCTGTAAATATATGAATATTACTTCGCGAAGAGAAGCGGCATGGTTTGTGTGCATCCATCAGCAGATCTTCATGAGCCATGGCATTTTCTCTTGAGGAGCTTGCAGTGATGTCAGCATCCTCTGCCAACCAAACAGGGATTTCAGATAGTTAGTGCACAGCATTTATCTTCCTGTTTGCTTGCAACTATTGACAGACCTTGTCATTTACAGTAAAACATAACGAAATTCTCATTCACAAAAGTCTCATTAGGTGCATTTGCCCACCCCAGTTCTGGCACTCTCTACAACTCTAACCATCTTCTCTTACAACTCTGGTCACAGTCCACCTTTTGCTGAAAGAACAAAAAACTCAAAATGGTGATACAGGCAATCTGCACGGTTAGAAAGCTGAGCGCTTTCCCCGTGTCTGCACACGCGATTCAGAGAATGTGGAACGTCTCCCACGTGTCAATTGGCCAAGTGGTTTTTGTGCACATGTTGCAGCAGTGAGAAAAAGCATGCCATGTAGCCATCTGCGAGTTGATATTTGGTTTGGTTTGGTTTGTGAGGTTTAACGCCCCAAAGCAACTCAGGCTATGAGAGACGCCGTAGCCTGAGTTGCTTTGGGACGTTAAACCCTACAAACCAAACCAAACCTCAACTTGCAGATGGCTACATGGCATGCTTTTTATGACTGCTGCAACAGGTGCACAAAACCCACTGGGCCAATTAACACATGGCAGACGTTGAGGGGTGAAGAATGTTTTTCATATATACATATGTCTGATATTGATGCACCATAACCAAAGCCCACTCTGCTCTTGTTTGAAGCCAGTTGCAAATTCAGCTTTCTTAAGTCAAGCACAGCAAAGAAATAAAAAGGAATGACTGCTAGAACAAAGGGTTGAAAGTGCACCTCTATTCTTCGAATAGTTTAGTCTGTCATTTGAAGAAAGCTGACACTTCGCTGCCGTATAAAAATATAGCAGAGTGTTAAGATGCTGAATGAGTTCCCAGAGAACATTGCAGTAAACTAACCAGCGGAAGCATAACATGCATTTTAGAGCATTAGGCTACATATCCCTCAGTGATAATGTTATAGGTTTGATGGCACATACCCTGAAATTTTCCCTTGTGTCAGCAAAGCGGTTGCAAGCAGCTGTGTGGCAGCAAGTTCACCTGAAATGTTGTCCTAATTATGCAGCGGTTTTGCACAAACAGCCTTTGGAATGAAATTCTGGGATTCAGAGAAACGCAGGTAGCAAATGGTGAAGCATACATGGCCAGTGAAATCAAGAGTATTGAAAAATTGGGATGCTAAGTACCACGAAACCTGAAATGACTACATCTTAAATATGGTACTAATGGATGGCGGTGCCATGCTGAAGTGCTAGTACAACTCTGCAAACATAGCAAAGGTACATTCGCGAACTTTGAGATTTCCGACTCGCTGCCGAGAGCTAACAGTTTCTCGTTCACTTTACTATTGAAATTAACTACGACAGCTTTCCTTTTCGTTTTTTTTTTCGTGCTGTTACAGAATTTGCAAAAGTGCTTGCGGTAGCGCTGCGACGTCTCGTTCTTTGCTACACACAACCGAGATTCACACGAACGACCACCTTAATTGCCACGGCCGCTCAAGCGAGTGCACCGTTGCCGCACTCACAACATGCTGGAGCACATCCCGCGTGCTGACTTTCAGAACCCACGGGGAGTATTGTCGCAAGGAAAACACGGGTTTACCTTTCTGTCTTTTCAAAGAACGATTGTACCGATCCACAGCAGCTTAACCAGGTGTTCTCTTGTAATAGAATACATTAGGCGCGTAGTCGTGATGGCCCATAAAAGTTGACGGCCTCCCTGTAATTTTCCATCGATATTAGACGGCTCATCAGCTTATCGTACTTCCATGGACAAGTGCATGAGAACGCAACAAACAACACAAAGATGCTACATGAACGTAAGCCAATCCGTCCATATAGCTCACATTCTCTTCATTGCATTCTTTTGCGCTGGTTCATTAAAGTATAGAAAGCAAACTGTTGCGCAACAGCAACTATACTGCTTGATTAGAGCTTACCTGTGATAAAATGTGTGCTGCAGATTCGTGATTGGTCTTCTTCTTCTTCTTCTTCCTTGATATTTGGCACATACCCACGAAGGGGGATTGGCCAGGGTTCAGTGTGGACTGCCAAATGTCCTACACAAACTGAATTAGTGTAATAAAGTAATTGACAACTAAACAAAAACAAAAGGTTTTAGATCACAAAAGTTATTGAATGAAAAAATATGATGCAAAAATTTGTAGTTTTGTAAATTTGGAATGCAATTAGCAGGGGAATCTGTCCGTAGCTGTTATGTAGTTATGTAAGTACTGACAAATTTGAGGCAACGCAAATCCTTTCGCACTCGCACCGAAGGAGAGTAGAAGCGGGACCGATAACGTAAATCCCAAGCGTGCAATTGGACTTTCTAAATACACCCTCCTCTGATATGAAAACCTTCGGCAAGCGAGAAGGAAGTGATCGATATTTTCAATTTCACCGCAAGCCTCACAAAGGTTTGTGGGGATGATCCCGCATCTACATAAATAAAGATTTAAGCGAGGAATCCTGCATCTCAGAAGAGTCATCGTAACCTCACACTGCCGTGATTTGCATGCTCGAACTTTCCATGAGTATGTGAGATGCTGGTATTCGGCTGTAGATAGCAAAGAATCATTGCATGTAGCGGCTAGGTATTGATATCGTTGGAAACGGGACATTCCAAAAATGGTGATATTAGGAATGGTACAAGAAACAGATGCATCAAGAGCTGATTTAGCCAGGAAATCTGCAGTTTCGTTATGAAAAATACCGCTGTGTCCGGGGACCCAGATGAAGCGTATTTCTTTCACCCACCCCGGTATGAAATACTTTAGTGAGCGGATCAACTGAGCATCCCGTGCTGACTCCAGTGACAACAAAACAGAAAGAGAGTCTGATAGAAAAATTATTTTTGATTGACTGCAGGGAACTTTTAGTAGCGCTAGCCCAATTGCCATAAACCCTGCTAGAAATATCGGTGTGTAATCCGGGACACGCACCGAAAAACTCCAGGAAAGAGACTCCGAAAAAATTCCAATCGCAGCTTTGTGCGCAATCACAGACGCATCAGTGGCAATTACAGCGTGATCAGGGAACTTTTCAAGGTGTTCACATAGGAGACTGGATATTAAATTTGAGGGCAAGTGCTTCACATTAGATGGAAATATAGAATCATAATTTATATCCACAAAGGACGTTGAGCAACCAATAGGACATATAGAAGCAAGGTCCACACCAATGTTTGTTAAAATGCTCTGCGTATAAACAACCTGGGGCTTGCAGACCCTTGGCCACTGGTGAGTGAGAAAGAGGGCGGGGTTTGACACAAAAATAGGTATAGCCACACCAGGAGTAGTCTCAAATGATCGCAAGAATGATCTGACAGTTAGAAGGTGGAAACGGGAGTTAAGGTCCGGAATGCGGGCCTCCAAGTACAGAACAGTGGTAGAGACTGACTGTGGAAGCCCTAGGCAGAGGCGCAGCGCCCGTCTTTCTAAAAGCAGCAAAGGATGCAGCTTATATTTTGGACACCCAGAAAAAAGAATGCAGCCAAATTCCAGAATCGGTCTCACATAGGCTTTGTACAAAAGTAGAAGAGTATCTCGACGCATACCAAATTTCCTGTTACTTATCCGTGTCAGTCTACCAAGGGCACGTTCACCTTTCCGAGCATTAGACTTGATGTGAAGCCTCCAATCCATACTAGCATCATACGTAATGCCTAAATACCGCACAGATTCCACTTGAGGCATGACATCTGAGCGGTAGTTTAACGAAACATATAAGGGGGTTACGGTTTTAAAAACTAGCACACTACTTTTGGACACATTTAAAACCAATTTAATTTTGTCAAACCAGACCTCAAGTGCATTTAGGTAAGCCTGTAGTGAACGATATAGGTCATGAATATCTTTTGCCGAGGCGAAGAATGCTATGTCATCTGCATATACATATACAGTGACATCAGGATGAACCGGAATATCGCACATTAATATATTAAAAAGGAGTGGGGAGAGCACAGAACCCTGAGGCACCCCTCTTGACTGTGCATAGGTGTCTGAGGTTAATGTGCCATCAGTGCAAAAAAATTCTCGTCCTTTCAAAAATTCCCTGATCCACGCATAAATGTAGAACTGAGGACGTAATAATGACAACTTGTTTAGTAGAATGGAATGTTCAATGCTGTCATAGGCCTTAGCAATATCGAGCGTCACTAACGCTGATACCTCCTTGTTGTACATTGCAAGGCGAATCCTACTTTCTAAATCTACATGTGCAGACCATATTGAGCATCCATTGCGGAAGCCTATTTGGGAAGAACTCAAAGCATTAACCTCTGAGATATGCTTTGAGAGGCGGCCATGCACAATTCTTTCTATTAATTTTACTAGATTCGAAGTCAAAGCTATCGGCCGAATGTTTTCAACATGAAATCCTTTACCAGGGTCTTTCAAGAGCAATATAATTTTCGCCACTTTCCAGACGTGAGGCAGCCATGCAGATTCTAATGATTCATTAACCAGATCCAGGAGATCCTGAGTGAAATCATTTGCTAAAATTTTGACCATACCTACCGTAACCCCGTCCCAACCTGGAGCCGAGTTTCTCATGGAAGAAATCACAGATAGTAGTTCTGACCTATCAACCTCAACATACTCTGAGCAGGAAATGGGAGCGTGCAAGGGAACTCTGCACTGCTCCTGGAAACGTAATGCTAGTCCTTGCGCAATTTGTTCTAACTCATCCTTTGCCTCCTGTGGGGACAACACTACTGAACTTAATGACTGTGAAAGGTGCGAGTTTCTATTTCGTTCCATGAAACGATACAAAGCCTTCCTGTGCTTAGGGTTTGACAAATAATTATTTAAATTTTCGTTGTACTCGTCCTTTCCCTGCGCTATGGCTCTTTTGAATGACGCCGAACAAAATTTGTAGTTTATCCAGTTTACTGGGCTCTGGTTATAAGAGAGGCTTTTCCATGCTGCTTTTCTACGGCGGAAGGCTTTCTCACACGCGTCATTCCACCATGGGGATGGCGACTTATTGTTTACTGTAGACCGCACAGTGAACTGGGAATCTACAGTAGCATTCGCGATTGAGGAAAATACCTTTTGTGCTTTGTCGGTCCTACATGAACAAAGGTTTGATTTGAGGGAGGAGCGTAGCGAAGCTGCATATTTGGCGTTGTTTACTAGTTTACGGTCCAAAGTTCTATCTCGTGTTGTGGTCATCATGATGGTAAATGTTATTGGAAAGTGGTCGCTAGACGTACCACTATCTACTGTGGACCATCCTCCAATACCTATCCCACCTGCTGCCAGGGATAAATCGACGACAGATTGTGAATTTCCGCGCATGAAGGTTATAGCCTGAGAATTGCAGCAGCGCACAGCATTTGACGACATCCACGTCCATAACAGCTGTCCACATGCGTCGGAGTAGTTATCCCAAAGAGTATGGTGCGAGTTAAAATCACCTGCAATAACTACCCTATTAGAATTTGTAAGTAATCTGTCAAAATAGTCTGTGCTACGTACACCTGTGGGGCAGTAGACGTTAGCGACTGTGACAGGGCCACAATGCGGCAATGTGATATCTACAGCCAAAATCTCACACTCAGGATTCATTACTGTTTTGCTTATTTTTGCCCGGTGACATAATTTTGACGATATCAAAGTTAATAAACCACCGCCCCTACCGTTTACACGATCGGCGCGGAAAACATGATATTTCTTTAAGGTAAATGACTTTGCGGGGGAGAGCCAAGTTTCTTGCAAAAGCACTATGTCTGGTTTATGTGTTGAAAGGAGAAGATATAAATCTGGAAGTGAAGATATAATAGAGCGACAATTCCACTGCAGAACTTGTACACCTGCCATGATTACTTATCTAAAATTGAGGCCGCAATAGCCTCTTTTAACACATCGGTTTGCTGTGAAACTTTGGAAGGTCCTTTTTTAGTTTTGGTCTGAGAAATGGAGGACTTAGAGGGTGAGCTAGAGGCACGGCGCTTTTGAGTAGGCCATGCCATTTCAACATCATTAGAGCAAAAACTTTTGCGAGAAATGCCTACAGGGACACTGTCGATTGGGTGCACTTGAGCCAGCACTAGAGGAGAATCTGCATTTGAACTTTCAGTACAGGTTTGAGATGAAATAGATGCTGGAGTCAGCACAGGTTGAGGTGGGCAAAGTGACTGGCTACCAACAATACTAGACAAAGCTTCAGTAAAGCTGGTAAGCATACGGTCAACCACGACAGAAAGGGCTTTTTCAACCGTTTTCACAATTGCGGTAGACAACGTGGTCTCAAAGTCTGGAGTAGAAGGGCGCACACAGTTGGCATAAGTGTGCCTTTTCCGATCAAGAAGGGCATAAGCATCTGCTCGAGAGCAACGATTCTCTTGAATTAATTCTAGTAACGCTTGCTCCTGAGATCGTTTCTCACAACTGGGGTCATCAGCCGAGTGCTCGTTACTGCACAGACAACAGCTAGGTCTTGCAGCGGTACAGCTATTAGAAGAGTGTCCTTCCCCACACACCCTGCATCTTGTCGCAGACTTACACGCTCGTCCACTGTGTCCAAATCGCCAACAGTTGGTACATTGAAGGGGGCGAGGACGTAGCGGGTCAATGCGATAAATAATTGGCCAAATTTTTAACTCAGATGGACACATGAGACCGGCAAAGGTTGTTATAACTGACTCTGTAGCAACACGCACCCCGGCCACTATGCGAGAGCAGCGATACACTGAAAGAACACCAGCTCCTGCGTCCTGAAATTCCTCCAAAATTTCTTGAGCAGTAGATGCAGGATCCACTCCACGCACAATACCCTTAGTGCAAGCCAGCTGTTCAGGAATAAAAGCTTTTACAGGAATCGATGTAAAAGAACTGCAGCGTAGCAGATCTGACACACAATTAATGTTTGCAGATTTGCAAACTATACCTCTTCTCCCGAAAGGTCGCACCTCAGAGATGTCAAGGTAGTGATCCGTCAGAGTTTTGAGTTGCTGCTGAATAGCTTTCGGATTTTTCATTTTCAGCATTCCATCGCCTATCGGTATGAGTGCGACAGGAATCACATCGACGCCATTTTTTGCAAATGATTCCAGAGGCAAGCTTTCATTCGGCAGGCTGGCGAACCAATCTGCCGAGCCCCCTCCCGGGGTGGTGAAAGACATGCCTGTGCGCAAGGTAATGACACCTTTACATTACCAAATCCTATAAAGCTAGCCTGAACCCTGATCAAAACCCCCCTGAACGTGGAAAGGCCTCACCACGAAGAAGCTCAGGCACCGAACACCTTGAGGACTCCCAAGACAGACAGATCAGTCCGGAGCCGATTCACTAGCAGCTAAATAGCACGATCATCAAATAAAATGAATTCGAAAACAACAATTTCACGCAGTCGCTCGAACGATGGAGACTTCTTCTTCCGCCTCGTCGAGGTTCGTGGCCTCTCGCCTCGCGCTTCGCTTTCAACCATGGAAAATGGTCGTTCGGCTGCCAGGGTGAACCATCCGACTTCTCCTTTTTCACCACAGCTATCCAAGCATCTCACTTCTTGGGACACCATTTACCCGACGGAAATCTAAAAACGTTTACTTGTTCTTTGCCATAAAAATAATTTCTGTACTCATTTGCGACGCAGTGCACCGGCATTGTATCGAGGTGCGCTGAAAAATGAGCGAGCCCTTCCTCAAGACCGGCCGTGTCATGGGACGTCGTCTGCTTGCTCTCCAAACAGAACGGTGGCGTTTGTGTCGCATTTAATCTGCACATGCGCAAAATGATTTCTGCAAGTTGTCATTTGTTAGTGCTGTGAATCTTTCCTTTTATGGGTATAGCGTACAGAAGTAATAATTTTTGAAGCAGTCTGTCATATGTTTCGCGTTTTCTAGCATGAACTTGAATAACACATTGCGGGCTAGTTGGCTGATCATCACAAGGTAAAACAGCACAAAAACCACACAGGGAGCAGAAAGGTTCGCCTCACCTTTCTGCGTCCTGTGTGTGGGTTTTGCGCTGTCTTACCTTGTGTTGTCTAGCGTGCCGAAGCACTATTGCTAATGGGCTACGCCGTTGTGGAGTGGTCCACAATAATTTAGATCGCCGTATATTATTTGACGTGCGTTTCTTATTCCGTCTCCATCGAGAGAGAGACGGACATGTTCGGTCTTGAAGTGCAGGCGCTGCAGACGCTATTCGAACATTCCGCATTTGGCTCCGTAAACGAATCATTTAGAAACCGTGACGGGTAACGTAGAGATTGACTGTGCCATTCCCTTTCTTAATAACAGGTTTTAGCGCAAAATGATTGCACGACGGATTTCGACTATTTCTATTTCCGTCCGCCTGATCGAGTGTTGCTAGGAGATAGATTGAATCAACTTTAATTTCCAACAGACATGATGATTTATCCACCCCCGAAACGCAGGTCAGTGGCTGGGTGCCGAGATGCGCAGAAAGGTTTTCAGTGTTCCTGTACTATTTATATTTGCGCATAATTAAGCTCTGGCTCTGCATCGCATGATTATCAAGCATCTTGATACTCACGGCGTTATGGTAGTGTGAGCGTACAATCAGGCCCAAGAATCTGATTTGCTCGACTATTGATATCTCCGTACCAGCCACTTTAATTTTGATCTCCGGCGGTGCCTTGCACCATAAGTGTCTCTAATTGCATGTGAACAATTTTAATTTCTGAAGCGAGCATGCAAGTTTCTCTTGGTGGCGTAAACTATAACGTCGGTGGTGGTCCGGAGGAGGCTTTCGATGGCCGATTCGTTTCCCCAGTTGGTACAGAGGGTGATATCCAATCTCATACTAAATTTTAATCCCTCTTGCCAATTGCTCGCAGAGTTCCCTGATAGCGGCCTTGAAGAGTAAGGCACTGATCCGAAGCACTGATTCGAAGAGAAGCACTGATCCGTGGGGAGTACCCAAACCCCCTAGCTCAATTGTTTTCCCAGCCTGTGGAAAATCATGCAAGCAGTTCTGCCCATCAGGAAGTCTCTGATGTACCTATATGTCCTGGTGCCTACATTAATCGTGTTCAATGCTTCCAAGACCGCCTCACGCTTTGCCTTGTCAAAAGCTTTCGTGAGGTCTATCTCCAGAATGTCTTGCATCTTTAGATCTTGAATCGATTGTATGTTCCATTTAGACCATGACGTTCTGAGTACAAAAGTGAAGTCAGAATCCGACCATCTCGTGGGACCCCCGATCGCATTGCTCCGTGTAGCCCATCAGTCTGCTCTGAGCAATGTGTTTCATCAATTACCCCACACATGAATTTAGGGAAATTGCTCGTAAGGTTGTCAATTTAGGAGGCTACCCGGGTTTCGTTATTAAAATAATGCTTGCTGTCTTCCACTGCTGTGGGCGCTCGCCTTTTTCCACCATTCATCGCCTAGGTTCTTGAACATTTTGCTCAATTATGCTTTTATGATGACGACGTCCAGCGCCTCGTTAGGCTCTCCACCATAGTCGGGAAGGGGATTGTAGTAACACAGAAATTTGAGCTAGTTGGTTCATCTTCGATATTTTACAGGCGCTGCGACAGGGGACGAGGAACAAGAAGAGACGACAAGACAAGCGCTTCGTCTTGTCTTGTCGGCCAAGCGTTTGTCTTGTCGTCTCTTCTCGTTCCTTGTCCCCTGTCGCAGCGCCGGTAAAATATCGAATATATCGGGAAAGGGAGTTCGCGAGGAGGGTCCCTTATACATCTGGATTATTAAGGTGAAAGCCTTCTTAATTGACTCATGAGTGGCGTGATGATTGTGTGCCCATAAAGTGTCTAGCGTAGTGAATAGGAGGCGTACGATAAGAGCGTGAGCTCGAATTTTACAGACTTTAAACCTAGGTCCTCAATTCCAGTACATCATGTACATCCCAAAGAACCATTCGTTTAGTACAACCTGCACCTCTTTAATTTACGACCACTGATTCGTCCGCCACGGCTCCTGAAGGTCGCACTCCATCACGGTATCGAAGTCGTCTGTGCGAATATCTGGAGCAGGTTCCGATTCACCTCGGAAAACAGCTCTGTGCGCTACATGATGGCAGTTTATATAAGGCCACTCTGAATAGTGCGTCTCAAATGCATCGACCACAAGTGCCATCAATGGTGATTAGAAGTGGCGAAATGGCAACACACACACCATTTCCAGGTACAGTAAAGGCCGGTCGATAGTATAGTAGGCAATGCAGCGGGAGGGGCGAGGGACTTGGTCATGTGGCTTTTCAGACTCATGACGCTACACATGGCGGAAGTAGGTGTCGTCACCAAGAAATTATGTTAGTGTCATAACTATGATCACGTGACTTAGCTGCCACCTTTATTCTGCGAGTGACGCAACAACAGGAGAAGCCGGCAAACATTGACGATGGATCTGGACCATGAAAGGGAAAAAAGATTAGGATGGACTGCGTTTGGCAAGCATTTGCAAATTTTGACTAGCAGCTTACCGTTATTGCCCAAGAAGAAACCATACCAAAGTTGCATCTTACCTCTACTCAACCTATGGGATGAAACGTGGAGGCTAACAAAGAGGGTTCTACTTATGATGAGGACAACGCAGAGGGATATGGAACGAAAATTGATATGGGTAAAGCTACTGACATTCTAGTGGAAATCAAGAAGTAGTGGGCATGAGCAGGCCATGTAGTGCGAAGGGAGGATAACCGATGCTTGCTTAGTGTAACGAACTGGATTCCAAGGGAAGGAAAACGTAGTAGGGGTGACGCAGAGAGTTAGGTAGGCGGATGAGGTTAAGATGTTCGCAGTGGTCAAGTGGATGCAGCTAGCACAGAACCGGGCTAATTAGAGGAATGAGGCCTTTGCGCTGCAGTGGGTGTAGTCAGGCTGATGCTGCTGCTGATGATGATTTAAGTAGTTAGAGTTACAAGTTAAAATATGCCCCCACGAGGAATCGAACCACTATCCTCCCGAACACCATCCGAAGGCGTAAACCACTACTTCATGTCGGAGTCATGAGAAACACATCGTTTTTCGTATTGTCTAGCGAGCCTACCGCCTCCATGACAACGTAGGGTGCGCCACTGTGTGTCGGCGTAGGATATAAGGAGAGATACGCGCAAAAAGGACGCTTTCAACCTTGTCTCCAGTGGGAACTGTGGCCGGCTGCAGCCACATATCGACTAGCATCAACCAAGGTCGCACGCTATCTGCCGACAGCTCCTCAATGACCGAGCGGCGCAGCGAGCACGTACCATCGCCGAAGGGTGGGCGTGCTGACCTCGAATCAGTGCAAGTTAGGCACCAAAGAAGCGGTCTCCTGCCCAGTGTTATATGCAGAGGCCCCTCGCACCCGGTGTAATCGACCGATCCCACCGGCCGGTTTCGCGACGCCACCGCTGGCGTGGTGCATGCTGGTATATGTAGTCAACCGGTCGCTCAAGCCGCCCGGAAAGCCTGCGCACCGTGTTTCCGAACGACTTTTAGCTCCTGTGTGTCATGTCTGAACATCAAAGAACTGGGCGGTGTTCATGAAACAACAAAGAGCGTGTATTCCTGAACTTGGCAGGCTGCCAGCTGATTACATTATTGGGGTGAAGCGTTCGTGCCAGCGTCTTTTACAGCGAGCACGAACTTTCAGACAACCAAGAGCCGCACACAGCGCATACTCATGCAGCACGCGACAGCGTCGCGTATGTCTCAGTTCGCGCGCACACAACAGTGTGTATGCCGGATTGCCTACGGAAAATTCATCTTTCTCGTTCCTGGACACTATAGCAGCACATGGAGCATGTTACTTTAGTTTTATGTATTTAGGCGATAGCTTATACAGCTCGTTCGGCCGAAAAGCCGTCGGCGTTGTTGCAGTAGTAGAAGTAACAGTTGTCGGCACCGCTTGTCGGAAATAAGGGGACAGCGTAAAAAACCATGTCATGGTAATTTGTTTTTCTACTGATTGATAATTGGTTGGTGTATGATAGGCAAGGACAAGATAATGGAATCAATATGATTAATAGAATAAATAAGGAAAATAAAAAATTGTAAAATGGGTGGTTCAATAGTCTCAAAATGCTCAGAAGTAAAATCCAGTTTGATGAAGCTAAATTACAAAATTTAGTATTGTGTGCCACTTAATTAGTTGAAATAACTGACAAATGAAAATTGTGCGTCCTGTTCTCTGAATGAAAAGCCACTGCTTGTTGGTACAGTTTATGAAAATTTAGAATGTGAAACAAAATTGAAAACAAAAATTAAAAAATGGGAGCCTCAAAGGTGTCAAAATTGTCACAATGAAAAGCCAATGCTTGATCATGCTGATTAAGAAAATTTAGTGTGTAATTGATCAAATAATTTTTAACAATTGAAAAACCGATATATTGAAAAAACCTGGCTTCAAATGTATTAAAATTCTGAGACCAAAAAGGCAATGCTTGATTATTCTAAGAAAGTTAGTGTAATTTGTCAATTAGGTAATTAAAGTATTTCAAAAAGGAAGAATTAGAAAGTGGGGTTGTATGGTGTCAGAATGCTGGGAATAAAAAGCGAACGCGTGATGATGCTAATTAAGAAAAAATAATGTGCAATTGGTTAATTAGCTGAAATAATTGAAGAAAGCAAAAATCCTAAAAAGGGGGTTCAAAGGGGCCAAAATGCCCAGCATGAAAACTATGTGCTCGTGTTATTGGAGAAGGTGGTTCAAACGTGTCAAGATCAGTTTTATATCGTTAAATTCGCTTTTTCATTTCATAAAATCATATCAATTTTTATTTGACCACTTATACACTAATTTTTTCATTGTCATCATCAAACACTGATCTTCCATCACGTGTGCTGTATCCCTGTTTATAATTTTGCAGTTTTACCATTATTTTGAATAAATAATTGGTCAGTTTCACCCTCTAAATTTTCTTGATTAATTATCAACCATTCGCTTTTTGTTCTAGGCAATTTAGTCCCTTTGAGACCCGTATTTTTGCTTTTTCATTTTTTGTTTTGAATTTTTCAGCAATTACACACTGAATTTTTTATTGCATCACCAAGCATATGACTTTTCATTGTGGGTATTTTGACACCTTTGAAACACCTTTTCCAATTTCTTTATTTTTTTCAATTATTTCACTTTGTTAATTGATCAGTTACATAATCTAAATTCTCTATTAGCATCATTTGCATGGGCTTTTCATTCTGAGCAGTTTGACACCTTTGAACCACATTTATGCAATTCATTCATTTTTCTTTTCTTTCATTGATATATTAGTTACAATAATCTCTTTAACTAGCCTTCGCCTATCTAAGACCAATCAAGCATCAATCACCAGAATTACAAATTACCATGATATGACTTTTTGTACGCAGCCCTCGATTAATTCTAACGAGAGCTTCACAACTGAAAGAGGCTTTGTTAAGAAACAGATATAAGGGCCCTTAGAATGCTTGCTTTGCATGTAACAATCACTGCAATTTGTAAAATAATGGAGGAGGAGGAGGAGGAAGATGAGGAGGAAAGGCAGGGAGGTTAACCGGTAAAGGAACTGGTTTGCTACCCTGCACTGGGGGAGAGGGGTAGGTGGGTATAAAAGTTGTGGGTGAGAGAGGGATGGGTGATGGCAGTACAGTCACATCACAGTCATATCACGTAACAAAAGAATCATAGCCTTTTGATCAGTCCTGCGCTTTTCATAAAGCGGAGCAGTGCCTGGGAGGCCTTCGCCGCAGACGATCGCCCTGGCAAGGGACCTAGGATCTTATTTTCAGTTAGTGGGCGTCCATCTAGAGTATCCAGCGCACGGCATAGACACTGTCTTTCTTCGCTGTATATGGGGCACTCACAAAGAATGTGGCCTATAGTCTCGTCGCCCCCGCAGTTTGTACACGCAGGGCTATTTGCCATTCTTATCACAAAAGAATAAGAGTTTGTAAATGCTACACCAACCCACAGGCGGCACAGCAAAGTTTCTTCACATCGGAGTATGCCAGGTGGAAGCCGGAGCTTCAGGTCAGGATCCATGGATTTTAGGCGGCAGTTCGCAAACTCGTCAAAATTCTACAAGAAGAGCGTGTGTTCCCGCGCAAGTGCGCGAAGCCTGCCCGCTGCGTCTGTCCTGGAAAATGGAATCAACACACAATCGCCGTCTTGGTGTGCGGTTCGTGCGACCTCGTCCGCCCGGAGATTGCCCGCTATGCCGCTGTGTCCTGGAAGCCATTGGAAGATGATGTCATGTCCTCCACTTATGGCATAGTGATGAAGTTGTCGTATTGTAAAATAATGAAAATGAATTTTTTCCCGGCCGTGAGGTATGAGAAATATGCGTTGGGTTCCTGTGGAGGGGAGATTGCAATAGCGCAGTCACATGTGCTCGCGCTGACCAGCGGACAGCCAACTAAAACAAACATGGCGGTGGTGCGACTTCCGGAAAACCAGCGCATGCGCAGATCGGTCGGTGGAATCGGTCTATTGCCGCCATGGTGGAAGGAAAAAACTTAGGAGAGGCCCTGACGTCATTTTTTCTAAGCCGGCGCGGCCGCGCCGCGACCGGACGCTGCAACGTCGCTCCTCCCCCTTTACCCTCAACATTTTTCTTCCTCCGCGACGCTCACGTACCTAGGGCTCTTGGCAACGCTGTTGCTAGTGGCCCGAGTTTTCATAGCAACACCGTCAGCGTTGCTAATGGCCCGACTTGGCTAACCCTAAATGTTGACGTCACTTCAGCCACACGTTCTCCAATGCATTGGGAATGGCAAGACCCTCTCCTAAGTTGTTTCCTTCCTCCATGATTGCCGCGAACTGAGCTCCTATAGTCCGAGGCGGGGGCAGCTGCAGCGCCGCGACCACTATCGTCTTCGTGGCGCGTTGCGGCCCTCGTGCTGGTAGGACCTTCGCCTCGAATAAAAAACTTTCCTTCCCCTATGGAGGAGGGGTGGCTTGACGTCGGGTGGAAGATGATTGGTTAGATGGGCTATGTGTAACCCCAGGGCGGGGCACTTTCGGGTGCCAAGTTCTCTTCCCGTCTGACAACGTCAAGAAGAGTAGATAAATACTCAAAATGCGCCTAAAACTGTTCGGTCAAAGAAAGGAACACTGCAGTAGAATTAGCCCTGAAAGCTTCCGCCTTATCTCTTTTAACTGGCGTTGAGTGCCTCCTATGGTTTCTGTTCATGAAATAAGCACTGTTCCCTTCGAAAGCGTGCCCAGACTTTGCCAGTGTTATACAAGATTAACTCTTCTATTTTTTGAAGTCCAAACAAGTACCGAAGGATGTTCCCTGGTCCATTTCGTCCCAATTTTAGCCTAATTTTGTTTGCCAGAATTAAAGATATAATCTTCTATTTCCTTAAAATGTCTTGCAATCCTCTTTATGAGGTAGCTGGGCTATTGCTGCTTTTTGAGACGGTGGTCGATGCCTTCTTTAAGTCCCCTTCCCCTTCGAGCTTTTCTGTCGCCTTCCTATACGTTTGATTTGAGCGCCGTCTCCCATTTTTTGATGTTTCTGATGGGCTCAAGTTCCTAGCCCTCCTGAGATATCTAAATCGTTCCCTCTCAAGCACTGCTAGTTCGTGCAGTTTGTTGGTTTTAAGGTTTTCTTTAATAATGAGAGAGAGAGAACAACTTTTATTTTAAATGCCTGCAGAATCGGTTAGGCTCCCTCCAAGCAGGGAGGACAAGCTTTTACCGTGACGCGGCCACTACGTCAGTCTCGTGCGTTGTGCTCCTTGAGGTCTTGTTACGTCCCTCGCTACTTCCGCGGGTTCGAGAGGGCCGCCGCCCCCTTCTTGGGGGTGCTGCCCCCCTCTCCTCGGTTTCGCTCGGTCGCTGCCTCTCTAGAACTGCCGAGACCTGCTGGACGGCCTTGAGTTGTGTCTCTTGATCACAGCTCCTCGTTGCAGCCTCTAGCTGCGGCGGGATCGTCGTCTTCTCGCTGGCTTCGCGCGGATTTATGCTACAGTCCCAAAGGATGTGAGCCGCGGTGGCTCTCTCCTTCGCGCACAGTCTACACATGTCGCTCGCTTGCACACTCGGGCACATGTGCTTACCTAGCACCGGGGTGAGCAGGGACCCCGTCTGTAACTGTCTGTATAACACTGCCTCCTTCCGGGTAAGCCCCGGGTGAGGTGGCGGCATAGTGTGTCTGTTCAGTCTGTACCATTTCACTATTTCGTTGAAGGTGGTCATCTTGTCCTTGGCACTGCGCCGCGACCAAGACTCCGAGTCGGCCGTGCTTGCAGCCGCGCGGTTGGTTAGTACTCGCGCGGCCGAGTTGGCCGTCTCGTTGTGGTTCACGTTTCCGCGTTCCGACACGTCACTGCCCATGTGGGCCGGAAACCACTTGATCACCACAGGACTTTTGCGTCCGATGTCTTCGGCCTTGCGCAGTATGCGCGCGGCCTCACTACATACCCTACCCTTGGCGTAGTTCTTCACTGCCGTTCTAGAGTCACACAACACTGTAGTGCATCCGGGGTCGGAAACGGCCAAGGCGATGGCCACCTCCTCCGCCCGGTACGCTTCTCGAGTCCGGACGCTCACCGCGGTCTTCGTTGCACCCGTCGATGCTCCGACAACCACCGCCGCGTATGCGTTGGTGTTCCCTCGATACTCCGCCGCGTCCACGTAGGCGGCGCCTTCTTCTCTGGCGTGGAGGTCTACGAGAGCCCTGGCCCTCGCCAACCTCCGCTCCCTGTTGTGCTCGGGGTTCACGTTCTTCGGGATCGGGAAGACCCTGAGCTTTCTGTTGATGCTATCTGGTATAGGTACGTCTTTCTGCTGCTTGCCTTCCCTTCGGTTCGAGGCCAAGGTCCCGCAGTATCTGTCTTCCGGTTCTCGTTTCAGAGAGACGCTCGAGTTGCGCCGTTCTCTGTGCTTCGGCTATTTTGTCCAGCGTGTTGTGGACTCCCAGCGCCATGAATTTTTCGGTGCTCGTGCCCCCGAGGAGACCGAGTGCCGCCTTATACGCCTTGCGTATGGTGGCGTCTATCTTGTTACGTTCACTCGGCCTCCAGTTGTGGAAGGCGGCCACGTACGTTATGTGGCTAACTGCGAACGATTGAACGAGCCTAGTCAGGCTCTCCTCCTTCATCCCCGCTTTTCTGTTGGACACCCTCTTGATGAGTCTCATTGCCGCAGCCGCTTTGCCCGCGAGCTTGTTGACCGTTTCACCGTTGGCTCGGTTTCGCTGGATGAGCAGCCCGAGTACTCGAATCTTCTCGACCTCCGGTATTACTTGTCCTCCCGCCGTCTTTAATAATGAGACAGTTTATTGTGGCCGCTGCCAAAGTTTGCTTCCTAATTATGGCATTCTAGACCTTTTAGGTTTTTTTTTTCTTCAGAAATGTCAGATCCGGGGATGTACTCTTACTAACGCTGTTGCCCACTCACGTTGGACTCTCGGAGCCCGTGTACGTCCTGGGTCGTGCGTATATATACTCCCCCAGCAGCTGGCCGACGTTTAGGGATTGGTGCTGGTACACCATTCCTGGTGATGAGCATTAAAGTTCGCCACTAGCAACAGTAGCTGACTGCTTAAACTGTTGAGGAACTTGCGAAGCAGAGCTCGGAACCTCAGCGCCATTTCCGTTTTCCATTAGAATTTCAACAAACACCTCGATTTCTTTCGACTTTAGATCGTGTTAAATGACCACGCTATTTCATTTCACGAGCGTCGTGAGAGAGGATTCTTTTTCTTGCCACTATAAAATGCCTTTGCGGGTCCCTACACACTTCACTATGGTGATCCCTAATAGAGTCTCATCAAATAATGAAAGATACTGCTACGGAATCGGTCGCTTGTGCGGGAAGCCGCTGCTGTTCCGCTGTCAGATTTGATTTTCATTTGTACTCCTGAAGGTTTTGCATTGGAGTGACACACCTGCTTCATATTCTATTGCCACCCGTTTACAGCGGCTATTTCCCCTTTAGCATTCTTCGGCCTCTTTCTGTACTGCCTGAGGACACCCTTAATTTGGATGTTGATATGGTTCAGAAAATATTTCATATTGACTTCTACCATTACCGGATTCTACATGCTTTCTTCTAGAGCTTGAAAAAAGTCGTGTTTTGAATTTTGAGCTTCACTGGGGTCACTTGTCCATTGGGCTGCGGTGCGGGCAAGGAGTTATTTTTATTTCTTTAAGACTCACTCTAGCGTCTTTCTAATTAGTTGTTGCGGAGGAGGAATTGCCTGGCTCTGCAAAATTTTGCATTTGGGGTTGATTCGACTACTCCCCTTTATTTATCTACCAAATTTATTTCTTATAATTCTCGTTTCGTTTATTTTTATTAGTGCTTTCCTGGGAGACCTTGCCACTAAAGCTCACACCACTACGTTCCTTGCTTCTACTTCGTCTCTGTAGTTTGGTCGGGTCCCTTGAGCTCGAGAGCACTGTGGGCTGGTCCCTGGCACGGAAACCTGAGCGGCTGGTCCCTGGCACGGATACCTGAGCGGCTTCTGGTAGTAGCGGAGGTCTGCTTTGATTCGTTTCTAGCTTCGAGAAGCAGTCGTCACGGATATCGAACTCCTATCCTTCCTTCTTGAAATCGCATTGTTTACTCTATGTCTGCCCGGGCCCACTCCCTCGGCTGTGGACCGCTGAGTAGCTGTCTCCCCTTTCATTTCATAATTTCTAATCAAAACCTTTTGTTCGAATGTACCCGTTCATTTATATCGCCAATTCCGAAATTTTCTCAAACCGAGATACATTAGTGGTGCGAGAGGAGTCTGACTTTGGCTCCATCTTACTCAATGTCGACTCTATGTCCCCACCAGTCGTATCTGCTTGTTCAATCTCCTACGGCTACGTATTACTTTGTAGGGAGGGCGGGAGAGTTCGAGAAAGTTGCCGCCTCCTAGGGAGTGGCCGTTTCCGCGCAGCAGGCATTAGCTCGCACTTGTCACGTTACGTGTTCTGGAGGCCGCTAGCGCTGCAAATACATTTTGTCTGGTCCAGGCACACGTCATCACGATACCCGAAGCGGCCGTAGATGGCTGCACTTCGTATTTTACTGTACAGCTGGAACAAATGCCGCTCTAGGTTAATATGAATCCATTATGGCATTTCTTTCTCCTTGATGAGAAAGAAAATCGACTTGAAAACTTTGCTTGTCTTCAAATGCCTCAAATCTCGGGGTTGTCCTCGCGATCCAGGCGGTAAACTTTATTCGATAGAGTATTCGAGTGGAACTGCCTTTCCGCAGTGGAAACATAGGCGAATGTCACCACTTGTTCACCACATGAGGTGCTTCATGCTCGCGTACTGTAGCTTCCTCTCAGCACTCGTACTGATGACTAGAATGAAGGGCTGCTTCATATTTCGTATTATTATATCCTCCCTCCCTTCGCGTCGGTTGATCTCTGTCGACATGTTTATGGCGTCGGGGAGATATGCTGTACCTTATTTGGTAACACGAAGTAGGCCACCACTTGGAGAAGAATATTTGTCAGCACCATCTGATATTTGTGCCTTTTGACGCTCGTTTGACTTTGCCACCATTTTCTTGCCGACTCGCCTCCCGTGGGATCGCTGTTTCGCTGATTTCTGCCTTCTCGTCTTCACCCGAACTGATCTTCTTCATTCGCGCGCATACCATTTTCTCGCTACCAAATTTCCTCGGGTCTGATCTTTCTTCATTCCGAAATTTACATGGTTCACACCTTTCGCGTCACTACGAGCGGTAAGCAATCCTTCGGAAGGGCTGCCGCTAGCTCGGCCCGAGCCGTAGGCTTAGCGCAAATTAGGGTTAATTAGCTGCTGCATCGGACACAAAAAATTCCAAACTAGCAAAAATTACCATTTGCCAAGAAACATCTATCATCATGGACCTCTTGCGTTCCACAGTAGATTGAGCACAAAAACAAGGAAATCAAATTAGAAAGAGAGCCGGAAAAGGCCGAACTTCGCAGAGCCCATGCAAAGCGCATCTCGGTCCGTACTCTGTGTTCGCGTCGTTGTCGAAAGTGTCGCTATCTCCCTGAAATCGACTCATCTAATTGGGGAAGGAGGGGGAGGAGAAAAGGAGTGCGGAAGGCAGGGATGTTGGTTGGTTGGGAACTTTGGGATATTCACGGGGGGTGGGGGGGAACCGGACACGGGTTATGCCGGCCTAATGTCGCGGCGGCACTCTTGGTGTCCGGGGGATGGGGAAGTGGGATGTTGGGAGGGGTGGGGGGGGAGATCGCCTTGTCGTTTGGCCCGCACCAAGCAAACAGCCCGGTGAGCATCGGCAGGTCGGTGGTCCGGTGCGCAGCCTCCGGTGCAGCAGCGCTTGCGGAGGGTCCAGGCGAAGCCTGGTACTGCGCCTCTGCGAGGCACAGGAAGGACTGCTGGTGACAGCAGGACGCCACGGCGATTGGGGCAACCGCCGCAGCAGGAGGGGACCGCGATAGACTGCTGCCAAGGCAGCAGCGCGGCGGGTGGCGCTGAGGAGACCGTCAGTAGACAGCGCGCCGAGGCCCGCGAGCAGGGATCCCACGGGGAGCCGTCCCGGAGTATCCAGGTAGCAGCAGGAGGGGGTGCCAGGATTCACGAGAACACGTGGTCCATGGCGGCGAGGTGGAGCCGCCTCGGTGCACACAAGTGGTGCTGCGAGGACGGCGGGTGGCTTGCACGTGGCAAGCATGCTGGCTTGGCTGGAAGCGCGAGCGCAGCGAGGACTGCGGCATCACAAAGATGTCAGCAGGGAGTCACCGCGACGACGAAGTCGGGCGGCAACTGGGGAGGCCGCCGGGAACTGCTGCAGCAGCAGCAGCGCGGCGGGTAGGTCGCCGGATCCACAGCAACACGTGGTCCGTGGCGATGGGGGAGGCAGGGTTCTCCCGCCACGAGGGTGCAGCGAGAGTTAGCCAGGGTGCGTCCCAGATCCAAGGAGCTGCAGGAAGTCGCGGGCGGTTCTGCAGGCTGCTGTCCATAAAGTAGGGGGGGGGGGGGGCGCCGCCGCCGCAGCAAACGACGGCGGCCCCGAGGAAATCCTTTTTCGAGGAGTAGGGTGCCGCGGCCGCCGAAGCGGCCCGCCGAGCTAGGCCTCTAGGAGAGGTAGCGGGTGGCCGCTGACGCGGCCGACTGCTGGGAAGAACTCCTAGTAGAAGGAACTTGCCGGCGCTGGGGAGCGCGCGACGAGCGAGGACGTACGCCTGCCGCTACGGACGGTAGCGGGCGCAGGCGAAGGTGCTCGGCGGCAGCGCAGCTGGCGCGACGGAGTGAGGCGCGACGATATCGCGGGAGGCGAGCAGGGACACATCAGAAAGAATGACTTCCGGTTGGCTACCTTGCACTGGGGAAGGGGAATGGCGGAATAAATGGGGAGGGTAGAAGAGGAGAGGAGGTGAGAAAGTCACAATCTCTCAATCAGGCTAGTCTCTCCTAAAAAGCGAAAAGGTGCCTTGTAGGCTTTGAGCGCAGATAATTTTTGTGGCCATGGTCCCATCTTCCCTTCCATTAAGGGGTGAGCGTCCAGACGATCCAATGCACTACGCAGCGCATATCGTTCAGTTGAAAAATAGGGCAATCACAAAATAAATGCTCAATCATTTCATCAACGCCACATCGTTCACAAGCAGGGCTGTCAGCCATCCCGATCAGGAAGGCGTATTTGCGAAAGCAACGCCAAGTCATAGGCGCACAGCAGCGTTGTTTCACAACGTGTTGTGTGGTGGGGAATACGCAGGCGCCGTCTGGGGCTCAATGCCTTGAGGCGACGGTTGGAGAACTCTCCGGTGTTCCACGCTGAATGTGTCAGCTCCACGCTCGCTGCTTCGGCTCACGTTAATGGAACTTGGACTGGAAGTCCGTAGTTGTAAGCAGAATGGGCAGCGTCGTCCGCCCGGTTATTTCCTGCAATGCCACAGTGTCCTGACAACCACTGGTGGATGATGTCATGGCCTTAGGATACTGTGGCGTGGGCAGCGTGCGGATCTCTGCAATTAGTTGTTCCATTGAGCCGTGGCGTTATGCCCTTAATTGGGGAAAACGCCGGAACCACGAATGGTGGTAACCAAACTGACATCCGGTTTCCATGTTTCCATCAGTCATATGACTCCAGCTCAGGGAGATATAAACATTTTCAATAACGACGCAAACACGAAATGTGGACTTTGCTCTCTCCGGCTGCTTCGAATGCTCCCCCGTGACAACTGAGCATATTTATTCTATAAATGGATATATTGTGAAGCCACCATGACTACCATGAGTCATCATTATCAGCCATACTATACCCTCTGCAGGGGGAAGGACTCTCCCATCTTCCTCCATTTAACCCTGTTCTGTGCCAGCTGCATCCACTTGACCCTTGCGAATTTCTTAAACCATCGGCATACTGTATTTACACTACATGGCCTGGTCATGCCCATATTTCTTCTTGATTTGCATTAGAATTTCATTATTAGTAGATATTTCTCGGTCACACGCTGTACGCTTCCTGTATCTCAAAGCTACGCCTATAGCATTTTTCGTTCCATAGCCTTTTGCGTTATCCTGAAATTACACACAACCCTATTCGTTAGCCTCCTCGTTTCAACCATATAGTTGAGTGCAGGTAAAATTTACCTGTTGTATACTTTCCTCTTGAGGAATACCAGTAAGCTTCTAGTAATAACCTGCGAGTGCTTGCCAAATGCTCTCCATCTCAATCTTATTCTTCTAGCTATTTCCCTTTCATGGTACGGATTGGCGGTTAGCATCTGTCTTAGGTACACATATTCGCCTTCCACTTCCAGTGCTTAGCTGCTATTATTGTGAACTGCTGTTCTTTCCTAACCCCCCATATCGAACTAGCGAAAGATACAAACATAAGAAGAGATGTACACGGGACAGCAGAATCACAAGAAGAGAAATACACGGGACCAGCGCTGCCCCGTGTACTTCTTGTTTTTGCATCTTTCGCTGATTCAGTAGGTCACATTCACATCAACTAGACCAAATGGCTGTTGAGCATTAACTTGGTCCTCTGAATATTTATTTTCAGGTCTACCTTTCAGTTTTTGCTGTTTAGGGCATAAATATTTCTTTAAGTTCATAATTAGTAGGACAAAGTCATCAGCGAATCGAAAATTAATGGGGTATTTTCCACCAACCCTTGTCCCTAGCTTTTCTCATTCCAAGTCTTTGAATACTTCCTCTATAAGCAAGCCGGAAATAGTACTATGCAGATTGTGTATGCTTGCGTAAAACCTTTCTTTATGGGATTTTATTGATTGCATTATGCGAACTATGGTTGTTGTGCAGCCACTATAGACACCTTCCAGCACTCTTTCACATGGCTTGTCTACACCCAATGCCTGCATGAATGCCGAGGTATATACTAAGTCAAATGTTTTCTCCTAATTAATGAATGCTGTGTATAAAGGCTGGTTATTTTCTGCGCATGTTTCCGTCACCTGGTTGACAGAACAGATATGATTGATAGTGGAGTACCGTTTCCGAAAACCTACTTGATCTTTTGCTTGAGTGAAGGTTAAGGTTGTCCTGATTTTGTTTGCGGTTACCTTGGTAAATACCATACACGTAACCGATAGTAAGCTAATTGGTCTGTAATTGTTGAAGTCCGTAGCGTCCCCATTCTTACGAGTTAGGATAATGTCAGCGGTCATCCATGATTCCGGTACCATCGATGACACCAGGCATAGCGCAAACAGTGTGGCCATTTTTCCTAAAACGATCTCTCCCCCCCACCCCCTGTCGTTCAACAAATCAGCAGTTACCTGATCCTTTCCAGCTGCTTTCCCCTTTTTCGTAGTTCTTTATGCTCCTGGATACTTTATCTACTTTGTCTTGTAGGACAGTATAGAACTCCTCAGGTTCTTTGACTACCTTTTCCATATTAGTGATGTCATTGCCTGCCGATTGCATTAGGCCTTTATTGTCATACAGGGACTCACAAGGCGCACGTGAAGCCACCCGTTCCCCATTTGCCTCTGCAGACAAGATCGCCATATTTTAAACCGTTAAATTTTCTTAGCTCTTTGGTTCATTAGAGGCTAATGTTTATTGTACGAGGCATTCAGCCGCACGTACGGATGCAGTGAAATGATGTTCGCCCAGTTATTTATACCGAATACACCATTACTTAGATTGGCCTTCACGATTCCCAATCTTGCACAGCTGCACACAATTTCTCCGCTGGTTCCGCAACTCGTTCAGTTTTCTGGGTAAATCGACTGTGAATAGTACTCGCTTTCTTGAATTCCCATTTGCCGTTGACGAAATGAAAATTTTCCGTAACGTAGGTCGCCTTCCTGCAGTTGTCGGTCCATATATCAACGGTCATATAGGAATGACTTTCTTTAATTACTGATTTAACATCAGGGGTTACCGTCTAAATTAATGCGGAAGCTGCTTCAGAAACTTTCACGTCCCGCAATCGTGCGGTGCGGAAACATTTCCTTGCCGCGCATCGTACATTTATTTCATCTATGTTACTGCGGTATAACGCCTCAAGTGTGCTTCACTTTACAATAATGAATCAAAAGACTGAAAGCTGTCCTCTATATTTAAGAGCCGGAGCCCGACTAGGCCCCGGCCCGGCCCCGAGAAGCAGCTAATTTTTCCGGGCCCATGCAGTGCTCTATTCAATACGTGGAACCAAACCTCGGAAAGAACTTGAGATTTGGCCACGCCTGGGCTAAGGTCAGCGACATACGCCTGAGCCTCTAAATTGCTTTCGGTGTGGTTCCGCGAACATGTCACGCGCTGTCGTGACGCTGGGACTAATTTGACCCGTCCTTCACTTGGTAGCGTGCAGAGACTCCGGGTTGATGAAGGATTGAATCTTCGAAGTTGGTAAAATATATACAAGAAGGTTTAATGTCACTTTGAGAAAACTTATTTACATGAAAAAAGGGTATATCAGCAAAATGGCAAGCGTTAAGAGTTCATTGCGAGAAGCGTCTGGATGAGCCGTTTACCCAGGGCTCAGAGCGTCATTTCGTGCTCTGCAACGTCCTCAAATCCCCCTATGTCCAGCCCCTCTTTCCAGGGCACACCCCTCAGATATCGGCAACTAATCGATCACATCACTGCACTGGTGGTCTGATGCACTGACTGGTCCAGTATTGTTTCGTCGGGCGTGGTCACTTGTTGGCGAGTAGAGCTTGGGAACGGCGAGGGGGTAAATTTCGATTCTTCTGCAAAGATTCGCAATGTTGGTTCCGGCAAGTGGATTTCCTTCTCAGAAACCCAAGTGTACGTGCGCGCCACGAATACTGCTCCCAGCATTGTCTCTTTCCGGCAATTGCAACTCTTTCCTGCATTCCCGGGAAATCCTCTAATGGCCGTAATCCTCATGCTCCTTTCTTCTCCTGTACGTCAGCGGACGTGTCACTCCGATCGTCTCCTTTGGACAATAGGCATTCCTCACTTGACAATAGCGCCTTTCGACGGGAAGGGTGAACAGTTGAACAAAAACACTTCCGGCTATTTCTCAAAGGGCGACGTTTCTTTGTGTTTTTCTTGACGTTCCCTTGACAGGGCCAACTTGGCAGTTGCAGGGTCACGACAAAGCAAAGCATGCTCACACAAAAAGATTCATGGGAACAGGCTCACTTAGAGCCCTTGCACCAACAGCACATATCAATACCATGCCCACAGGCGCACAATAGTGTGCGCAAGCGTGGACCATGCACGGTGACAACAGCCTCCTCCCCCGCCAGAAGAGTCACGGAGGGCGGCAGTCGCAGCTGCTGCATGAAGAGACGACTTAATGACCTGCACATGAACGCTTGAAGCTCGCTGTCGCTTGTCGCGTTGTCTTGATTGACGTAGGCCAAATTGCTTGAGCTGTCTCTGAAACTCAACCACATGTCTAAGCAAGCGTTCGGCTCCCGTCTGAAGAGACCAGGTCAAAAGAAAACTGCCATCGTTGTCCGAGAAAAGCCCACACTCATGACGCTCAGGACCCACGTATGCCTAGAAAACCAAACGTTCTGCTTTACATAGTCACATATATACAAGCGCACGAAAAAAAAAAAAGGAACCTGAGTATCAATTTGGATACATGGTGAGGAGCACCTCGGACCGCTTAGAAACAGCGGCTAAGCGCGTCCGCATTCCCATTTAACTTCCCCTTTTTGTATCTTATTTCAAAATTTTACTGCTGTAAAATCAAGCTCCACCTCAGAAGGCGACTGCTCTTCGATGTCGCAGTTTGCAGCCAAGCCAGGAGACAATGGTCCGTTTCTGCGGTGAATTTGGCCCCTTCAAGATAGCACTGCAATTTTTGTATGGCCCATACAATGCAAGCGCACTCTTCTTTACGCCTACCGGGGATTTTCACTGCGTAGTTAGTGTTAGAAAGCTTTGGAACGACTTCAGCAGGTCCTTCCCATTGTACTTCGGGCTTATTCTGCCTTGAACCTCTCAGCAACATCACCTGGTCCCCGATACGAAACGTTCTTTGACGGGCTGATATAGTACACTCTGGAACGAGCCTGGGCTGACTTCATGCTGGCCTCAACGAGTTCCTTAGTGTTATGTAAGCGATTCAGGAGATTCAGAATAAATTCTACTACTGTTGGGTCTTCTCCGCACCCCTCCCAGGCTTCGCGCACCATTCGCAAAGGTGAGCGCAGTGACCTTCCGTACACCAACTCGGTTGGGCTAAATCCAGTGGATTCGTGCGGCACTGACCGCAAAGCCAAAAGTGCTGCAGGCAGGCAGGTATCCCATTCGCGCTTTTTTCATAGCACAGTCCCCCCAGGATGCGTTTGAGAACAGAATGCCATCTTTCTACGCTGTTGCTCTGCGGATGGTGGATCGAGCTGTGCACTAACTTAAGGCCGCATCGCTCGAGAAATGAGGTGGTGAGGACACTTGTGAAAACGCTGCCCTGATCACTTTGGACCTCGGAAGGGAATCCACCTCGTGCAAACACTGACAGCAGCGAATCCACTACACTCTCGGACGTCACCTCGCGCAGCGGAACAGCCTCTGGAAACTTTGTGGCTGGGCATAACATAGTGAGGATATAACGGTACCCTGACTCTGTCACAGGAAGTGGCCCAACTACATCTATTACTAACCGGTGAAACTGCTCGGTAATGATTGGTACTAACACCATCGGAGCTTTCCACTTATATTGCGCCTTTCCAACTCGCTGGCACGTGTCGCATGACCGTACAAAAATTTCCGTGTCCTTAAAACATCCAGGCCAATAGTATTCTTGCAACAGCCTCTGATTTGTTTTCCTTATTCCAAGGTGACATGACCACAAGCTGCCATGGGTAAGTCGCAGTAAGTCTTCGCGGTACTTTTGGGGAACGACTAATTGGTCCCGCTCTACTCCACGCTTATCCTTGAATAAGCGATACAGCACTCCATTTCTCATCTCCAAAGAAATATTCTTTGCTGTCTTAGTGGCGCGGTGGCGCTCCCTTATCTCCTGTAACTTGGAATCATTGGCTTGCTCCATAGCTAAGTCCTCTCGGGTTCCACTTAGAAGTCTCGTGAGGTTACTAGACACTGGCGGCAATAGATTACTCTCAAGAACGTCCTCATTCCGCGTCTAATCAAGCTAACTTTCAAGTTGACTTATCTGAGATGCCTCGCTCTCAAAGCTTTCTTACCCGCTATTTTCCGCATCGACCACTGTTTTAACTGCCGTTTCCTCCGCTGTGGAATTTTCTGGAATGAGCAGTGTAGTTAGTTCTCGCGCCTTTGAACGTGTTAAGGCTTGCACAACTCTGTCTCCGAAAAGGATGCCCCTCTTTCGCAGTAGCATGTCCGATTTGTTGGAAAACAAATACGGATAGCGCTTAGGAAGCTTTCCTGAAACGGCAGCCTCGGTTGTTAACTCGCCGAAAGGGCCCTCGATGACCACGTTCGCGATTGGCAAGCACGCACTCTGTTCCTGCACTACCTGGCGGATCCGTGCACACTGTCCTGTATAGCCGGAAGGCGACACATACGCCGGATGGACAAAATCCATCGTTGCGGCCGAATCGCGCAGTACCTTGCAAGGCTTCCCGTTGACTACTAGGTGATGCATGTAGGGTTCCAAAAGCTTCATGTTTTCATCGCAGTCACTGACATACGAGAAAGTAATCTTTTCTTTCCGGCAGTTGACGGCAATGTGACCCTGCTCATTACACCTAAAGCATGTGAGCCGCTTCCTAGCCTCAAGCTTGTTCTTTGTGTTCTGCGCGTTGGTCACTTCCCCCTTTTTCTCACTGCCGTCCTTTCTAGGGAGTTTGCCTGAAGAAGCCTTCCCTTCTTCGTTTGCAACTCTAGCTAAGTGCCTCTTCTGACGGTTATTCACACTCAACTTGGGATTGCGGGGCCTATCCACTGCTGGGTTGCTGAATTCTCGGCGCGAAGCGAACTCCTCAATAAGTTCGGTAGCTTCAGTTGCCGACTTAATGTCGCCTCGGTCCTGTAACCAATTTCCTTCTTTTTCTGGGTGGGCAGTTATAAAACTGCTCCAAAAGAATTCGCTCGACTACAGCGTCCCTATCACTGTAGGAATCAGTGCTCTTTAGCCATTCGCCCAAATAGACTCTTAAATTGTACAGGAATTCAGGGTAACTCTCGTCCCTAGACTTAGTAGCGTTCTGAAAACGTTGTCTGAACGCCTCGGCGCTAAGCCTATACTTTCTCAGAAGGTAAGCCTTGACCTTCTCGTAGTTGTCCGCGTCCTCCTTGCTTAGCCGCGCGACAACCTCCGCTGCCTCGCAGGGCAGAACCGTCAATATTCTCTGAGACCACGTGTCTCGCTCGAAGGACAGTTTTTCGCAGGTTCGCTCAAAGTTAGCCAGATACAGACCGATATCCCCTTATATCACATATGGCTGCATGTACTTTGACATCCTGAAATCTGCCTCCTTGTTGAGAAGAGGTACCGCTAGCTGGGGACAATTGCCCGACCTCTTGCTCAACTCTACTTCTAATTTCCGGAGCTCAATTTCTTGCTCCAGCCTTTTTGCTTCTCTCTCAATTTCACGCTCACGCCTCTTTTCCTCTTTTTCCCGCTCTTTCTGCTGTCTGAGCTGCTGCTCCTTTTTTTGTCCGATGAGTTTCCATGCTTCGCTGAGCTCCTCATCATCGGTTCCCAAATCAGTGATTGCCTTTAAAATCAAGGGTTTTCGTGCCAAACCACTTGTATCAATTCCCAATTCCTCACACAATAGCAACCGTTCCAGTTTCTGCAGCTTTTGTAGGTCCATGATCGCTCCGAGTGTCGGCTACTTCCAAAACAACTGTGCAAACTACCAAACCTAAAGGCGTTTCAACACTCTTTATCAGTTCTAAAATCTAACCCTGTTCTAGAACCTGGTCCACATCAGAAGAAAATCCAAGCACTCATCCACACATGCGAGCGATGTTCCGAGCTGCTCTCTTGTTGGCCGATTGTTGCTCCTGCTTGTTGCTTGAGACGCCACCTCCGATCACCTGATGTTGTGGCTTGTAGCTTCAGATGCGACCTCCGATCACCAGATGTTGTGGCTTGTAGATTCTGATCCACCTCCAATCACCAGATGTTGTGGCTTGTAGATTCAGATCCCAACGCTGGTCACCAGTTTTCGTGACGCTGGGACTAAGTCGACCCGGCCTTCACTTGGTAGCGTGCAGAGACTCCGGGTTGATGAAGGATTGAATCTTCGAAGTTGGTAAATATATACAAGCAGGTTTAATGGCACTTTGAGAGAACTTATTTACATGAAAAAAGGGTATATCAGCAAAATGGCAAGCGTTAAGAGTTCATAGCGAGAAGCGTCTGGATGAGCCGTTTACCCAGGGCTCAGAGCGTCATTTCGTGCTCTGCAACGTCCTCAAATCCCCCTATGTCCAGCCCCTCTTTCCAGGGCACACCCCTCAGATATCGGCAACTAATCGATCACATCACTGCACTGATGGTCTGATGCACTGACTGGTCCAGTATTGTTTCGTCGGGCGTGGTCACTTGTTGGCGGGTAGAGCTTGGGAACGGCGAGGAGGTAAATTTCGATTCTTCTGCAAAAATTCGCTATGTTGGTTCCGGCAGTGGATTTCCTTCTCAGAAATCGAAGTGTACGTGCGCGCCACGAATACTGCTCACAGCATTGTCCCTTTCCGGCAATTGCAACGCTTTCCTGCATTCCCGGGAAATACTCTAATGGCTGTAATCGTCATGCTCCTTTCTTCTCCTGTACGTCAGCGGACGTGTCACTCCGATGGTCTCCTTTGGACAATAGGCATTCCTCACTTGACAATAGCGCCTTTCGACGGGAAAGGTGAACAGTTGAACAAAAACACTTCCGGCTATTTCTCAAAGGGCGACGTTTCTTTGTGTTTTTCTTGACGTTCCCTTGACAGGGCCAACTTGGCAGTTGCAGGGTCGCGACAAAGCAGAGCATGCTCACACAAAAAGATTCATGGGAACAGGCTCACTTAGAGCCCTTGCACCAACAGCACATATCAATACCATGCCCACAGGCGCACAATAGTGCGCGCAAGCGCGGACCATGCACGGTCACAAAAGCGCACGGAATGAACAGATCTTCCAAAGTCGACACAACAGTGGGCTATCTAAATCACCCTTCCGAAGAATAATCGATGCATGTTGCTGATAATTTGTGCAATGCTCAGCATGAAGTCGATAGCGCAGCACACGTTAGAAAAGGGGACACGGAATAAAACTACGGGCCTCATCGCGAGGTCGTGCTCTGGTGAGCTGATGGCAATCAGCACTAAACGAAAAACTCCGCATATGAAGGAGACCTGCGCTATTGGCCAGTTTGAGAACGAGAAGCCCTTATTTATTTTCACCTCAACTCCCTTGTTGGTAACGGCGATCCACATGTTTGTGCGAGAAAAGGAAAGGGGTACCATCATCATTTAAATCTGCCACTTGACCAAATCCAAGCCTAGAAATGGGATTAGGGACAAGCTGTGCACTTTGTGTCTTGCATAAAACCGTTTAGAGCAGAATATGGCGGCTTTTATCAGCCTAAACTCTGCAACAGCGACTCACTGCGCTGCGAGCTTTCGGTACTGAAATGGTGAAAGTCTGACAATGTTAGTTCCGTAAAGGGATTGTGCACTATCGCTCACATGAGATTGAGTGAACAAAATTCAGTTATTATGCTTTGTATGGTGGCAACGCCCGCAAGACAAGGAACAACGCTCGTGAAAGCTTTCTGGGGTTGCGAATGTATTTGGCTCCTCAGAGTAGACGTCACGTCAGCCGGCACGGACGAGCTTTCCCTCTACGCTGTTCTCTTCTCTAGCACACGCGCAACACGCGGTAAATTTAAGCGCTTGTATTTATTCAATGATTACTCTAAGTGTCGTGCGTAATTTGAAACCCAACATGGCAGATGTTTTTTATTTATTTATTGGTACCCCAAACGTCCTTTAGAGCTGTTACATGTGATGGATAATCAGTTTGAAAGTTTAAAGTATTTTAACACCGCTTCAGTGTCCTTTTAAGGGTATAACTCGATAGTATTATTAGAGACCTTTAGTATAGCGTACACAGACACACGCAGAGGGATAGCGCAGGCCAAAAATATCGTGACGTGCACTGCGCATGCGCTATACGGTACCCGAGACCGAGCTCTTTCGAACGATCGGTCAGCATACGCCGATACTTGAGTTTATCGTGCCCTCCCCTCACGTAGGATGAGAGATCAGCGTTGACAAGATGGCGGCGTCCAGGCCGCCCGATTCAGAGTGAATTTGTCTTCGTTACCGCGTTTTTGGGCGCGCTGCCGCCTATAAATGGCACACGGGGTCTTCGCTTTGCCTCGTGTAACATTCAGCTCAAATATTTAGTGAATAATTTGATTTGTTTCTTATTTTGAACGGCGGCAGCGCAGTCCCTAAGCCTGACAAGTAGCGTTGCTTTGTTGGCATCGCAACGCCATGAAGCGGATCGCCTTGGCTTGACTGCTTACAAGTGTGTATCCGTAAAAATATGCTTGGCAGTACGGGGCTGAAAGGAGGCCGGTACTCACCATGCAGTACTATTCACAGCTTGCTCAGAGGAAGTATTCAGAGACTTGGAATGGGAGCAGTTAGGGATAAGGGTAGACGGAGAATACCTCAGTAATCTGCTATTTGCTGATGACATCGCCTTGTTAAGCAACTCGGGGGATGAACTGTAAATAATGATTGATGACCTAGACAGGAAAAGTAGAAAGATAGGCTTGAAAATCAATATGCAGAAGACTAAGGTAATTTTCAAGAGCCTCGGGAAGGAACAGCAGTTTACATTAGGTAGCGAAGTACTGGAAGTAGTAGGCGATTATGTCTACTTAAGACAGGTAGTAACCGCAGATCCGGACCATGAAAAGGAAATAACAAGAAGAATAAGATTGGGATGGAGCGCATTTGGCAAGCACTCACAGATTATGACTAGCAGCTAATCGGTATCGCTCAATAGGTAAGTATACAACAGTTGCATCTTATCTGTACTCACCTATTGGGCTGAAACGTGGAAGCTAATCAAGAAAGTTCTACTTAAGTTGAGGACACCCCAGAGGGCTAAGGAACGCAAAATGGTAGGGGTAACATTAAGAGATAGGGAGCGTGCAGAGTGGGTCAGAGAAATAACTCAAGTTACCGACATTCTAGCGGAAATTATTAAGAAGAAATGGGCATGGGCGGGACATGTAGTGCGAAGAGAGGATAACCGATGGTCGCTTAGGGTAGCAAACTGGATTCCAAGAGAAGGAAAGCGTAGCAGGGGGCGGCAGAAAGTTAGGTGGGCGGATGAGGTTAAGAAGTTCGCGGGGGTCAAGTGGATGCAGCTAGCACAGAACCGGGTTAAGTGGAGAAATATGGGAGAGGCCTTCGCCCTGCAGTGGGTATAGTCAGGCTGATGATGATGATGAGTCACCATGACGACAATACAAGGTAAAAGTATTCAGCATGGAAATACCAACGTTGGGAAGTACAACGAAACTGCCGCAGCACCGAAACTGGCTAAAATGCCGATGCGACTCGGATAGTTTTGGCTTGGGAATAAAAGAAAAAAAGCCTGAATGTGTTTTTAATTTTAAATCTAGATGTCGCCACTCTAGTCTGCGTTCGCGCTTTCGTACGGCCAAGTAAAAGCGCCGATGCAACACACGGAGTAGCGTCCCATAATTTGCTCGCGTTTATCGTACGAAAGCGTCCGTACAATATACTGAATGTCACTATTTATCCCCGTCTATGGCTCCTATTGCTGAACCTCCTTAACACACGTGCACGTTGTTACTCACTGACTCCTAAGTGTGTGTGTCTGTTACATCGCACATACGAATAAAGTATATGGTTGTATGTGAAAGTAACACCTTTGATATAAACCCCTGCTTTAACCATGCAACATGCGCGTGCAAAGCCCGACTCGGATTCACTTTTTCGGAGGCCTCTAATCCCTTCTCATCTCAAATAATAGCCCAACATTTCAGCTGGCGCTAACCAGACCATGACAAATGATCCCGTGATGTCACACACAGCACCATGCCCGGACATGTAACCTGCTCGTCATTTTTCGCTCACACCGGCAATGACGACAACGCCGAAGCCTGAGTTTCTAGAGAACAAGGCCACTGACATTACAGCTTTGAATATTAGTGTGCGTGTGATGGGTAATTTTAGGCTGGCTCAGGCTGCCCTGAAAGTAGTCACGTGGACCACGTAGGGAACATTCGGTCCATTCCAGGTTAAGACTTGTGTCGGTTTTGGATAGTATTACTGATGTGGACAACGCTACTTAAGCTGACGATAACAAAGAGGCCTATGGAACGAAAAATGTAGGTGTAGCGTTAAGATACAGGAAGCGCATAGAGTTGGTCAGAAAAATAACTCGAGTTATTGACATTATATTTCAAATAAAAAAGTGCGCATCGGCATGGCATGTAGTGCGTATACAGAGAGGACAACCAAGGGTCGCATAGGGTAACAAACTGGATTCCAAGGGAAGGGAAGTGTAGCAGGGTTTGGCAGAAAAATAGGTGGGCGGATGAGGTTAAGAAGGTCGCACGGGTCAAGTGGATGTAGCTATCACGGGCCAATTTAATGGTGGAATATGGTTGAAGGCCTTCATCCTGTAGTAGGTATAGTCCAGCTGATGATGATGATCATTATCACTGAGAGGAAACCAAATTACTGCCTTCAGGCGCTCCACTAATTTGTGCCAATTTGTATCAAGAGTTTCGAGGTGGACGGCCACTGACATCCCAAAATGCAGGACGGATATGGGCTGTTATGCTGAAACAGCCTACATCTGCGATATTTTAAACTAATCGCGGCATTTGTGGGCAACCCACTGGAGACCGACAACTGCTCTGTTGCAGAGCTCACTTTGGTGCCATCGGGGCTTAAGTGTATCGCTCAATGTGGACCAAAAGGGGCCCTGCTTTATAGCCGAATTCGTGCTACGTCCCTAAGCCAAAGGGAGTTTCTCCCTTGCGTTGTATTTTCAGGAATCGCGCTCCCGCTTTAAAATTCAACTGTGCCCTGCTATCATTCAGACTCCGACGACACCAATATACAAAATTCAGTTGATATCATAACCCCCAAATAAATGAATGCGCATGGTCACATACGTCCCATTTGAGTCTGTCCAGAAAGAGACACCACGAAATACAAACATTCCTCCTTTATTTGTCTGTACGGCGCACTTCGGCTTACTCTGGTTCGTCCTTTCCGTCAGCGACACGTTTCCACTCTTCGAGCTGGGGCAACGTGGCTGCGCTTCCACCGCACACGACGGTAACCAGAGGTCGGCGGTGGGAGGCCTCAAGGCGTCCTTCACTGTATAGCCTGGACACCAGGCCACTGTAGATAGCGGATAGGGCGGCGCCACATGAGGGTTCCACCAGCATCCGGTGGTCGTCTGCGGAATACCGGTTATTCCGGATACAAAGAACATCAAGAAAGTTGCATCGGCTTCAAGTCCTTCAGCTAGAACACCCGACTATTCCCGGAGTGAGATCACTTTTCTGAATCAAACAAACACATACATACATACATACATACATACATACATACATACATACATACATACATACATACATACATACATACATACATACATACATACATACATACATACATACATACATACACACACACATACATACATACATACATACATACATACATACATACATACATACATACATACATACATACATACATACATACATACATACATACATACATACATACATACATACATACATACATACATACATACATACATACATACGCCGTGGCGGTGCTCTAGTAGGGCGCTAGATTACTGTGTCCACTACGGCATCTCTGATATCCTGACACACACACACACACATACACAGATATATAAATCACATAATATGAAGAAGGCAATATCAACTAAAGAACTATATATATATATTTGTGTGTGTGTGTGTGTGTGTGTGTGCGTGCGTGCGTGTGTGTGTGTGTGTGTGTGTGTGTGTGTGTGTGTGTGTGTGTGTGTGTGTGTGTGTGTGTGTGTGTGTGTGTGTGTGTGTGTGTGTGTGTGTGTGTGTGTGTGTGTGTGTGTGTGTGTGTGTGTGTGTGTGTGTGTGTGTGTGTGTTGATATATTGTGTCGTCATAATGTCGCGTGTTGGTGACAAAGCCGAGGGCAGTAGATGCGGTGGTAAAGGTTCTGGGAGTGAACTAAAGAAGCTCTTATTGGGCTGACTTGGGCCAGCAAAAGAAGTAAGTGATTCGGCGATAGCAGCAAATGTGCTGACTGGTTGTTGCCACGAGCCCGCGCTTTTACGATCAACAGAAGCGCGGGATCCCCTTTACGGTTACCCGTCGTCCCTCTATCAGGTTTGAGAACATTTAAAAGTTAGGCCAGTCAACCCGTGAAGCACGTGTGTCGGTGTGTGATTGAGGAATAAGTTCAAGAAGTCGCTTTTTTCAGCTTGTAGTCCGAATTGCACTGCATAATAATCGAACGCACAAAAAGAAATGCCACGACACGATAGAGATAAAAGACAGCTCGGTAAAGGACAAGAGGGAAATTGGATAATGAACAAACACTGCGATAAAAGAAGACTATAAAGGTAACAAGCAAGAATCCAGATGTAGTAGGGAGGGACAAGAGTTACAGAGAAAACACAGTGTGAAATACTAAGCTATACCAAGGTTTAAACCACGATGAAAACTATTGAATTAGCGGACAGTCTGTGGCAAAAAGGAATTCTCAGGGCTTTCTTGCTTGATGAGGCATCGTAGTCACAGAGTTGATCGGTAGCGGCGGCCGTATAGGTTGAGGAGAAACGATGCGTTGATCACAGGCTCTGTGGAAAAAAACAAGACACTTTCCCAGAGCGAGCGACCACGAGAGTTGCTCGATAGACTACATCTCCCTGAAGCGCACTGCTAAGGGCTAAATAAGACTTGAAATTTTTCCAACCAACACTTTTATTTTATAAAACCCGACGTTTCGGAGCCGGCTCGGCTCCTTCTTCAGGGGTGCATGACGCGGGGCTGCGTGCAGCTATAAGTAAAGGAATGGTCGAGGGGGAGAAGAAGGTGGGGGGGGGGGGAATGGGGAGGGGGTGGAATGTGTGTGAAAGGAATGAGAAGGAAGGAGGGGGGTTTAGACGATTGAGGGTGCCGCAGGTGCAGGTGTGCTCGCTGGCGACTTTTTTCTTTTCTTCTGTGAAGTGGCCAGGAGAGAGCGAAGACCTTGCAAGTATACAGCAGGGAGGTTGCCTGTTGTCCGGTTGATGTTATTTGCTGTAGACTGTATGTGCCATGACTCGAGGAGGCGTCTTTTGCGGTAATTGGTCTCGGTCTCCAAGATGAACGTTTCTTCGAAATTTATTCTGTGGTCGGAATCTTCTGAATGTTCAGCTATGGGGTTGCGTTCTCTTGAAAAATTTCGTACATCGTTCTTGTGTTGCCGAATTCTTTCTTTTAGGTTTTTTGTTTCGCCAATGTAGCTAGCATCACAGTCGGCGCAGGGAATTTTGTAGACAATGCCTTGGGCTCTTTCTCTTGGTGGTCGATCTTTGGGGAAGGGTAGCAGGCTCCCCAAAGTGTTTGAAGGCTTGTGCGCCACTCAGAGAAAGAGCCCAAGGCATTGTCTACAAAATTCCCTGCGCCGACTGTGATGCTAGCTACATTGGCGAAACAAAAAACCTAAAAGAAAGAATTCGGCAACACAAGAACGATGTACGAAATTTTTCAAGAGAACGCAACCCCATAGCTGAACATTCAGAAGATTCCGACCACAGAATAAATTTCGAAGAAACGTTCATCTTGGAGACCGAGACCAATTACCGCAAAAGACGCCTCCTCGAGTCATGGCACATACAGTCTACCGCAAATAACATCAACCGGACAACAGGCAACCTCCCTGCTGTATACTTGCAAGGTCTTCGCTCTCTCCTGGCCACTTCACAGAAGAAAAGAAAAAAGTCGCCAGCGAGCACACCTGCACCTGCGGCACCCTCAATCGTCTAAACCCCCCTCCTTCCTTCTCATTCCTTTCACACACATTCCACCCCTCCCCATTCTCCCCCCCCCCCCCCCCACCTTCTTCTCCCCCTCGACCATTCCTTTACTTATAGCTGCACGCAGCCCCGCGTCATGCACCCCTGAAGAAGGAGCCGAGCCGGCTCCGAAACGTCGGGTTTTATAAAATAAAAGTGTTGGTTGGAGAAATTTCAAGTCTTATTTAGTTATCAACCCAACCAGACAGGCAAATCTGTCAAACTGCTAAGGGCGTACTGCGGTCTGCCTTTTTATACTTTTTGCTACTTCTGCTGCGGCCCATCGTCAAGGACGCGCGCTGGTCAGTCGCTGCCCTAGAGCGTCATGCCGAAGTATGCCCGGAGGAGCAGGGAGATCCCGTAACTTCCGCTCTATGTGTGAGTCAGCTTGTGACAGTCATCTTACAAAGAATGCCCGTTTCACTCGTCAGCGTTCAATTTAAAGGTAGCGAAGAAACATCTAGATAAAACCGCGAATGGTGACTAGCCTAAACTGGGGCATGGTAGGAACACAAGCGCGTGACTAGAATCTTTCTAGGTACATCTAGAAGTATATTCCACAACAAAGTAAATCGTAAAGACATGTCTCGCGTCAATGAACATGAACAAACAATGATAGATAATAGATTCATGCGCTACAATCACAGTGCATGGTAAGGCCCCATGTCGGCAGTTCAAACGCAACAAAGGGTGATTTGTATGGTTCGCGGAAATAAATAAATAAATATATATATATATATATATATATATATATATATATATATATATATATATATATATATATATATTCGCGGAAATAAATAAATAAATAAATAAATATATTTATTTATTTATTTCCGCGAACCATACAAATCTCCCTTTGTTGCTTTTGAACTGCCGACATGGGGCCTTACCACTGTGATTGTAAGGCTCCGAACATATATATATATGTATATGCTCTGAGCGCGGTGCCAGAACTTTCATCTCTTTCACCTGTACATACGCAGCATCGTCATCATTCACTGGTGTTCGCATGATCACGCGCAGCGTTCCACACTGTGGCTGGAATAAAGACGTTTGTTCGAGCGGTGGCTCACAAGTGGCGGCGGTGCCCTTATTATCCCAAACCTCTCGCTTTCGGCCTCTCTACTGTTCCCCCTGAAGCTCCATTCCGGCCTTCGCTTGCCCTCACACCCCTTCAGTATGAACGAGGGCAACGTAACTCGCCCGCTCCCGGCATCTGCCCCTGCAGTTGTGGCTACCCATACCTGGACAATCACCAGCCGCCAGCGCGATCCCCAGCTCTTTGCCGGCCTTCGCGGTGACGATGTACGACTGGCTTGATTATTACACCAGAGTGAGTTCCTTCAACCGCTGGGATGACTCCCACAAGCTACTGAACGTTGTATTCTCCTTGAATGACGTCACACAAACGTGGTTTCTCAATCACGAGGACCACATCCCTGATTGGCCAACATTGACCCAGCAGCTGCGGAAGATTTTCGGCACGTCATCTGGTCATTCTCAGCTGGCTAAGAGGAAGCTCGAAGCCCGTCGAAGCTCGGAGCAGCCTGGTGAGTCCTACACATCGAGGACGTTTTAGCCCTTTGACTCCGAGTCTATGCTGCTATGATGGAAGCTGAACGCGTTCGCCATATTTTAAGGGCATCGGAATCGCTGCATTCAACGCCTTGCTGGTTCAGAACCCCTCCATTGTGTCGGACATAACCACCACCTGCCAACGCCTGGACAAACTTCAGTCGTGCCACCTGCAGCAGGACAACATCAATGATGGCGTCCTTGTTGATGGCAAACTCCGCACCATTATATATGCGTGCCATTATAGAAGAGCTCGCCAATTGAGCAAGCTTAGTTCCTGGAAGCTCGAACCTCCCGCCAGCCACTTCAGATTTGCGCAGCGTCGTCAAGGACGAACTGGCCGCCTTTACCTGCGCCCTGGCACCAGCCACGTCGACTACCGCCTGCCGCTTCCCCACGTACGCTGAAATGGCTTCGAATCCGCCTGCCCCAGTCCATTCTCCTTGTCATGTGGCTCCACTAGCCCCATGCTTTCAACCGGCCCATTATCAAAAATCCTGGCGTCCTCCCCGTCCAGTCTGCAATTACTGTTGAATCCGCGGTCACATCTCCTGCGTCTGTCGCCGGCGCCAGCAAGACAAACAGCGTGGTTATGCCCCATTCGAGAATACCCACCTGCGCCAGCCTGAAGCTTCTACGATCCCATACTCCGATTCCTTCCGCCGTTTTCTTTCGCCGCAGGATTCCCCAGGATAATTTCTGACCCCCTCGTTCTACCCGACGCCGCTCTCCATCGCCTTTTTGCCGCCCGTCCTCACTTCGACCGCTCTTACAATCGTTCCTTTCTAGCGCGGAACACTAACAGAAGCAGTTTTTGGAGAAAAAGCTGCTTCACAATTGAACTCTGGAATCGCTCCCGGACACCCGTCTACATGCTGGAATCGGAGGAATATACGTTTAAGCCCTCCTCGATACGTTGAAGCCCTCACCTATACCCCGACCCTCATCCTAATCATTCCGTTCGGGAGGCTCATATCCTTCGGCAAATACATTTGAATACACTCATAACTCTTGTACGGCTATATCTCTACAAATTTCGTCGTGATCCATAATTCCCCAACTGCCCTTCCCCTTATGCCAACCTTTCACACTGCCTATTTTCATGTCCGGTTGCATTGCAATCGGGATTCTTTCCCACCTCCTCCCCTACTATTTGGACCTGAGTGGACTGGATTGGTGCTGAGGGGGAAGAAGAAAAGTGCCTGCTCGTCCAGCAGGCCGTCGATGTATTAGGCGCCTAAGGGTTGTGCCTCAATAAAGTATTTTGCTATTACTGCTACCTCATCGATACGGGTGCAGCTTATTCCATCATTATTAGCAACTTGTGTTATCGTCTCCGTAAAGTAATAACTCCGTACATCGGTCCTACTTCCCTTGGAGCCAACGGGACTGCCATCCTACCCATAGGGCAATGCACAGCCCGCGTTTTCCTCTATGACCAGCGGCATCATATTGAGTTTGTGGTGATTTCGTCATGCGTTCATGAACTAATTTTAGGCTGGGACTTTTTATCGTCGGCGTCTGCCTTTATCTCCTGCCGTGACCGCCTCATTCACATTACGGACACTGAATTCGAACAAGAATCTGTCTCCTCCCCACTACGTGTGTTCGCTGCCCTTGACTATGTTTTGAGCCCTGGTCGTGAACATCTTCATTGTTAACCAGGATGATGCGCTTGACGGCGATGCTTTAGTGATGCCAGCACCACGGTGGACCTCCGACAGCATAGCGCTTGACTCCTGCCTCACCTTTTTCAACTGCGGTTGCGCGGTGGTCGCGGCGATGAACACTCGTACCCAGCCTTTATTTTTACCGAAAGGAGGGACTACTGGCTTTGTTTTTGAAGAAGATCTTGTTCCCCTCGCCACGCTTTCCTGTGCTTCTCCATCATCTGATGTTCTACCTCAGCAACCTTCCTCGGCACTGACGGCAACCATCAGCACTAATCTAACTTCTGAACAGTCGGCTGCATTGCTCGCGATCTTTTTGAAACAAAAATACTCATTTGATGTATGTACGTCAAATGTAGGCCAAACACGTGTCACCTCCCACCATAGAGAGACTGAAGGATCAACCAACCATCGTTCGGCGGCGCCCATATCGCGTTTCTTCATCAGAACGCATAATCATTAAGGACCAAGTTGCCGCGAGCATATGCTCGCGCGAAACATCATCCGCCCATCGAGCAGCGCCTGGTCCTCTCCTGTTGTTCTCGTAAGAAAAAAAAGATGGTTCTGTGCGGTTTTGCGTGGATTACCGGGCCCTTAATATGATAACCCGCAAAGATGTTTACTCGCTACAACGTATTGATGATGCACAGGACTGCCTTCAGGGGGGAGAGTATTTTTCATGTCTTGACTTGCGCTCGGGATATTGACAAATTCCCATGCATGAATCCGACAAGGACAAGACTGCATTTCCTACTCCCGATGGTCTTTATGAATTTAATGTGATGCCTTTCTGTTTATGTAATGCTCCTGCCACCTACGAGCGAATGATCGACACAGTGCTTCAAGGAATGAAATGGAAGACGTGTTTGTGTTATCTAGAAGATATTATCATCTTTTCGTCGGACTTTGCCAAGAACTTGCACTGTCTCACAGAAGTTCTCACACGTCTGGTACGGGCCGGTCTCCAGAACAGCACTACCAAATGCCACTTCGCCAGCGAAACCCTCAAAGTCCTCGGCCATGTCGTTAGCAAGGCGGGTACACAGCTCAATCCCGACAAAATTGCAGCTGTGAATAATTTTCTTCAGCCCAAACGTCAGAAAGAACTGCGCAGCTTCCTCGGGTTGGCGTCGTACTTCCGTTTCATCCGAAGCTTTGCTTCTACTGCGGCCCCTTTACACAACCTCCTGAAGTCTGACGCGCTTTGCTTATGGTCCAATGAATGTGAACAGGTCTTCCAATCCCTCAAGAAAGCACTCCCACTCCTGTGCTTCGACATTTTGATGCGATAGCTCCCACTATTCTTCATACTGATGCCAGTGGACAAGGCATCGGCGGCGTTCTTTTGCAACGCAACACTGCGTCCGAAGAGCAGGTTGTGGCATACGCTAGCCGTTCTCTCACAGCAGCTGAGCGTAACTACAGCATTACGGAACAAGAACGTCTTGCCGTTGTTTGGTCTGTCCAAACATTTCGACCGTATTTGTACGGCTGCCGCTTCACAATCGTCACCGACCATCATGCGCTGTGTTGGCTGTCGTCGTTAAAGAACTTATCAGGTTGGCTCGGCCACTGGGTGCTATGTTTACAAGAGTTAACCTTTACCATCAGGTACAAATCCGGCAGAAAACACCTCGATGCTGACGCGCTCTCCCGTTGCCCGCTGTCCTCTACTCGAACCAACTCCCAATGCGGCCACTACACTCTGCCCCTCCCGTCAACCTTCCGGTGATCGTCTAGATGTTGCACCCATAGAGGCCTCTCGGGTGAACCTAAGCAGTAACTTCCCGGCATTGCAGTAGGCTGATCCTTACTGCAGCACAATTAACGCCCGCCTCCGCGGTCAATCACCGGCACCCAACAGTCGCCTGCGTCGTCAGCTTCACCTTTTCCGGGTTCAACACGGAATGTGGTATACCGCTCTGTATACCACACGACTGGTCACCGGTTGGTTCCCGTTGTTCCTCGCTCTCTCCATCATCGAGTGTTGGAGGTTTACCATGACGATGCCACTGCCGGTCATTTAGGACACCCCAAGATGTACGACCATATAAAAAGCCGCTACTTTTGGCCCGGGCTTTCTACCAGCGTCGCCAAATACATATCATCATGTGCGCCTTGCCATCATCGTAAGCGGTCAACATCTCTTCCTGCCGGCCATCTGCAACCTCTTCCTTGCCCATCCGTGCCTTTCGATTCTGTCGCCATTGACTTATTCGGCCCCCTACCTCTCACGGCAGCCGGTCATCGAGGGTTGTAACCGCCATTGACCATCTGACGCGCTACGCTGAAATAGCCCCTCTTTGCACCGGTGCCGCATCTAAAGTTTAGTTTTTGCTGCGAGCGATCGTCTTACGTCATGGGGCTCCCCGTATCTTGATTAGCGACCGTGGAAGGCATTTCTTTCCCAAGTCCTGGCAGAAGAATTCCACGCTGCAAACACCGTCCACAAGACATCTTCTAGTTATCCTCAGACCAATGGCCTCATCAAACGCTTTTACCGCACCTTGTCCGACATGATATCCATAGACACCACACCACAAATAGACACCACAGCGCTTGTGGTGTCTATTTCTATTCTTTTGTCTGTGTGTTTCGCGCTGTTTTATTGTTAAACCATGATATCCATGTACATAAGTCCTGACCATAAGAACTGGGACACCACTTTGCCTTTTGTTACCTATGCCTATAAGTCGGCAGTTCAACGCACCACAGGCTACAGCTCATGTTTCTTAGTTTATGCCCGTTAACTAGCAACTCTATTCGACACTACCTTCTCTGCTTCTGCCTCCCCATCTGCAACGTTGGCCGGCCAGGTTTCTACACGTATGGCCCCATTACCGGCAAATTCACCTCAACACTGAAGCCACCAAGCAAGAACGGAAGCACCGCTATGACCAGCACCACCGCACTGTCTCCTTCTCAACCGGTGATGAAGTGCTACTCTGGACGCCGATCCGCACGCCTGGGCTATGTGAGAAGTTCCTCTGTCGCTATATCGGTCCTTACACCGTGCTCCAGCAAACATCTCCCGTGAACTACCGCGTGTCCCATCGCATACCGTCGCCGATCGGTGGCAGCGCTCGGAAGAAGTTGTTCATGTTTCGCGCATGAAGCCGTACACCCGCCGACCCCGCCGACCCGCTTCCATCTAAACAGCGACCAGGGTGGCCGCTTCCTTGCCGGGGGGATTTGTGTGAGCGCAGGGCCAGAACTTTCACCTCTTTCACCTGTACATACGCAGCATCGTCATCATTCACCGGTGTACAAGATCATGCGCAGCGTTTTAGACTGTGGCTGGAATAATAAAGGCGTTTGTTCGAGCGATGGCTCACATAAATATATATATATATATATATATATATATATATATTGTTACTTAGCTGTATTCGCTGTTTGTGATGAGGATGAAGAAGCGCAACAGACTCCGAGAAGACGACGACGCTGAGTGTTGTGAAATCGGTGCCCTCATCAACGTTAGTTGTGCGGACAGCTTTGGGACTGTAAATCTTCCACGTAACATCTCTTGGTGGAGGTTAATCTATTCGATCCCCTGTCACAAGCTGGATCTCCGCAGCGGCCGCCACATCAGAACCACCACGATGACTACCGACGCCTCTACCTCTACAGCCGCCGCCCCTGCTGTTGTAATGGCCCACCCCCGTGACCCCGGAACCTTCTGCGGGACCGACGACGTCGACGTGGACGACTGGCTAGCCCTATGCGAGCGCGTGAGCAAGCACAACAGATGGGATGCCACACTCATGCTCGCGAATGTAATATTTTACTTGGCTGGGACCGCGCGGGTGTGGTTTGAAACCCACGAAGACGAGCTAACATCTTGGGATATTTGCAAACAAAAGCTGCACGACCTATTCAGAAAGCCTATTGGCCGCCACATTGCCGCCAAAAAAGCGCTCGCCTCTCGGGCCCAAACGTCTACGGAGTCATATCTCACTTACATCCAAGACGTCCTGTCTCTATGCCGCAAAGTCGACCAAGGCATGCCTGAGGAGGATAAAGTCGGCCATATAGTAAAAGGCATTGCCGACGATGCCTTCAACCTCCTGTTGTGCAGGGATTGCTCCACCGTGGACTCTGTGCTGCAGGTGTGCCGACGTTTCGAGCAGGCGAAACAGAGGCGCATATATCACCGTTTCGACCGGCTGCCGAACACGGCTGCTAGCTCCTCCTGTATCGATATCCCGACTCCTCGACCGCCTGCGAACGACAGCACTTTGACACGCATTGTCCGCCAAGAGCTTGAGGCAATGACTCCCGCGGCCTCGCTGTCGCATACACCCGACAACACCCTGGCTACCATATCACTTATTAAGGCCGTTGTTCGCCAAGAGGTTGCGAATATGGGCCTCCCTTCTACCAGCACCACCGACACCACGGATTCAGGACCTGCCCCTCCAGTAATTGCTGCCACCTCAACCAATGCCGGTTTCTCGCCCCAATATCGTTACCGCTACCCAAATGAATGGCGTACCCATGACAATCGCCCCATCTGTTTTACTTGTTCTCGCGTTGGCCACATTTCCCGCCACTGCCGTAGTCGCTGGCACACGCCATCTCGTCAGTACACCTACGTTGACCGCCGCGGAGACTATGCCCCTCGCTATTCCCCACCTCGCCCCGACCAGACCCTTGCTGACCCCGGTTCCACTGTCCGTCCTGCCAACCGTTCACCATCCCCGCAAGCACGACGTTCGCGTTCTCCTCATCCTCGCCGCAGTTCGCCAACGTCCTACTCTGGCCACTTACCGGAAAACTAGCCAATGCAGCTCCCGGAGGTGACGCTGCATTTATGACCCGGACTGAAAAGCCTCTGTTGACCCCTGCCCTACAAAATAACCGTATCGACGTCCTTGTGGATGGAGTTCCCGTTTCTGCTCTAATTGATACAGGCGCCCAACTGTCCGTTCTAAGCTCCTCATTTCGTCGTCGCCTCAAGAAAGTCCTTACGCCAGCCGTCTCGTCCACAGTTCGCGTCGCCAATGGCAGCCCTGCTGCCGTGGTTGGCATGTGTACGGCGCGAGTTACAATTGCTGACCGTCATGCCCCAGTGTTGTTCACCGTCCTACATGAATGCCCCCACGACGTTATCCTTGGCATTGATTTCTTAACAGCCCACTCTGCCCTTATCGACTGCTCTAGTGGCCTACTTCGCTTGGACCTCCCGCTCTGCTCTGAAGACCCCTCCTGCTCACCCCGACTTCGATCAGCACAGTTTAGCCGCCTTCCTCCAGAAACTGCCGTTTACATCCCTATGTCGCCATTCCCACCCGTCCCAGATGGCGACTATCTCGCTTGTCCAATTACTGATGTCATGCTGCAGCGGCACGTCACCCTTCCTCATCTAATTGTGCACATCTCCCAGAACCGCACCACTCTCCCAGTCCTCAACTTCAGCTTTTCAACTCAAGTTCTGCCCGAGGGAATTTCATTAGCTTCGCTGTCCCCGATGACCGATTGTGCCATTTCAGCTCTGTCTACAGATCATACAACTGCCGTCCCTGCCAACACCCCCTCGTCGTCCACATCGCGCCCTGATCCGCTTTACAGCATGATATCAGCTGATCTGCAACCTGAATTCGCCGCTGATTTACACAAGCTTTTGTTTACCTACAGTGACCTTTTTGACTTCGGCACCCGCCCATTGGGTCAAACGACAGTTGTAACCCACCGCATTGACACCGGGGACGCCAGTCCTATCCACAGGCGGCCCTATCGTGTTTCGCTTGCCGAGCGACGCGTCATTCAAACGGAGGTCGAAAAGATGTTAACGAACGACATAATCGAGCCTTCCAGTAGCCCCTGGGCATCCCCTGTCGTGCTGGTCAAGAAGAAGGATAACAGTTGGAGATTCTGCGTTGACTACCGTCATTTGAATAAGATAACCAAAAAAAGATGTATATCCTCTTCCGCGCTTCGACGACGCGCTTGATAGTTTGCACGGAGCCAGCTACTTTTCATCCATCGACCTTCGTTACGGCTACTGGCAGATTTCTGTCGACGAGAGAGACCGTGAAAAGACAGCGTTCATCACCCCTGACGGCCTCTATCAATTTAAAGTCATGCCTTTTGGCCTATGTAACGCCCCTGCAACTTTCGAACGGATGATGGACTCATTGCTGCGCGGCTTCAAGTGGACGACTTGTCTTTGTTACTTAGACGACGTCATTGTTTTCTCGTCCACTTTTGACAGCCACCTCTCTCGCCTTTCTACCATTCTCGAGCTATTCCGCCGCGCCGGCCTTCAACTCAACTCAAAGAAATGCAGTTTCGGCCATCGGGAAATCAAAGTGCTTGGTCACTTGGTTAATGCTTCCGGTGTTCAGCCTGACCCTGACAAGATACGTGCCGTCACAGATTTTCCCACTCCGCGTTCATCCAGCGATGTCCGAAGCTTTATTGGCCTATGTTCCTATTCCGACGATTCGTCCCGAACTTCGCAGTCCTTGCTCGTCCGCTCACCCAACTCCTCAAGAAAGACGTTTCATTCTATTGGGGGCCTGAACAAGTTGCAGCTTTCTCAAAGCTTATTGCTGCTCTTACTACTCCACCAGTCTTGGCCCACTTCAACCCTTTCGCCAATACTGAACTCCGTACCGACGCAAGTGGCCATGGAATAGGAGCTATTCTCGCTCAGCAACAACACGGCCGTACAAGGGTGATTGCGTATGCCAGCCGCCTCCTGTCAACGCCCGAACAAAATTATTCTATTACAGAGCGAGAGTGCCTGGCGCTTGTCTGGGCTATTACGAAATTCCGCCCTTATTTGTTTGGCCGCCATTTTACTGTGATAACAGACCATCATGCCTTGTGCTGGCTTTCCTCTCTCAAAGATCCTACTGGCCGTTTGGGGCGCTGGGCGCTACGATTACAAGAATACACCTTTTCCGTCGTCTACAAGTCCGGCCGGCTTCACCAAGATGCCGACTGTTTGTCACGTCATCCCGTCGACTCCCCTAGTCCTACAGACTCTGACGATGATGCATATGTCTTATCTGTCTCCGCCTTTGCCAACATTGCCAAGGAACAGCACCTAGATCCTTCTCTGCATTCCATTATCCTCCGTCTTACCTCCGACCGCCCTGACCCATCTCTCGCCTTATTTGTGCTCCACGAGAACACCCTATACCGACGTAATATGCGACCAGATGGCACAGACCTTTTGCTCGTCGTTCCACAACACCTGCGTTCCACCCTCCTTGAACAGTTCCATGATGCTCCCACGGCTGGCCACTTGGGTGTCTCTCGCACATACGACAGCCTGCGCCGACGTTTCTACTGGCCGGGGCTCTACCGCTCTGTCCAGCAGTACATTGCCGCGTGTGAACTGTGTCAGCGTTGGAAGAAGCCCACAATTTTGCCTTCAGGTCATATGCAGCCAATACCCAAACCAACTGACCCATTTTCCCGTATAGGCGTTGACCTCCTTGGCCCCTTTCCAGTTTCCACCTCGGGGAACAAATGGATCGCCGTCGCCACCGATTACGCTACTCGGTACGCTATTACCCGAGCCATCCCGACCAGCTGCGCCACAGACGTCGCTGACTTCCTTCTAGAAAACGTAATTCTTCATCATGGTGCTCCTCGCGAACTACTAACTGACCGTGGCCGCTGTTTCCTGTCGCGAGTGGTTGACGAAATTCTCCGTTCGTGCTCCGTCCGCCACAAATTCACCACCGCATATCACCCCCAGACCAACGGCCTCACGGAACGTCTAAACCGTACCCTCACAGACATGCTGGCCATGTATTTGTCTGACGACCATCGAGATTGGGACGTTCATCTCCCCTTTGTCACATTCGCCTACAATTCATCTGTCCATTCTACCGCTGGATACTCCCCATTTTATTTATTATTTGGCCGACACCCGTTACTACCCTTCGACACCTCTCTACCCGCGGCAGACGCCACCAGTACTTACACCAGTGATGCCGTCACCCGTGCTCATGATGCCCGCCGGTTAGCTCATGCCAGGCTCTCTGCATCCCAAGACTCTCAAAAGATCCGGTACGACAGCCGCCACCGTGATGTCCACTACACTCCTGGATCTCTCGTTTTGCTGTGGCTCCCATGCCGTCGAGTGGGCTTGTGTGAAAAACTTTTGCCGCGTTACACTGGCCCTTACCGTGTTTTGCGCCCCGTGACCGACGTCGCCTACGAAGTTGAATCTGTGGTTCCGAAGTCCACTTCCACAGCTCCAACCTCCGAAATAGTGCATGTGTCCCGTCTGAAGCCCTATCATCAACGTTCTATTTCGCTAACATAGACCGCACCGGGACTGTGCTTTTCCCGCGGGGGGGGGGGGGGGGGGGGTAGTGTTACTTAGCTGTATTCGCTGTTTGTGATGAGGATGAAGAAGCGCAACAGACTCCGAGAAGACGACGACGCTGAGTGTTGTGAAATCGGTGCCCTCATCAACGTTAGTTGTGCGGACAGCTTTGGGACTGTAAATCTTCCACGTAACAATATATATATATAGGATGATGCACTACAACGAAACATTCTGCTGTCATCACTGCTGAAGCAACGTGAGCTCCCATTCAAAGATTTAAAAATAAGCATTGGTGCATGCCGAAGCATGGTCTTGCACTCCCTTAGCTCAGTTTTTCATTTTTTTTAGCTTTGCTTTACCTCACCTTGCCTGCGATGTTTAAGTATTTCCTCATTTATCATGATTTATTTTGACCTTAAACGCCTCTGGTGAGCCACGAGGGGAAAGACTACACAACAAAAATTGGTAGAATACAATGTTTGTACAATAACGATTAGCTGGTGGCTCAAATTTGGTTAACCCTGGAGGGAACCGAAAGCTTCTGTAGAGGGCTACACTCATTGCCAAGCTTGGATTAAACACATTGTGTTTCGCCAAACGGAAAGCCTATTCTTCATTGGTCTCTGCGGCATGCCGGCTTTTCATGGCCTCTTTATGACGTGCCTTCGCATTCCGACGCGCTACTGTACCAGAGTGTTCGTCCTCCCCCATCTAAGAGGCCAGGATTCCTATTTATGCACGCTTCGCTCTTCTAGCATCCTCTGGTTCCACATGACACTGACGTCACCTCACATGGCCCTGACAAGGGCCACGGGGGTCACAAATATCACGCTGCACTCACCCGCGAATTGGAAGCAAGCCTGCACCGCCACCCGGTCCGACACAAGCTCCGAGATGAGCGGGTGCTCCCGTATGTAGTCGACGACACGCTGGCACACCTTCTTCGCTCCCAGCGTGATCGCCACACTGCGCAGAGCAGAACAGTTAACATATGGCAAACGAAAGGCTGTGTCCTACACGCACACGCATAAAGTACGCACACATAAAACACACACAAACACACACACACACACACACACACACACACACACACACACATAGACGTGTGCGCGCAAACGTATGCACAGACATGCATGCACGTACTCACCCCTCGACGATCAGGCTTAAATAGGGCAATACGCTCACTGAATAAATAGATCCGACGCAAGAGTTTCATACGTAGCCCTAATATGGATGCGCATGTCTACTGCGAATCATCGATTCTTGTTCGCGAGTGAGAGCAGCGCCATACTCTAAAAAGCAATGTAAGCGCAAAGGAGACTACCAAATTTCATTCGCAGATCCTAATCTTACTAATATGAATAGGTTTCCTGTCACCTCCTCGGGCAGTAGGCTGTGTACATATTGTGCTGTGTGATAAGTCATGTAAACAAGCGAGAACCCGGGTTCGAACCCGTACACCACAGCCTCGTATCGATGGAGACGAAACGCAAAGGCGCCCGTATGCTGTTAGATGTCAGTGCATGTTGATGATCGCCAGGTGATCGAAATCACTCCGAAGCCCTCGACTACGGCATCGCTTTCTCTCTATCTCTTTGCACTCCCACCCGCCTCCCTTATCAGAAGGTGCAGTTGAAGTGTCCATCGGGAAGCGTGACAGATGCTGCACCTTCCCTTTCGTACACATCTATATAGCATTTACAGTCGTGCCCTGTGCGGATGCCACAACTCCCAACGAATTTTCTAGCACACGCTTTCATACAGGGTTCCCATCAATATAAGATATGTCATGCTCGTGCGTGATCTTAGTAGGAAAAATTGGGCTATATTACTAAAAGATGAAGGCGAAGTGTTTCCTACCCTGGCCTCTCGAAAGGAGCATAGGTAGATGAAGAAGTAGAACAATTTCTCGGTGCTGGTTGCTGATATTTTTGATTTGTAGAATAAAGCTACGCTACGCGGTTCAGAGCCGAGTTCCGCGTGATTGTGCGCCGCCCATTATGCGCAAGCGCTAGAGCCGCGAAATTCGAAGCGACCAACCAGAAGTCTTATGCCCAATCACCATAAAATCGATACTTAAAAATAAGGTAATTAACCATGTCTTCCACCGCGGAATCGAACCTCCATTCCTTGCATCCACAGCCCAGCACTTTACCACTGCGTCACGCCCCCTTTTTTTTTCTTTATTGCCGACTTTGACATTTGAAAGTGAAATCAGAAATACAGTGCATAAAACGCGTAAGCCAGGCTTCGGCAAACACGGATTAAAATTCTCTCAGCGACACCAAAACATCAAGCAAGGTAATCCATTCTGGTGGATCAGGGAGTGCTCGGTAACACTCTCTTAGTGAAACGACACTTTCAGCAAAATGCTCGCGAACAGGACGCACGACAAGATCAGCATGTTCAAATTGCATCCTCGTTTTCCATATTGAGTGCAGGCCCAGAAGCGTAATCAAATCATACGATATATCATGTGATGTTTCTATCGGCAAGAACCTTATTTCATATGGATCGAGTGGTAACTGTTTCTTAAGCGTGCACTGTAAAACATCCCAGTGAAATATTGGGTCCCAGCAGTCAAGAAAAACATGTTCTATTGTTTCAGGTTTTTTGCATAAAAGACAATTGGTAGTCCAGGGTACGAAGATGCCTTTGCTATGAAGCCATGTCTTAACGGGTAGCGTGTTAGTGTGCAATTTAAAGAAAAAAGTTTGACTGAAGATATTACCGGCATTCTTTTAACTCTTTTAAGGACGTCTTGTCCGGGGCCTCCACGGTATGGCAAACGGTACAATGGCTGGGGAAGCATGATGTCAATGAGGTCTCTATAGAGTTTCTTTTTGGTGACATTGCACGGATATTCATGAGAGAAACGCACATTTAACAACCTATAAGCAAGCATCACTTCACGCAGATATCCAGTCACGGCACCGCACATATTTTGACATGACGACACCATGAACCCTGAAAGGAGTCTGCTGAGCCTGATTTGAATCACTGTATGGAGAAATGGATTCTTTTGGTTGCGTAGATAAATAAAGCGCGATACAACCTGGCGCATAAATAAATGCACAAGCCCTAGTCCTCCCTTCTTGGCAGGAAGGAAAAGATTGGTTCGACTTGTACTTTCCCATGTCGAAGCCCAAATGAGCACAGCAAAAACACAATGAATTTTTTGTACACTGATCCTCATAGCACCCAACACATTCATTGCATAACAGATCTTAGATACAAGGAAGAGATTGCAGATTGTGGCTCGGGAAAGCATCGACAGTTGCCTTCCTTGCCACGCGTCAGCCTTTTCTTTTGCAGACAACGCTTGGTTAGCCCAATATGGCTCTGGGTCGCGATAGGCATCAAGCGGTACACCAAGATAACGTTTTGGAACAGATGCCCAATTGAGCCGACAAAAATTGCCCGACGTGGCTTCCCAGTCTCCATGCCAAAAGCCATGACTCTTTTCCGAGTTTTCTGGGCCCCGGTGCACTCACAAAATTGTTGTACAACAGTTGTGGCATGCTGCATACTGTCTCTGTCGGAGCAAAAAATGGCGATATCATCGGCGTAAGCCAAGATTTTAACATGGGTCGCCTGCAGTCTATATCCTGTTATATGTTGGCTATTTGCAATGGCCAAACAGAGTGGCTCGAGGTAAACAGCAAGGGTGACAGCGGACATCCTTGCCTCACGGACGACAAAACTGGCAGGCTGCCAGTGAGTTCTCTGTTTACTATGACTCGCGTTGAGCAGTTCGTGTAGGCCATTCACACTCCCTCGGTTATAACAGTACCGACGTTCAAATGCTCCAAAACGCATAGCAGAACCTCGTGCGATACACGGTCGAACGCCTTCGCCCCGGACTGTGAAATGCTCTTCGTAATTCCCCTTGTCTACAGTGAGAAGGATAGCAGGATTCCGCGAATGGCAGATACTGCGCCTTTCTATTCCTGTAGACGAATTATAGAACACCGGTGAAATTTATTGCGTTCAATGAAATGCTGGTTGTGTTCGACAAGGGGTAAGCATGTGCCGTCACGACAAGAGGCTTTCCCAGAGAGGCCGGGAATACTGTATCTTCCCAGAACGAGAAGAACGCCTAGCGAAAAGACATCGCCAGGAAGCTCAACGATGTGCAATGGCCGCCGCTAAAGAACAGCAACAGCAGCCGGAGGAAAGTGAGGAAGAGGACGAGGAGGATGAAGAAAGGGATTCCAAGACTCGTCGGTGCACTGAACACAAGATAAAACTCAGTGAAAGTGCAAACTCAGCACCAAACGTAATAAACTTTACGCTACGTATACCCAGGCATGGCCGAGCTCAGCCACAGCCATTTTTTCTCGTTTTTATTGATTCTAATCAGTTTCCTTTTTTTGATGGCACAAATAAATCTTAAACCTAAGCATCACCTTCGACCAGCTTTTAGTGTACTACATTTGCTCAAATGTCTAATATCTTATTTCAGCAGCATCACATCTAAGAAACAGTATTCACCGCCTGGTCATGGCGAATCCCTATTGTGGGTATGCGCCATTTCTATGAGGGCAACAACTATGCGAGTTGCGGCACTCTTGTAAATATCCTGTAAACATATAAACCTTCACGCTATATCTCGCTGGAGGGGCGGTCGTTCAACCCGGCGTCAGCCTCCGCACAACAGAACTCAGCTGCGGCCGCCTAATTTCATACCTTACGATACCTCAGGATCCCATCCCGGCACCAACGGGGGCCTTGCAATCAGGCACAATCACCCACCCGCGCGATCCTGGATGCTTTACTAGTACGAACACTGCAGACGTTATACAATGGCTACGCAAGTACGAACATAATATCACATACAGTCGCTGGAGCCCCACACGCATGCTAGCCAATGTAGTTTTCTACCTTGACGGCATGGAGCTAGCCTCCTGCAAGTGGCAAGTTCGGATACTAAGAAATAGAAAATCTGCGAATTCTTTGGAAAGCCCTTTGGTCGAGAGCTTACTACAAAAAGAACCCTCGCGACCCCTGGCGAGACATCTACCAAATGTTACGTGGCCTGAAGTCAGGGTATGATGACCTTTGCCACAAATCAGATGACAACATGATGACAAGATGACAGAGTCCAGAAATCTGGTAAAGTTGGTCATGTCTTGATGGGAATAGCAGCGATGCATTCAATTATAAACCACAGCTCCGAGCAGGAGATCTGGTACTCTTCTGCTTTTAACATCAATCTGCTAACTAGGTTGCGTCGAGCACTGTCCTTGTGGCCTTTAAAGGTGTCTTTAAAGTGCGCAAAGACGACAACGACGTGGTCTTATACAAGATAAATCTGCCACTTCAAGCCAGCCAGAACAGTGTCTTTTACTCGCACAAACATGGCTGGTGCGGAGGAGAGGCGAAACGGCATTACCTTGAACTCGAAGGGACTGTGTAGTGTTATGAACGTGGTCATCTCGCAATCTCTTTCATCGAGCTCAATTTTTCCGTAGCCAATTTTAAGCCCATCGACGAGAGGTAGCTTGCTTTGAAGAGCTGGCCCAATGTGTCGTCGATGCGAGGGGGAGGATAAGCATCCTTCTGTGTTGTGTTGTTTAAGCTTTGGTAATCGATGCAGAAGCGAAATGTCCCTGCGCTAGTAAAAAATCCTGTTTACGCCGAATCGATTTTTACCGGTCTGTATTTTCTGATGTAAATCTCATACCGGTGTGCCCAGTACTCGATTAAGTTTAAAGAGGTTTGCACGAGATCGGTATAACGCTCGAAACGGACGGACCGGTTCAGCATGGAGTAGGTGGGTGGGTAGGTAGGTAGGTAGGTGGGTGGGTAGGTGGATAGATGGATGAATGGATGGATTGATTGATTGATGGATTGATTGATTGATGGATGGATTGATTGATGGATTGATTGATTGATTGATTGATTGATTGATGGATTGATGGATGGATGGATGGATGGATGGATGGATTGATGGATGGATGGATTGATGGATGGATTGATTGATTGGTTGATTGATTGATTGGCCTGCTACTATATAGCGGGAAAGGGGAAGGGGAGAAGAAAGAGGATCATATTTAAGAATAAATTAGCGCTAATACTAAGACTGGATCAGACGAAAACACACACGATGATTGATGCGCACCAAAATAGCTCTAATATCTTCTTTATAATGCAGTACCAACTAGCCCGACAACACGCACTCTTGAAAGAGGATCATTTTGGGTGACAATGTGTGAGAAGGCATGTGAAAAATATAGAGGCACGGTAGTTTGATTTACAAGCACAAATCGAGTCCGGTGGCGCAAAAATAACGGCAAAGAGCCCGCACTGCCTGGACACCCTTTCCTTATAAGCACCCAGCAGCAGTTCCTCTGACAGAAGCCTCTTGTTCAAATGCTTTAATGAAACGGCTAGAACATTTATTTCACGCGCACAAACTACACAAGCATGAAAACATGCAAGACGCCTTTTCTCTATATGTCGGGTATTCGTTGTTTTACAAATATTTCGAACATATGAACCCACTGAAGCGGACGCTATCAAATGCATATGAGCATCGCAAAGATGTTTCGTGCGAATCAGTAGCCGTGTGACGCCTTGTGCGCGTGCATGAGGCTGCGAACGCCGGTTAGTGAAATTTCCTGGAAACTGCTGACCGCCCTATGCCGGCGTCGAGTGGCTAAACTCTATGCATGCCCATAATTGGTATCGCGGCACGGAAATCAGACCATATATGGATATCCGCCGACTACTCCCTTGGGACGGGACCTGCTAAAGGGCGAAAGCCACGGCGGAGCTTAGAAAAGCAGCTGGCGGCCGCGGAAACCGGTAAACGCATGAAAAGGAGGCGCAACAATGAAGCGAAAGGGCTTATAAGAGGAGGCGAACTGGAAAGCGGAGAAGAAGCGCATGCAGCGGACGAGACGAGCAGGACAGAAGACTGGAACTGCGCCACGACCTGGGAACCAGAGGTCTAGCCGCCGCTCAAGTTCGGTCCCTATCATAACGCCTCCATGCCTGGTAGCTCATCCCACCGCCAGCTGAACGAAGGCAGCAGCGGCAGCATTTAGCATTCCACTACCTGGCCTTGACGAAAGCCCTGCTTTTTTTCGGAGCCCGTCTGGCACCAGGTCGACGCAGCGACGCAGACCAGTGACTGCGAGCCGTAAGCGAGGCTGAGCGAGCTGCTTTAATTAAATATGTTTAAACTATATTACGAGCCTGCGCCTCCAATCTCCTCAAGCCCAGTACAGACCCCGGGTCACTTTAAGCATCGCAAGTCATCACACTGGTGGGAGGAGTGGGGTCCACACTTAAATCATTAGGCAAAAGCTGGACTGTACCCCCAGCGAGAGGAGCTTGAGGCATTGACAATTTGTTAAAAACGGAATAAACCCGGTCGAGTGCACAGCCCTTTGGGGCAAGCGTATTTGCTTTAGCTAGCATGGTAGAGAAACCAAGTGGTGACGATAAGGGGCCGTCTATCAAAGAATGGTTCGATATGTTAGATGAAGTAGGTAACACGGGCGTTTTAACTGAAGAGCAACAGCTGGGCATGGCGAAAGGCTGAACGTCCGGAGCAGCACATGGTTTAGCCTGGAGAGATGAGGCAGTAAGGACCACGAGAACTTATACGGAATTTAATACGCTATCAATCAAGTATGCTGACAGAGATTCTACCAGTGTTAAGCTCCGGCGGTTTCTAGAAGCTAGACAGAAGCTGAGAGAATGCAAGCACGTTTGCTTGCCGTTTTCGCTTCCTTGGTAATGACACTCTAGCTTAAGAGCCAATATAGTGCTAAGCAAAAGCACGCCAATTAGCTGCTTCTTAGAATATAAAGTGCCAATTTCTAAACGGGCTGAGGGATTCAGTTCGCAGGTTCGTCCTGTCGACGGCGCCAGCTACTTTTGAAGGGCTGATGAGACAGCCGTAGACGAAGAGTGCATCAAGTTTTTGATCTTCACTGAGGAAAACGTGAAGTTGGTAACAGAGCCGAAAGGCGTAAGTGCAGACGCAAGCACAACCCTGCCAGCCGATAGGCTAGACCGACTGGAGGCGCTTCTCGCAGAAGGGTTAAGATCAAATTATAGAGGCGATTTCCAGAATCGTAAAATGCGGATTCGCTGATATGGTTTTCGCGGTTAGGGGCACGTAGCTGAACTCTCCCAGGATAAGCCGTGAGTTTGATAGGACCAATGAGCAGCAGCTTACGCTTACAGAGGCGGAATAAACACCTACTGTCTCAAAAAACGATTAGAGTTCCCCGCAGCAGAGTCGGTTGTGGGTCCGAGCCCTAATGGCTGTTTTCTTGTAAGCGTGTTCGGAGAGTCCTTCCCAATTGCCAAATTTGCGCTGAATCGCGTCACAGGGTTCGTGAGTGCAAAGCAAATATTATCATAAAAAAGCACAACCATTTAATAAGAATCGAAATAAAGCACAATGTTGTACATATTTGGATTTACCTGCCTTCTGAGCCAGCGAGCTGGTTATGTCGTGTGCAGCGCACGGAGCACGCATGTGCTTACGAGATTGCTAGCGTTCTTGGCTTTGAAGAAACACATCCTTCGGACTATATACTTATTCGTCCACTGCAAGATTTCCTTTCGGTAACGTCGTAATAATAAAACACAAATCCGTATATATATCGCATGTTACAGGCCGAAACGATGGTCAATGAGCGGGCCACTTTATTTCACAGTATTGATGATACTTTAGCAGTTTTTAAACATATGACAATATAATTACATAGCGGACTTACCTCGAGATACACTTCCTACGTTTTTGGTAACGTGGGATGCAGTCACAATCAATATTTACTTATCGCCGTCTGTCGTCTGCTCTACAGTGCAGACGTGAATAAAAAGTTCCCCGCGTATAATTAAGTATCCTGCATGGAAATACGCGTCAGGTTACTCAATCAGGACGGAATGCAGGTGGCATGTCGTGGTGCGCCTGCAGGGTCGCGTCAAGGTGCGTGCTCGTGCGAGAGAAAGCGCACGGCGCCCGCCGTGAAGGCAGCGAGCTGAGCCGGTGGCGTCCGTTGTGTGCTTTTCTGTCCGCGCGACAAAGCAGAGCGAGACGTTTGCACGTGCGCAGAAGCGAGAAAGCGAAAGGAGAAAACTTGCACGGGATGCCTAGGTGGTTGCGCTGCGTCTATCCCTAGGTTCTTTTTTTCTGCCAGAGATGGCGCTCCCTGTCAGGAGCAGCAGCGCCGCTCGACGGTGCTTTGGAAGCCTATTGGGGCCTCAATCCCCATGGGAGCGGCCCCCCAAGGACGAACGTCTTCAGGCATGTCAGGGGGGGGGGGGGGGGGGGTGCGGCGGAGGCGGGGGCTCCCTACTGAAAAATCCTGTATAAAATTGGTTTACTGTACAGGATCTGGGATACAGGATTGGGGGCTATTTCAGCAAATTCCTGTACTGCCCTGGAAAGTCCGGAATGAAACCGCGCGGAGCTCTGATACGGTAATGGCCTGTATGGTTGATTGCCCTCGTTTCCGGAAAGAAACGCGTCGCCAGGGTGGAAAAAGCATGCAACAGTATAAAATATAACGCCTACATTTAAAATAATATAAAAAATAAAAAAAGATAATTTAAAAAAATATTTAGTACCGAAAATGTGGAATCGAACCTCGGTTCTTATGCTTTTCAGACGGGCGCCTTAACCACTACTCTACGGCGGCTTTTTTTTTTTTTTTTTTTTTTCCTTTATTGCCGTGAAACACAAAACAAAAATACACATGATAAAACACGCCAACTACACTTGAGCTAACGCGTACGCGGCTAAAATCTTTTCAGGTTCACCAACTCATCAAATAGACATTGCCATTGTGGTGGATCCTGCTGCATCCTGAACGTTTCGCGTATATACACCGCACTTTCAATGAAGTTTTCACGCGCAGATCGTGTATTTATATCTGCGTGACGCACCTGCATTCGTGTTTTCCACAGACTATGGAGGCCAAGAAGCATAATTAAATCGTAAGGTGCATCATCGTTCTGCACTGGAAGGAATCTGATACCGTACGGAGTTAGGGGAAGTTCCTTTTTAATTGTCCTTTGGAGGACGTCCCATAGAAAGACAGCATCCCAACACTGTAAGAAGACGTGTTCAATTGTCTCCGGTTTTTTGCACAACAGGCAATTTGTTGTCCATGGGACGAAGATACCTTTTTCATTCAGCCAGGTTTTAACAGGGAGCGTATTAGAGTGAAGTTTGAATAGGAACGTTTTAGCAGATGGCCTCACGGGCATCTTCTTCACTCTTTTCAAAACGTCCTGCCCTGGGCCTCCACAGTGTAATGCCCGGTAAAAAGGCACCGGCAGCATCACGTCAATGAGATCTTTATACAGTTTTTTTCTGGGAACATTGAAAAGGTAATCAAAAGAAAACCGCACTTCCAGCAACTTGCACGAAAAAACAACCTCGCGCAGGTAGCCAGTCACAGTACCAGGCATGCTTTCACATGACACAATCCATTCAGGGAGCAGCCTCTGCAATCGCACTTGCATCACAGTTCTCAGAAAGGTATCTTTTTGATCACGCAGGAATATAAATCTCGAAACCACTTGACGCAAGAACAAATGGGCAAGGCCAAGCCCGCCCCTTTTAACAGAAATAAACAATTTCGTCCGGGCGGTTTTTTCCCATGTGGATGCCCAAATAAAAACAGCAAAAACGCGGTGCATTTTCTGAATTGAGGTCCGTGAGACACACAACACATTCATGAGGTACCACAGCCTCGAAATAAGAAAAACATTGCAAATAGAAGCGCGCGAAAACATTGAGAGTTGCCTTCCTTGCCACGCATCCGCTTTTTCTTTCGCTCTGGATGTTTCTTCCATCCAGTGCACGTTGGGATCTCGATAATCTAAAGGCACGCCTAGATATCGCGTTGGGAGAACAGACCATCGCAGCTTACAGAAGAAATCAGGTGTCACGTCCCAATCACCGTGCCAAAACCCAGAGCTTTTCTCCCAATTGATCTTACATCCGGTTTGATCACAAAATGTTTGGACGACACCCGTAACTTCACAGATGCTCTTTCTAGTTGCACAAAACACTGCTATGTCATCAGCATATGCTAGCATCTTCACGTGTGCTGATTGCAGCTCGAACCCTAAAATGCGATCGCTATCAATGATAGCCAAGCAAAGTGGCTCTAAATACAGTGCAAAAAGCAGGGGTGAGAGCGGGCAGCCCTGCCTTACCGATGAACGTACTGCGATGCTGTCAGTCAGTTCACCATTCACTATAATACGGGTCGTGCAATTCGCATAAGCCATTTTAACACCCTCCACTATGACTTTTCCAAGGTTAGAATGCTCCAAAATGGAAAAAAGAATTTCGTGAGAAACACGGTCAAAGGCTTTCGCCAAATCTAATTGCATCATGGCTATCTGACCACCGAGTGCATCAACACATTCTAGTACGGTTCTTGCGACATGTATATTCGTGGCAATGGATCGACCCTTGATGCCGCACGTTTGATGAGACCCAACCAGTTTTTTTATTACGCTTTGCAGTCTTTTTGCTAAAACCTTCATATACACCTTGTAGTCAACATTGGTGAGGCTAATCGGTCGATATGACCCCACCAACAGTCGTTTCTCTGGATCATCTGTCTTGGGTATTAGCACAATGTGCGATGTAGCGAAAGACAATGGAACAGTATTACGTTCATAAGCTTCAGTGATTACATCCAGCATAAACTGAGCCGCATACTGCTGAAAGGTTTTAAAGAAGGCAGCGCTTAGACCATCCGGCCCAGGTGCTTTCCCAGGTGTCAGGTCATCTATTGCAGATTCTATCTCCTGCAACGTTATCGGTGTTTCTAGGCGCGCTTTACTTTCGTCATCCAGTGCAGGCATCAGTCTTAGGAAATCTGTTTGAAAGCCGCCTACAGTCTCAAGCTTAGCGCTAAGCAGTTCTTCGAAGTGCTCTGCTACCGCACGCTGAATATCTTTAGCATCTTCAGTGATATGGCCGGCATACCTTATACTCCTTATTTCTTTCTGGCAGGCGTATCTTTTTTCGTCTGCTAGGGCTCGTTTTGTCGGCACTTCTCCAGCCCAAAGTTTTTCAGCCCTTGCACGTATGACAGCCGCTGTGTATCTTTCGCTGTCGATTTTTTCCAGCTCACTTTTAATCTCTCGTATTTTACTGGCGAAATGCCCTGGCACAGTACTTTCCATGCTCAAAAAAAACTGAAGTTGTTCATTCAGTTCTTTTTCTTTTTCTTTCTCTTTATGCCGGACCTTACTGCTCTTTTCTATGGCTTTCAATTTCACCCACTCTTTGAAGCTGTCCCATTCCGCTGCAAAACTTACTGGTCGCATAGCCAGACGATCTTCAAACTGGGTCTTAACTTCCGTAAGGAACTCTTCATCGGCGAGAAGTTTGGCATTCAGTTTCCATAGGTACCAGTTAAAGCGCGATTTCTTTCCTGCCCTACCGAACACTGCACTCACGAGACAATGATCGCTGAAAGACACAGGTTTCACCTCATATGCAGTACATAGGGCAACAAGATCAACCGAGGCATACACCCTGTCCAATCTAGCATGGCTATCTCGCTGAAAGTGCGTGAACTCTGGTTGGTTTCCAGTGGAGAACACACTACCAACATCCTCAAGGCCGTATTCATGCACAAGTGCATTCAACAGCTCGGAGCTTCTGTCTCTTCGAGGTTTACACTTCGCCGCTCGGTCCACAGCTGCGCACACACAGTTGTAATCGCCAAGTACAAGCAAGATTTTGTCGACCTTCAACCACAATTCAATAGACTCAAAAAACGATTCACGTTCGCATTCTGAATTGGGAGCATACACACACATAACACGCCAGCATAAATTACAGTAGGTAAAATCAGTAACCAAAAGCCGACCACTTGGACAGGCAAAAACGAACTCTACACTTACTCCCAGCGTGTTACGTATAAATAAAAGGCATCCACCCGACACACCAAAAGAATGGCATACACACACATAAAAGTTTGTTTGAAAAGAAGCCACCATACGGTCAGTGCTTTCTTGGCTCTCAATCTTTGACTCTTGCACAGCTGCTATATCTATATCATTATCCACAAGGAGGCGACTGAGCTGGCATTGTCGCCTTCTCGCTCCCAGCCCTCTGACATTCAAAGTAGCTACGTGTAACGCCGAATTAAGCTTGAGGGTCATGTGTTAGAAAGAGCCGCCCGTACCCGCATGATGCCTACCTTCATGGTTGCATGGCCTCCGCTTCTGAAGAAGAGCTGCATATGTGTGCACGTATTGTCCTCCCAGCAGAACGTCGGGCTGCATTCAAACGAAGTCCAAGCACCGTTTTTCATTTTTTTTTTTTCCACACACGCCCCGCTTGGTTGCAGAATGTTCCTGACGCTGGTCGGTAGGCAGCCGACCCACAAATCGTTCAGGACACCACAAAACCTACGGAGGCGGTTTCCCCGCCTGCCGCGTGTCGGTAGAGAAGTTCGGCTTCGGTCTCAAAGTCGATCTTCGGATGCCCGCAGTTTTCGGCGGCGGCTCACCACAAACGCCGCCTGGCAGCTGAGTCTCCTCGAAGCTTTCCTCGTGTGGACGTTTTGAGGCAATTAAGGCCGCTGTCTCCGGCCCAACTTCCATGGCATCAGTGCAAGGAGGCTCAGTACTCAGATGCTCCTCAGCGTCAGAAAACTTGATTACGTCCTCTGACGCTTCCTTTGAAGCGCTTTCGTGGTCCTGTTGGTCCTGCGATGGAACGTGCGAGACGTGCCGAGTTTCGTTCTTTTCACTTGAGACCGTCACCTTATGCTTAGTTAAAACCGTCATGGAAGGCGCGTCCTGTTTCGTTGACTGTCCTCGAATGTCGGCTGCCTCCTCCGCATCCACCTCATCCATTATCAACTCGGACGTGTCCTCGCTGGTCCCAGGTCCGGCAATGCTTGCGTAGGTACGTGCACACTGGCTGTCTTCATGACCGAACCGTCGACAGGTTCCGCAGCGAGGAACCCGGCACTCCTTGCGGATGTGACCCGTGCTCCGACAGCGTAGACACAAGGGAGGTCTGCTTGGCACAACAACGAGCGCCAGCTCACCGCTAACGTTCAACTGATGTGGCAGGTCATCCAGCTTCACGCCAGCTTTCAACTTAAGCGTGACAAGTCTAGTAGTTGAGCCTTTTTCTACCATACCTTTCACACGCCAGCGCTCCCTTATAACTTCCAACACCTTTCCATACGGCGTAAAGGCAGCACGCACATCCTCGTCTGGCACGTTGTGTAAAAGCCAGTGAAGTTTCAGTCGCACGTCCTGGTTGGCCGGGTCAATTACCAAGCAGCGACTGTTTTTCACACACAACTCACCGACACTAACAAGCTTGGTCACCGCTTCAGGATCCTTGAGAGTGACAGCCCAGACGTGGCTCATCCGATACGCCCCCATCGCAACAACATCGGGGATCAGCGAATGCTGTGCCAACGCGTCGCGGAAATCTTCCACCCGGTAAGGGCGGGCCCTGATATCGGCGTGCAAAAAAACCGTATTCAAAACAAACCGACCTGTTGGCAGTGCAGGCAAAACAACTTGATAAGTACCATCCTGTTCAGCAGTCCTGTTACCGCGGCCTGACATGGCCGCTGAAGCCGCTCCTGAGGAGCCCTGCATCCTGCGTCCGTTCACTGGCGTGGCCGGAAGCAGAATCCCTACTCTACGGCGGCTTATGGTTACTGTGGTTATTATACAATATATGTAGCTACTTTTGCTCTTTCGTACTTGTATATTTTCCTTGGCAGTAGAATTTGTGGCCGTAATTCACCGATCGCCCTTTAAACACGCTGAATATCTTTTCAGGCTATCCCGAGGGTTCACAAATGTGGCGTATCTTTATAATGCGTCGCTTTATTGAAAGCAAACCTCGAGATATCATAATTTAGTAGTGCTGATGTGTTTTTCATCGTCTGCGAACTCTTGTAAGTTTTCCTACTAAGAGATATCCGGTGCACTAATACTTGTAATACTGGGCGTTTTAGCTTCACGTGCTACCAGCGGAGCATCGATGCCAATGAATACACTTCCGACTGAGCGGTTTCAATATGTAAACATTCGAGAACGCGTCGCGCGGTGTGCGGCTATCTGCGCATCTTTCGATGGTCAGCGATGTTTATTTTTTCTCGAACAGTTTTTTGTCATCGCTAGCGAAACGATACGTTCATGCTTCTACTTTCGTGTTGTAGGCGGCAGATCTTCAGTCACAGATATGAAGACGCACCGCAAGATCGTACGAGCTGCAGCGACTGTTGTAACCGCAAAAGCGACGCGACTCGCGTATATGCTTGCTAGCGCACACTTCAACGGCTTCGCATTTTCGAGCTATTTGGGAAACGAAGTGCGCTCTTTATATACAGAACAGTTGTATAACATGTTTGGTATCATCCTTATTTAGTGCGCTGGCGTGTCTGGCATGGTCATTCTGGTTGAGCTTCGTCGATCGGCCCGGCTTCTGTTCAGAAGCGGAATAGTCTGCCCGGTATCAGTTCCAGAAATGACGCGTTCGTCCGGTTTCTGGTTAATTGATACAGGCTGAATAATACATAACACTACTACATTTGAAAAAGAAAAAAAAGAAAAGAAAAAAGAAAAAGAAACAAAAAGAAAATAGAAAAGGAAAAAAAAATTACATGTGATTCCAACTTCGGTCTTTTAGGACGGCAAGCACGCACTTTAACTACTACACCACGGCAGGACACGTTGATGGTGGTTATATATCTACTTATGTAGTCGAGATTGCTCTTTTGTAGTTTGTATTTTGTAGGTTGTGGTCGTAATTGAACGATCGCCCTTTAAACACGCTGCATCTTTTTCCTGGCTATCACGAAGGGTTATCTGTGTCCCGCATCTTTACAATGTATCGCTTTCTTGCAGACAAACCTCCGAATGCCACAATTTACTAGTGCTTATGTGTTTTGTCATTGTCTTCGAACGCATGCAATTTTTGCTACATATAGATATATGCGGTGCACCAACACTTGTAATACTGCTTGTTTTAGCTTCACCTGCTGCCAGCGGAGCCGCGACGTCAATGAATTTACTTCTGACCAAGTGTTTTGCATGCGTAAACACTCGAGGAAGCGACTCCCGATGTCCGGCCGACCTGTGCATATTTCGATGGTCAGCGATGTTTCATTTATTCTCCAGTGTATTTTATCCGAGCTAACGAAACGCTACGTTCTTGCTTGCACTTTCGCTTTGAAGGTGGCAGATCTTCAGTCGCAGATTATGAAGATGCACCGCAAGATCGTACAAGCTGCAGCGACTTGCACACGCAAAAACAAAACGCGATGCATGTATGTACTTGCTAGCGCACACATCCACGGCTTCATATCTTCAGGGTATGTACGAAACAACGCGTACTCCACATATACAGAAAAGTTTTAACATATATTATATGTATGGTTTCATGCTTATTTAGCGTGAAGGCATATTCCGACGTGGTCATCCTGGCTGAGCTTCACGATCCGCCCGAGTTGTACTGAGAAGCGGAAATACTCTGTCCCGTATCAGTTTCACTCATATCGGATTTGTCCGGTTTCTGTTAAACCGGACATGACCTGTCCTGTATATGAGCTCAATACAGGACTGGTCCGCCCTGCTTCATATCCATACCGGACTGGGATGTCGTGTATAAGATGCATACGAGAATGGTCTGCCCTGTATTTACTCGATACCGGACTGGATCGTCCGGATTGAAATTCATACCGGACATGACCTGTCCGATATAAACCCGTTTAAGCTTCTTAGAGGACTGGTCACACCGGTATCAAATTTATACGGGATAATGCAGGACCGGTTCAAACCCGTTTGTCGCGATACGGGATTTTTCACTAGGGCTGGCTTGGGCATGTCTTGTCTGATTACGTTATCGGAACGGTGTATATGACAGCAGGCGTTTACGGTTTCCTTGAAGAAGTGACTCGCAGTGACAAAACTGGCAGTTTTTCTTCAATGAATTCCCTAGCAATGTTAAGTGACAAACGTTGTAAAGAGGCTTATGAGACGCCCTTGTTTTCGAAGCCTGTGTACAGGACATTCTACTGTAGATGTTCAGGTAGTAATGTTTTGAAGAGGGTTAAAAAGATGTAGGTCCCACAAGAAACAAAAATGTCTTTGTAAAACTACCCACTGAAATTTTATAAAGTGTTTCCAAGAAACAAAAGTCGCTTTTTCCTACCAGAGGCGTCCAACTTCCTCATTTGTAACCAACCGAAAACAAAAGATCATGCTTTTTGCACTCTTGGGAAGGGTTCGACAATAGACTATTGAACAAAGGCTACAAAAGACTATTGAACAATTGAAGCCGGTTTCCATAGATAATCAAATGCGAAGTAGGTGCGTAGCACTGCTTATCCCTGCTATGTATTTCACGCATTTTACACTTTGTTATGCTTCGTTTTGCATGAGCACGCTCGGCACGTTTCCTCATTATTTGTGGTTCTAGGTTCTTGCACCGTTTATCTGATATAACAGAACCAGTGAGTCGCGTTCCTGCTGTCTTCGTAACCGTTGTACTTCAGCACGCCGAGCAAGGCAAACCTGCGCTGCAGTGCCAGAAGGCCCGGCTTCATCCATTGCGACACGAAGCAAACGCGCGGTGCAGTCGCGTCCTCAGCTTTCTTTACACCATGTTCATTGATTCTTATCACAAATGAGTGAAAATAGGCACGACGTATTGCATCGCTCTTCGAAATGCACAGCTGTGCGCCTTAAGGGTCTGGGGTGGGATCAAATAAACAGAGAAAGAGAAATTTGAGGAGGATGTAAGGAATGATCAAAACAGGTGCTTTAGATTTTCTGCATCAACACATTCCAAGTAGTGAAAGAAGGTCTCCAGGATGAAGAAAGGCAATCAAAAAGCAGGGAAATGCGCTTGAAGGCGAGTGCCAGTTAAGGCGAGGAGGTAACCATAAGCTGCTTCACGACGTTCCGAGCGGCTCGGAGCTGAAGTCCAGGGAGCTCAGCGCGTGCACGCCTGCTGTCCATGAAGGCTGAGCAGTGACTGGTACGAAGGGAGAGATGCTGAAGTTGAGGACGCGCGAGCGACACACGACTGCTCACTCGAAAGTAACACTGGTTTGTACAACATTGCCCGGTGAAGGCTGCCACGTCCGCAACTGTGACACGCCCCACTCTCTCACTGGTTGGATCTGTGCGGCCGCTCCACCCCCTCCCTGTTAATTCGCGTAATGTAGGTTTCGCCACTTTTTCTTTCCCTCCAAGTTCACGGCGAGACGGACAGAGAGAGAGATCAGCTTCTGCTGCAGCTGCGCGGCTGCTCCACCTCCTCAATGCCGAGCTGCGTGCGCCACTTCAAGTTCACTCAGAGAGAGAAAGAGTGAGCGGCTTCAGACAGACATCGGCGAAATCCGTGATTGCGGCTAGAAGTGCTACGCACTAAAAGAGTTCCTGCTCACCACGCATGGGATTAAATTTTTGCATACAGATAATAAAAATGGTTGTCCTTTTGGTTTAGTTACACTTTTGGGCCGATTGCATATGGCGCTCTGGAATGGTCGGGTACCATTGTGATATAACTAAAAGTTAAGTCATGCTTTTGAACAGGAGGCAAAAGAAAATTTATGGTTCCTTCATGAATTATCTAATCTTACCAGGAACACATTCTTATGTCACAAGATGCACAGAACAGTGGAAGGTGGTCACTCCGCGAGCTAATTATTCTACGCAAAAAATATGAAAAACATTGCCAACACTTTAAATTATTTTCAAAATTCAGGTCTTGATTTTCATACATGTCATGTACGAGTATTATGTGAACATTTTATTCATTATGCTTTCTTAAATAGCTAAGCAGTAATTTTCAGGTGATTTGTCTCTCTAAATGATTTTATTTTTGCGTATATTTGCGCATTAAAAGCTGAACATTTCGATAGATTTGCCTGTCTGGTTGGGTTGATAACTTTGGGGAGCCTGCTGCCCTTCCCCAAAGATCGACCACCAAGAGAAAGAGCCCAAGTCATTGTCTACCAAATTCCCTGCGCCGACTGTGATGCTAGCTACATTGGCGAAACAAAAAACCTAAAAGAAAGAATTCGGCAACACAAGAACGATGTACGAAATTTTTCAAGAGAACGCAACCCCGTAGCTGAACATTCAGAAGATTCCGACCACAGAATAAATTTCGAAGAAACGTTCATCCTGGAGACCGAGACCAATTACCGCAAAATACGCCTCCTCGAGTCATGGCACATACAGTCGACCGCAAATAACATCAACCGGACAATAGGCAACCTCCATGCTGTATACTTGCAAGGTCTTCGCTCTCTCCTGGCCACCTCACAGAAGAAAAGAAAAAAGTCGCCAGCGAGCACACCTGCACCTGCGGCACCCTCACTCGTCTAAACCCCCCTCCTTCCTTCTCATTCCTTTCACACACATCTCACCCCCTCCCCATTCTCCCCCCCCCCCCAACTTCTTCTCCCCCTCGACCATTCCTTTACTTATAGCTGCACGCAGCCCCGCGTCATGCACCCCTGAAGAAGGAGCCGAGCCGGCTCCGAAACGTCGGGTTTTATAAAATAAAAGTGTTGGTTGGAGAAATTTCAAGTTTTATTTATTTGCGCATTAAGTGCTAACTATGTCTGCTTCCTTTTCTATCGCTGCTTGCCTTTTAAAAGAGGCAGCGGGCTCTGTCAAGTCGCTGGCTTCTAAAGCGGCTTTTACCCGTAGTCCCCTCCACCAGTGATGGAAATAAATTTATAATAATAATAATAATCATAATAATAATAATAATTATTATTATTATTATTATTATTATTATTATTATTATTATTATTATTATTATTATTATTATTATTAATATTATTATTATTATTATTATTATTATTATTATTATTATTATTATTATTATTATTATTATTATTATTATTATTATTATTATTATTATTATTATTATTATTAATATTATTATATGACTGCGCGGCCTGTACGCATATAATTTCGATAAAGTATTGACAAGTTTATTGAGGTATTTGTTAAAAAATGGAAAAGTAAAAATGGAAAGAAAAGACTTCGGGCACAATTTTAATATGACCAATACAAAGGTTATATTCAGAAAATAACTGGGTTACAAATACACGTTTCCTTCGTTACGCACTTTCTCTCATTTCCTTTCAAGCATCCGCTGCCGTTGACGACGCAATGCGCAATCTCTCTCACATTTCATCAAGCGTCCACTCTCATTGACGACGCATTGCGCACTGCTATTCGGAGTCCCATACGCATTCCCCTCGCACAAAACATAGGACGCTGTATTAGATGCCCACTAGACACATTCACAACGAAAATATCCCAGACAAAAGGAACGTAAACACGGACGGCATGGCGCCGACTCAATGACGGCACGCTGCAGGCGCGGGTTGTCGGGTTATATGCTGCGCGATGCAGTCCAAGACGGTGCAATGACGATGCTGAAAGGAATGTCCGTCTTGTGCGTCTTCGCCGAGAAGAAAACATCCAAGTTGGCTTCTGTAGCTGCCTTCACCCTCGAAGGACCATTGTTTTTGAACGTCGAACCTGGCAGTACGAGATTTCGGGATTTTTGAAGAAGCATCTAAATATGTTGAAAGTTAAGGGCCCATTTTTGATTCCGAGTTCTTCTAAGGTGCTAGAATTTTAAATGGACAGAAATCCGGGTAGATGCTCTGCAATGAGCATTGATGTGGAGGATTTGTATTATTATTTGCCACAGGACGGACCTCTAAGGTGTGTGCAAGACTGCATCACTGTTGATAATGATGAATTGGCTTTTATTAATGCGTGTGGTATATCGGTTGCTAGTGTCTTGGAGCTGTTATCCTTTTACCTTAGTTCCACTTTCGTCTGTTGGCAAGGCAGTATATGCATCCAGAAGTCAGGGGTATGAATTGGGTCGCAGGTCGCTCCTGTGCTCAGCGACACTTTTCTGTCCAAAGTTGACACCGCATTGAAGCCAGGTTTGGATGCCTTCGGTATAGTAGCGGTTCGCTACGTTGATGACTACCTTATTTTTTTGGATAAGGATGGTTTTGATAGTTTGGCGCAAGATGTGTTACGAATGTTCAAAGAGCAAGGTCACGGCCGGTCTTTTAGGTATGAGTTTTCTAAAGATCAACATATACAGTTTCTGGAGTTGGACCTGTGCTTTGAAGACAATAACGTGTGTTGGAACTACAGCACCAGGTCAGGGAAGCCTCTGCTTAGCTTTGAATCGGACCACTCGAGGTTGGTAAAGGATGGGTTGGCGGTCGCATGCATCAAGTCCGCATTACGTAAATCTTGGCATCACCATGTTGAAGATGCATTTTCACAACAAATTTCGAAGTTGTTGGCGGCAGGCTTTCAAACTGTTCATCTTGCTCCTCTGTCAGAACGTGTTTTAACACGTTGGAGGAAGTGCAAAACGGGGCACGTTGATGTTGGTGTGGCGACGCGGCGAAAGAAGGTGGCTGCCATACCTTACCTCCATGGCGTTTCGCACCGACTCAAGAAACTAGAGGTACGACGTTGACGTTGTATTTACAGCGAGAAACAAGATAGGAGGCTTGTGAGCCAGAGCTAGAAAGGGGCTCGACAATGTAGCTCGTGATAGTTTTCGTTGGGCAGTGTCACATAAGAAAAGGTTCACCACCTGCAGAAAGAATGTGATTTATCGCATTCCGCTCAATTGTGGCCGGTGCTACTACTGGCAGACAGGCAGATGTCTAAATGTGCGCCTCACGGAGCACTCTAATTCTCTGGGAGGGAAGGCGAGTTCTAATCTGGCGCTACATGTGCAATCCCGAGAGTGTAAGTCGGAGCATGACCCGTCCCTTTGTGCGCCTGGTTTCAGTAATACAGGTGTAGTTTACAGCAATGGTAAACAACTCTGTCGAGAGTTGGTTGAAGCATATTACATTACTGAGGCTAAGGACAAGTGTGTGGTTAAGACATCGGTTAGCCTTCATTGTAAGGTATTCGCTCTTTTAGAAAAGTCGCTAGTTAGGCCTGGACTTTGATTTGGCTTTGAATTTTCTTTTTCATCTTAATTTCCTGCCATTCCATCGGTTGAGTTGTGCGCGTGCTTTTCGGAAGGAGTCTTCGTTGTTTTCTTCCTTTCAATAAACATTCACTTGGTAGTCCAGCTTTGTCCTGTCCTCTTCTTCCTGTGTCTCGTCATTTGGCTGGTTAAATATGAACCCTTACCAACTTGCCCAGTCGGAACCATGGTTGGACCCAAGGTAGTCAGGTCCACGAATAACGGCCAGACACGCTAGAGGAGATATAGAAGCATTAGAAATCTGGCGCTACATATCCTGCCATGTAAAGCGAAGAGAAGATAACCGATGGTCGCTTAGGGTAACAAATTGGATTCCAAGGTAAGGAAAGCGTAGCAGGGGGCGGCAGAAAGTTAGGTGGGCGGATGAGGTTAAGAAGTGCAGCTAGAGCAGAACCGGGTTAAGGGGAGAATAATGGGAGAGGCTTCCGCCTTGCAGTGGTTATAGTCAGGCTGCTGCTGATGATGATGAAATCTGGCAATCGAACTGCCGTGGCTTCCGTAGGAAGCAGTGTGATTTAAAATATTATAGGCAAAGGGTTCTCGTCAAGCCATTTATTATAGCGCTGCAGGAAACTGGCTGCTCTCCTAGCCTTTCAGGGCATGTTGCGCATTCGAGTCAGACAGAGGGGAAAGCGGGAACCCTGGTAGAAAAAACGGGGACGGCGATTCAACACCCGGCGTTCAACACAGATATGGAGCATGTGCTAATCGAGGTCATACCGGTCAAGAGAGCTAAGGAGAACATAGTCGTCCCTAATGTGTACAGCCCGCCAAGGCAAAGGAAGCTAACTGAGCTACTATTCAAAGACGCAAGAAAGGTAGCCAGGGATAACGGTCTGGTCGTGTTAGGAGACTTCAACGCAAACACAAGAGCTGGGGATATGTAGGAGAAACCACGAAGGGCAAGAACCTGGCACAAGCTTCTGCACAAGCGGACATGGATCTCGTAACGGATTTTACGAAACCGACTAAACTGGGCGACAGGGTCAGCAAGGATACATGCCCAGACCTCGCTTTTATAAAGAATATAAAGGATGTTTCTTGAGAAAACCCGAACCAGAGCCCTGGCAGTGATCACTTCATTCTTGTGATATCGTTGTCCACTGCGAGAGTCAGAATAAAGTTAATAGTGAAAATAACTGGCTGGAATGCGTTTAAAGAACATTGCGACAAGGAACCAGTTCAATCTATTGGGGAATGGAGCAAGGGACTCCGCAAGGCGTACGAAAGAGTCACAGAGGCGTGAAAAGGACGAACGCAGTCCCTGAAATTTATAACCATCTACTACACTTATGGGAAGCTCGTAGGAGTATGACTAAGAGTTGGAAGAGACCGAAGGGCAACAGCAAGCTCCAACTGAAGCTTTCCGAGGTCACCGCTGAGGCAGAGCAGTATGCGCAAGAGCTCCCTAAACAAAACTGGAGACAATTGTGCGACCCTCAAAGGAACTCTAGGGACGGCCAAGACTTGTGCGTTGCTTAGCAATCTCATCGACCTGGCCAAGTCTAAAGGCCCGTTCACACTTGCGACTAGCAGCGGTCGCGCGACCGTTTTGGTCGAAAAGCGACAGTCGCAAATGGTCGCATCGGTCGAAAAGCGACTGCCGCGGGCCGATCGGGCACTACTCGAATTTTCAGTCGCGCGACTACTAGTCGCAAACCATTTCACCAATCAGCGAGGTCCCGGAGTACTCGATCGAGCACCTTTTCAATGCAATTAATGAATACCCCTACCTTTTCAACAAACGGCACCCGGAATTCAAATGCAGGGAGATAGGATATGGCCTGGGAGGAGATTGGAAAGTCCGGTAAGTACCATGAACTTTTGAGAAATGGGTTTTTCACGCAGCTGCAACATTTTATATTGACAACACGGTGATTGACATCGTCTATTCGTCGTCGGCGTTCTCCTAGAAACACGAGAGCGCAGCATGCGTACCGGCTCTCCTGAAAAAGCCGAAGTGTCTGGCAGGCGGCAGCTACCGACGTTCACTGTCATCGCCCAGCAGCTCTCCTACTTCCAACTCGTTCGGAACGAGAACAGAACGAGAAGGCGACTGTCGCAAGTGTGAACATCACATCACCGAATCGCACACAAATATCTGAGGGACAACGAGGAGTTGCTAGACGATCTGAAACGGTAAGGGGGGAGGTGCACATCCCCGCTGCACAGAAGTGTATCGAGGAATTGAAAATGAGATACTCGACCGCCCAATCACGAATTACAAGGCGTACGCGGCGCTAGAATGGCTGTCAAGAAGTTGGCGGCGGGAGCAAACCCGACACGCCATTATACGAAATCTTGGGGGGGGGCAACAGATTGGGAGCAGATTGGGTCATTCAAACACAAAATTTTTAAATGACCACTGGGAGGCAAAGATATTGCAGGAGAAGTGGCGGCATGCAGAAATCATCACCATTCCCAAGCCAGGCAAGAAGCCATGTTTGGAGAATCTGAGGCCTATCTCACTTACCTCATGCCTAGGGAAAATGTATGAAAGGATCGTTATGATCAGACTTCAGAACTATTTGGAAGGGAAAATCTCATGGCACATACAATATTTGGTTTCCGGTTCGACAATGTTAGTCATGATGTTAGTCAGACCATACTATCCGGTCTGAGCAATCAACATTGCGGGCGAAAAATTCTTGGACGTGCCAAGGCGTTCCTTACGGATAGGACCACGACTATAGGGATCGGCGACTTGCCATCGGACAAGATCAGGATGCCTAACAAGGGTACGCCTCAAGGATATTGTGTAATCTCGCCCCTTCTCTTCAACGTCGCTATGGTTAGTTTGGCGGAAAACGTAAACGCTATAGACGGAATTCGGCACGCAATGTACACCGATGACATAACGATTTGGACGACGGAGGGCTCGCTAGGTCTCAAGGAGGAGAGGCTACACGCAGCCGCCGACTGTGTCGACAGCTACGCAAGGGCTAGGGGTCTTTCGTGTTCGCCCGAAAAATCTTAAATTCTCGTAATATATAAGCCGCCATACGACAGTAAAATTCACCTCACCGTTATGCAAGCTGGTGCTCGCACACCAGAAGTGCATGTCCTTAGATTGTTGGGATTGCGGATTCAGTCCTATCAGAGGTCGGACCGCGTGATCCCATTGCTACTGAATCTGCGGCCCAGATAGCGACGATGATTAGGCGAGTGACGTATAGAAGAAAGGAGATGAAGGAGGAAGAGAGGCTCAATTTAGAGTGGCCGCTTCTCGCAAACAGAGCCACGTACAGTCTTCCCTATCAACGTCTGAGCTAGACGGAGAAAGAGCAAGTGAAAGCGATCCTCAGGAAGGCGAAAAGACAGCGCTGGGGTGGCCAATACAAACCGCAAACGAGAATGGAATGGCCCTTGGCTTAACAAACGCATACGAAGAGCATCGGGTCTCCGAAAATGAGGCTATAAGGCACTACGGCGGCATGTCCTTTTCTCCGAAGACTGGGCTAACGTTGCCGCATACTGGAGATTGAACGGACGATAGACATACCAGACGCAATCCGGTCTATGTTTGTAGTAGCGTCAATTCCCGAAAAAAGGCAGCCTTTTCTTCATGAGGGTAGGCATAGGGCCAGGGAAGAAGCCTTAGCGAAGACCTATCAGAAGAGGAACTCTGTCTATATAGATGCGGCGATGTACTCAAACGAAAGAGATGCGGTGGTGACGGTGATAGATTTAAAGCTAAAAGAGAAAATGAGCGCCTCGCTACGGAACTGCGCCATGTTTGATGCTGTGGAGGCCGCTATTGCTCAAGCGGTCGCTGAGGGCAATAGGTCCAGGTGTTCACTGGTAGTTGTGACCGATTCGTAAGCCGCTTGCCGAAGATTCACCAACGGCAGGATTGGAAAAAACGCGGCCACCATCTTGAAGGCTGGCGGGATAAGCGACGCAGCATAACTCGTACTTTGGGCTCTGGGCCACGTCGGTATTGCCAGGAACATCAAGGCCGATCTATAGCTTGAGGTTATGCAAACGGAGGGGCGTCAGAGGCCGAAGTGACCGAGGCAGGGACTCGTACCAACGCAGACATTTTGGTGCCCTAACGGGGACCAGAAGACGGTATCCTCCGCCCCGCATGGGAGCAGTTGGTGTCTTGGCGGCATCTACAAACAAATTGTTATCCATGCCTGTCTTTATACAGGAAGATACATCATACCATATACAGGGACACATTTCCCTGGTGTGGACAGAAACTGACAATTTATCATGGGCCTGCCAGAAAATTAATGCAGTGCCTATAATTACAACGCCACGTCGGAAGAGTGGAAGGCTGCTCTGCGCTCTTCAGTTTGGACTCGAAGGACCAGCTTTGGCTGACTGAACGGGCCAGCCGGGCAGCAAAGGCCGCAGGAGTCCTGGATTGAGGACCCACCCACGGGAGCTCAACACTATTTTTTGTTGCGAAAGAAATAGTGCTCGCAGTTTGAGCCGTCAGCGTGGCCCGGCGGTGACCACCATTGGCCTTTGACCTTTAGACGACCCCCGAAGACGACACGTAGACCAAAGCTGGCAGGAGCTGCCAACTTGGGTCTCTCATTTCGCAAGGGACGGTTATGTCAGAATCAACCTGCCAGGACCCTGGCATTTCGTTACCCGTCTAGGCCTAAGGCACATTCATACGGCTTGGTTAAAGCGGGGCTCTATATGTGGGCTGAGGAAGAAGTAGAAGAATTAGAAGAATGTTTGGTCACCCGCAGCTATTGCTTTCGCTCAATATTGGGTTCAGCAGCGTTGAACTCTTATAATTTTTTTCGTTATATAAAGTTTGCTCTCTCTCTCTCCAGGAGGAGGGAAGAGGGCCAGCTTGCCCATGCATATTAAGATCTGTAAGGGCTTCGAAGAAGGGTGTATCTAGATTGCGGAGTGCCTTGTTAGTGATGCGATCCGCCCCTGGGAATGATGTAATGCGGAACGTCAATGGTGCCCTATGTAACCTCGCCCAGGGAGATGTTCGCATCAAGATCGGGATTGGAAATTCCGGAGTAAGCATGGAGAGGTGTAGAGGGTCGGTGTATAGGGAGCGATCTAAGAAGGCCTTCAGGAATTCAGTATCGGTGAGCGGGGACTAGTGGAGGAGATGGGGGATATCCTTGCTCTGGGAATCTTTGCTGTGTGTATGGCGAAGCGGTATCCTCCGAAGCGACCAGGTGTCGCGAGGGCCCGCCTTCCGGTCCCAGGTCTGGCCCCATTGTTGTCGAAGAAGATAGGAAAAGTGCTCCTCCATTACCGACGCCAGCTAGGCCAAACATATACGCAGGCGGCGACTCTCTTTTCCGGTCTGCCAGCGGCGGTTGAGAGCATGATAGGCTTCCAAAACGTGTGTGCTGCTGCAGGAAGTGTGGATGTGGCAGTGTGGACATCCGCCGAACGGGTCTCGGTAGAGGCAGACAAGTCGGTGTTAGGAGCAAAGGAGGAAGTACAGAGACGAGTGGAGCAGAAGCGGTCCCAGTCAACAACATGAGTCAGATGAATAGGGTGGGAGCAAGGGAGGAGGGTGGGAAATTGGTGCACAGGATGTAGTGATCGCTACTGAAGGAGATCCCTTCATTAGTCTAGATTGGATTGGAAACATTAGTGGCGGGAGAAAAGTCGAGGTTGGTACGATGTTGAAAACTCGATCCAATCCTGGTCGGGTGAGCGAAGTCTGTAGCTACTAAGAGATACTTGTTCTGGAAAAAGTCAACAGTGAGTGGCAATTGCGAGTGTTTTGCGTGTAACACCAGCTCGTATCCCTAGTGAAAAATTCCGTATTGCGACAAACGGGTTTGAGCCGCTCCTGCATTATCCCGTATAAATTTCATACCGGTGTGATCAGTAGTGTATGAAGCTTAAACGGGTTTATATCGGACAGATCATGTCCAGTATGAATCTCAGTGCGGATGGTCCAGTCCGGTATAGAGTTAATACAGGGCAGACCATTTCCAGTATGCATCTTATACATGACATCCCAGTACTGTATAGATATGAAATTAGGGGGGACCAGTCCTGTATTGATCTCATAGACAGGGCGGGTCCTGTCCGGTTTAACAGAAGTCGGACAAATCCGATATGAATGAAACTGATACGGGACGGAGTATTTCCGCTTCTCAACACAATTCGGGCAGAGCGTGGAGCTCAACCAGGATGACCACGTCGGAACATGCCTTCGCGCTAAATAAGCATGAAACCATATTTATTATACGTTACAACTTTTCTGTATATGTGGAGTACGCGCTGTTTCGCAAATACCTAGAAGATATGAAGCCGTGGATGTGTGCGCCAGCAAGTACATACACGCATTGCGTTTTGCTTTTGCGTTTGCAGCAGTCGCTGCAGCTTGTACGATCTCGCGGTGCATCTTCATATCTGCGACTGAAGATTTGCCACCTTCAACGCGAAAGTGCAAGCAAGAACGTAGCGTTTCGTTAGCGAGGATAAAACACGCTCGAGAATAAATGAATCACATCGCTGACCATCGAAATATGCACAGGTCAGCCGGACATCGGCAGTCGCTTCCTCGAGTGTTTACGTATGCAAAACTTAATCAGAAGTAAATTCATTGACGTCGTGGCTCCGCTGGCAGCAGGTGATGCTAAGACAAGCAGTATTACAAGTGTTGGTGCACCGCATATATCTATATGTAGCAAAAATTGCATGCGTTCGAAGACGATGACAAAACACATCAGCACTAGTAAATTGTGACATTCTCAGGTTTGTCTGCAAGAAAGCAATACACAAACTAAAAAAGAGCAATGTCGACTATCGAAGTTCGAATCACATGTACCTTTTTTTTCTTTTCCTTTTTTTCGTTTCTTTTTCTTTATTTTTCTTTTTCAAATGCAGTGGTGTTATTTTATAGCTCTGCATACTTTTTCCAGCCTGGCGTCCAGTTTTTTTCTGAAAAAAGGCCCACGGACCATACAGGAATTTCCGGAATGAGAGCTCCGCGCGGTTTTATTTCGTTTCAGCCTGTATCAATTAATAAAAAACCGGACGAACGCTTCATTTCTGGAACTGATACCGGGCAGAGTATTCCGCTTCTGAGCAGAAGCCGGGCCGATCGACGAAGCTCAACCAGAATGACCATGCCGGACACGCCAGCGCACAAAATAAGCATGATACCAAACATATTGTTACGGGGTAGTTCAGCTTGTAGCAGAGGGCGGACACCGAAGACAAGGCTTTCAAACAGATGTTCTCTGTAGGCACCAGCCGAAGCTGTTGAACGTCGTCTTCTCTCAACCTCACGAGAGTCTTCTTCTTCTTTCCTTATGCGTATGCACCGCCTAATGTGACACTACCCCGCCGGCTGAAAAGCACCGTCCCGGTGCGTACTGCGTCCAAACCAGGGTCCATGTAGTACGATTTTAGGCGTACAACATGGACTGTCTCGGTGCGTGGTGTAGAGGCATGGCGGACGGGATGCAAGAGCGCAATTTCGTATGTCACTGGTGTCACTTGTCGTAAAATACGGTAGGGTCCTGTATACCGGGGCAAAAGTTTTTCCGAAAGGCCAACGCGGCGAGCTGGAGTCCAAAGCAGCACGAGAGAGCCGCAAGAATACTCGGTGTTGCGATGACAGGAATCATAGCGACGTTTCTGGGAGTGCTGAGAGGCTGCGAGTCGGTTGCGAGCAACAACACGGGCAGCATCAGCTCGGGCTATGGCGTCGCGAGCATATGAGCTGGCAGTGGTGACAGACGGGAGCAGGCTGTCAAAAGGAAGCAGAGGTTCACGGCCGTATAGAAGGTAGAAGGGGGAGTAGCAGGTAGTGTCGTGACGCGACGAATTGTAAGCGAATGTCACAAATGGCAGCGTTATGTCCCAGTCACGCTGGTCATCAGAAACGTACATAGACAACATGTCAGTCAGTGTCCGGTTAAGGCATTCGGTAAGCCCGTTCGTTTGTGGATAGCAGGCAGTCGTGAAAGAATGACGAACGTTGCACAGCCGTAAGATCTCGTCGACTATACGAACCAGAAAGCAACGGCCCCGGTCGGTGAGCAGTTGGCGGGGAGCTCCATGGACGAGTATAACGTCGTTGAGGATGAAAGCAACGACATCAGTTGCACAACTGGTTGGTATTGCTCGTGTGACCGCGTAGCGTGTGGTGTAATCAGTGGCCACGGCAATCCATTTGTTTCCCGATGCGGACAGTGGTAAAGGCCCTAGAAGATCCAGACCCACTCGAGAAAATGGGTCTATGGCGTTGACAGCGGTCACAAGCAGCTACGTAGCGGCGGACTGCGCGATATAGGCCTGGCCAAAAGAACCGACGACGCACACTGTCGTATGTGCGAGAGACGCCTAGATGACCCGCTGTAGGAACGTCGTGAATCTGTTGAAGGACGGCTGAGCGTAGGTGCTGAGGGACTACTAGCAGAAGGTCGGGGCCATCAGGTCGCATGTTGTGCCGGTATAAGGTACCGTCGTGGAGCACAAACAAACAAACGGAAGGGTCATGGCGATCGGCGCTGAGGCGACTGATAATTTCGCGAAGCTGAGGGTCCTGGCATTGCTCATGGCGAATGTTGGAGAAATCAGAAATAGAGAGCACGCAAGCGTCATTGTCACATTCAGGTTGGCTTGGCGGGTCGACTGGATGACGGGACAGGCAATCGGCGTCTCGATGCAACTGGCCAGACTTATAAACTACTGAAAAATTGTAGTCCTGAAGGCGCAAGGCCCAACGTCCAAGGCGGCCAGTAGGGTCTTTGAGTGTAGAAAGCCAACACAGTGCGTGGTCGTGAGTGACTACTGTGAATGGCCGCCCATACAAGTAAGGACGGAACTTTGTAATCGCCCAAACTAGGGCTAAGCACTCACGTTCAGTGATGGAATAATTTTGTTCGGCCGCAGAGAGGAGTCGGCTGGCATAGGCGATGACGCGAGGTAACCCGAGCTGACGCTGTGCGAGAACGGCACCAATTCCATGACCACTTGCGTCAGTGCGTACTTCTGTGGGCGCTGACGAATTGAAGTGAGCCAACACTGGCGGGCCGGTGAGGTGGGCAATAAGAGCGACGAAGGCGGCCGATTGTTCGTGGCGCCAGGTAAAGAAGACCTCTTTTTTCAGAAGCTGCGTGAGCGGACGGGCTATTTCTGCGAAGTTTGGTACAAATCGCCGGAAATATGAGCAAAGTCCGAGGAAGCTACGCACGTCGCTGGTAGATTTCGGTTTAGGGAAATCCCTTACAGCGCGAATTTTGTCGGGGTCCGGTTGGATGCCACGAGTGTTGACTAAATGTCCTAGGACCTTGAGTTCCCGGCGACCAAAGGTACACTTCTTGGAGTTCAACTGAAGGCCAGCTCGTCGGAAGACGCCAAGAATAGCCGAAACACGATGGAGGTGGCCTTCAAAGGTTGATGAAAATACTATGACGTCATCGAGGTAGCACAGACATGTGGTCCATTTGAGCCCGCGTAATAGGGAGTCCATCATACGCTCGAATGTCGCAGGGGCATTACATAAGCCGAAAGGCATCACCTTGAATTGGTAGAGGCCATCCGGGGTGACAAAAGCCGTCTTTTCACGATATCTTTCGTCAACAGAGATCTGCCAATATCCAGAACGGAGATCGATGGAGGAGAAGTAGTTAACACCATGCAGGCAGTCGAGAGCGTCATCGATCCTTGGAAGAGGGTACACGTCTTTCTTTGTTATCTTGTTTAAGTGTCGATAACCAACGCAAAACCTCCAGCTGTTGTCTTTCTTTTTGACGAGTACTACCGGAGACGCCCAGGGGCTGCTCGACGGCTCAATAATGTTGCTTGCCAACATTTTCTCTACTTCTTCCTGAATGATCCTGCGTTCGGAAAGAGCAACTCTGTAAGGCCGTCGATGAATAGGTCGGGCATCTCCAGTATCAATACGATGTGTGACGACGGACGTTTGGCCCAGGGATCCGTGACCGAAATCAAAAATGTCGCTGTATGACCACAAAAGGCCGGCAAGGGCGCTGGCATATTCGGGACGCAGTTCAGAGGCAACCATGGCTGAGATGCGGTCCTTCGGACTATGTGATGGGACAGGTTGTGCAGGTACGTCGGCATGACGGTCGGACAGCACTGCAGAAATAGTAAAGCTGGACAAAGGCGAAAGCTCGGCAAGGAAAATGCCCTCCGGGAGAACTTGTGAAGACATGCTGAAGTTGAGTACGGCAATGTAGGTGAGGTTATTCTCGACGTGTACAATGTTATGAGGTAGGACGATCTCGCGCTGTAGAGTGACGTCGGTGATGGGGTTGACAACGTAGTCGCCGTCAGGAAGGGAGGGAAAAGGTGACATGGGCACGTATACTGTCGCCTTGGGAGGCAGGCGAATAAATGTACTGGAGCGGAGGCGAAGCTGGGATTGGTCAGCACTGGGGTCATGAACACAATAGGGCAGGGCTAGGCGCAGAAGTCCGGAGGAACAGTCAATAAGAGCGGAATGGGCTGTTAAAAAGTCTAGGCCTAAAATCACGTCTTGAGGATAAGTAGTAAGGACGGCGAAGAGCACAGGGACGTGGTGGCCGGCGATGCTAACGCGTGCAGTGCACATTCCGATGATGGCAGCAGTGTTTCCATCAGCAACAGGAACTGTAGAGGTGTTAGCGGGCGTAAGAACTTTTTTGAGGCACTGGCGGAACGACGAACTAAGAACTGAAATATGGGCTCCAGTGTCAATGAGAGCGGGCACAGGGACTCGATCTACGAGGACATTGGTCAGGTTGCGGCGTGGTGCGATGGTCGAAACACAGTTGGCTGTCCGGGTTGGTAACGCAGCGTCACGTTCGGGCGCGGCGTTCCCTAGTTTCCCGAGTAGGTGCCTTGGTACGTTGGGGACAAGCTGCGGCGACGAGTAGGTGATCGGGAATGATGGGCTTGAGGCGATGGAGAACGGCTAGGACGACGGTCTTGCTCTGTGTTCTCAGTACGAAGATGTGCTGGGGTGACAGAAACGCGTTGTGGTGCATAATAGTTATGGCGGACAGGGCTGTAATAGGGTTGAGAGGGGGAGCCGGACGGCTGCGGCAATAGCGGGACGTATGGCCAGCTCGACAGCAGACGAAGCAAATAGGCCTATCGTCAGATGCGCGCCACTCCGCAGGATTGCGGGTAGTGTAGCGCGGTGTGTAGGGCGGGGTTGTGGCAGCAGCAGCAACCACTGGGATTGGCTGTGGTTCAGGGGGTGGTAGGGCAGGATTTGAAGCGTTGCCTGTGCAGGAGGTGACGTATGTGTAACAGGAGTCAAGGCCTCGATTTCTCTGCGGACGATGGTAGTGAGGTTATTCTGACTTGAAGGCTGCTGTAACGCGGGTAAGTCGTCACTTGAGGATGTAGTCGCCGTGTTGGGAAGGCGCTGAAACCGATGGACGATGCGGCGCTGCTTCGCCTGTTCGAAACGGCGACAGACTTGCAGGACTGAGTCCACCGTAGAGCAGTCTTTGCAGAGAAGTATATTGAATGCGTCATCAGCGATACCCTTAAGTATATGGCCCACTTTATCATCTTCGGTCGTAGAGGTATTCATAGAGGTACTTTCGACACAATGCGAGAACGTCCTGTATGTAGGCCAGGTATGACTCGGTTGACGATTGAGCCCGAGTAGCCAGGTCTTTTTTGGCTGCCAGAGCTCGCCAAATTGGTTTGCCGAATAAGTCCTGCAGTTTTTGTTTGCAGATGTCCCACGTAGGCATCTCCTGTTCGTGATTGGTAAACCAGGTCTTCGCCATTCCCGCCAGTTAGAAGATGATATTTGCAAGCATTATGCTAGCATCCCAGCGGTTATTCTTGCTGCACCTTTCATATCCGTCGAGCCAATCTTCAACGTGCTTGTTGTCTTCGCCATTAAAGATAGGCGGATGAGGGATTTTGGTTAAAACCATGGGGGCAGCTGGAGTTTCCGTAGCGGGTGATGCGTCCTGGGATGCCATGCTTACTGTGGTAGTCGGTGGGGTGAGCTCAGGGAGATGACGTCCACTGCGTAAATCCAGGTTTTTGGCGCGAAAGTACGAGGAGCTGTGGCAAGGAGAATCGAAAGTACCTCCACCAAGGTGTTACGGGGTAGTTCAGCTTGTAGCAGAGGGCGGGCACCGAAGGCAAGGCTTTCAAACAGATGTTCTCTGTAGGCACCAGCCGAACCTGTTGAACGTCGTCTTCTCTCAACCTCACGAGAGTCTTCTTCTTCTTTCCTTATGCGCATGCACCGCCTAATGTGACAATATTATACAACTATTCGGTATATAAAGAGCACGCTTCGTTTCCCAAATACCTCGAAAATACGAAGCCGTCAAAGTGTGCGCTAGCAAGCATACACGAGAGTCGCGTCGCTTTTGCGTGTACCACAGTCGCTGCAGCTCGTACGACCTTGCGTTGCGTCTTCATAGCTACGACTGAAGATCTGCCGCCTTCAACGCGAAAGTGGAACCACGAACGTATCGTTTCCCTAGCGATTCTGAAAAACAGTTCGAAAAAAAAAAACATCGCTGACCATCGAAAGATGCGCCGATAGCCGCACACCGGGCGACGCGTTCTCGAATGTTTACATAATGAAACCGCTCAGTCGGAAGTTAATTCAATGACATCGATGCTCCGCTGGTAGCACGTGAAGCTAAAACACCCACTATTGCAAGTATTAGTGCACCGGATATCTCTGTATGTAGGAAAACGTTCAAGCGTTCGTAGACGCTGAAAAACACATCAGCACTAGTACATTATGATATCTGGAGGTTTGCCTTCAATAAAGCGACGCATTATAAAGATACGGCACATTTGTGAACCCTCGTGACAGCCTGGAAAATATACTGAATAATAACGACTGTAACCATTGCCGCGGAAAGAAAGCTAGGCCCATGGCGGCCGAGACACATAGCCATGTTCACGAGAGCTTATTTATGCAACACGGTGGTTTACCCGGCGCTACTATGCTCAGCCAGAGTGACCACAATCGACAGGGGCTCCGTGGGCAGGCTACACAGATCATGGGCAGTCTTCTTTGGCGCTCTACGGCAGAGCCCATGCGCCCAAGCAATCTCTTCTGGAGCATGGAGAACCATAAACCATGGGGCATGGAAAACCATAGAACTTAAACTTGTAGTCCAAAGGCTCATATTCTTTCGAAACTAAAAGGATAATTTTCTTCGCGCGGCCACTCAGTATCTAGGCTCGGCGCACTTAGCCCCTTGGTTGGCCACAACTAAGCCAATAGGTCACGGCATGAGAGCCACAGCCTTCTACAAAGAGGTAGCGCAGTCCCTGGCGCTGCTGCAAGGGCTTTTTTCTTGGGAGTACCAGCTCGCAGCAAAACCGAGAAAGCTTTACTGGGACTTGCTGGCACAATTTCTGCAACCTCCAGTATATCGGCAACCACCCATAAGGGTGGCCAAGACTGATCTCCTCAAGCGAGTCAGGAGGCTGCTCGTTCCAACAGGTTCCAGGGATTTCTTCTTCCGTTTCCACACCGGAGTTTTGCCCGTGAAAGCCCGTCAGGAAAAGCGGGGTTTCTTCCTAGCATGGGGCGCAAACTGTCTCCTGTGTGGCCGGCGGGAGACCGCTCAACAAGTCTTTATGGAATTCAACACGGCGCACATCTTCTGGGACGAAGTGCGGGGATTTTTCGCCATGGAGTTGGAAGTCACATGGCCAGGGCTCTTGTGTCTCGGCGCACCTTGTGATCGTCCAGAGCTTCGAGAAATTGTGATAGTGCTTGCGTTGCATGCCCTCTGGCGTGCGCGCGTGGATGTGGTGGAGTGTGTGCGTTGGCCGAAACCAGCGTGGCGGCACCTAGTGGACAAAACATAGTGGACAGGGGGCGCACTAGAGTCCTCTGGCTCCGACGAAAGCCTGCAGGAGGAACTACAGCAAGGCTTCAGCGCTGTGATGGTCTTCAAGATACGCCAGTACGAACGGTTTTGGTGCCGCTGATGCTTTACGCAGCATTGCCGAAGTGGGGTTTTTTTTCCTTTCCTCTAGTGTTCCCCCTTTGTCTTTCAGTGGCGCATTTCAGGCTTATATGTTAAACTTTTTCTGACCCTTTCTTACCAGACCCCCCGTTATAATTCTCTATTGTGTATTAATCTCGCCTCACGTTTCTAATGGCCGACGTCAGTATGAAAAGCAATCAAGGCACTCGGATATTGGTTGAGTTGCAGCCTTGTACATATAAATGTAAATAAAGGTTTTTTGTCACTGAAAAATAAAACCGCCGTAGAGTAGTGGTTAAGGTGCCTGTCTGAAGACCATGAGGACCGAGGTTCGGTTCCACATATGGCTGTAAAAGTTTTTTTTGTTTTTATTTTATTTATTATTTTAAATGTAGTCGTGTTATTTTATATTGTTGCAAGCTTTTTCCACCCTGGCGACGCGTTTCTTTCCGGAAACGAGGGCCATCAACCATACAGGGCATTCCGGTATCAGAGCGCCGTGCGGTTTCATTCTGGACGTTCCAGGCAGTACAGGAATTTCCTGAAATAGCGCACATTCCTAAATCCCAGATCCTGTACAGTAAACCTGTATACAATTTCCTGTACGAATTTTATACAGGATTTTTCAGTAGGGATGGTGGGCATTAAAGTCTCGTACAACGACAAGGGCATGGCGGCCAGCGCAGAAGAGCGCTTTACAAAGGACGAGAAGGAGAGGGGCTGAAGGGGATTTGGAGAGCTGTACACACTGAAACCACATAACCTTACCTCAGTGCAACAACGGGGAAGGACTGCGAGGAGGATTTGGGCACAGTCCGAAGCGTCAAGCCGGCGCAGCCCTGCAGCAAGGTTGCAGTGGACTAGGGTAGCAACATTTGGATGGGTAAGCAGAATGTTCATTTGGGCAAGTTGGTAGACGTTCATAATTTAAAACAGCGCTAGCATTGATAGACAAGAACGAAAAAGCCACGGGACGAGCGCTCGTCTCGTGTCTTTCTCGTTCTTGTCTATCAATGCTAGCGCTGTTTTACAATTTGGATGGGTCTCAGAGGGATGAAATGAGGTATCATCACGCAACATAGCGGGTGTTAAGGGATTCTGGAGTGCTAGAATGGAAAGCAGAGTGTCGGAAAGGATGTTCTGGAGGTGGAGCTGCAGGGTGCATAATTTCCCGCGGAACCCCCTAGCAAACTTATAATATTGCTGCCAGTGTGAAGAAGCGAAGGAAGAGAAGCAGAAGACGACGAAGTTCCCGTTTCGCGATCGCACCGTTTTTCCCTTGACTTCGCCAATACCGGGCTCTCTGCGCTGCTGGCTTTGTGGCCTTCACATTACTTTTTGCAACGTGACATCTGTTGGAGAGGTGCGGGGTAGATCATTCATGTACCGGACACCCCTTTCAAGCCGCCAATGCAGCCATGGACGCACTCCCAGGATAGAAACGCCTGTTCACCAGGGCGACCGGCGACTACGCGACCTATCTCCCGAATTCGGTCCGCTTCCTGATCTACGGTCCACAAATGCACAGACTATCACTATGAGCACACAAGATTCCTGCCAATGTCCTGCTTCACCAGCGAGACCCCCTCGTTTTCATGGTCTTCCCCATGAATACGCCGAGGACTGGCAGGACCAGTTCGACCGGGTGGCCACCTTTAATGCCTGGGAGGCGAAAGTGAAGATGCGCCATGTCTACTTTGCCCTGGAGGACTCGGCGAGGACCTGGTACGTCAATCATGAATCTCACCTGCAAACATGGGGCACATTCAAAGAAGAATTTCTTCAGGCGTTTATAAGCACATTTCGTAAAGAAAAGGCTGATAATCTTCTACTTCAGAATCTCATCCAGCATCCGAACAAAAGCGTGATGGTGTACGCGGAGGAAATTAAGCTCTTGTTCCGCCGCGCAGAACCGAACATGTCAGAAGAGCGGAATGTGCGATTATTGATGAGAAGTGCGAAAGGACAGCTCTTCACCGGCCTCGTTCGCAGTCCGCCAGTGACCGTAGATGCTTTTGTCACGGAAGGCACTTCCATCGAGAGAGCGCTTGACATGCGGGCAAGGAAGTACGAGCGCAAGACAGTGTCGATGCTGTCCACATGTGCTCAGAGGTCCACCGCGTCATCAGAAGACTCACTGCGTGAGACCATTCGAGCCATTGTGCGCGAAGAACTGGCGAAACTCTTTCCTACGCCGGCGCAGCCGCAAGTTACATCGATCACCGATGTTGTTCAAGAAGAAGTTCAACAAGCTTTGGGTGCTGCGCCGCTTCTTGCAAGCCCTCCACAACCACCTACAATGAGTTACGCCACCGTCGCAAGCCGTTTTCTGCCGCCTGCAATACCCCGTTGCGAAGCGCCAGCGCCTACGCCCAAATGCCACTTCCACCTTCCCAGCCGACGTTCCTCCAGCGAACCAGGCATCGCCCAACTGACATCTGCGAACCGCGGACTACCGGACGCTGTGCTACCATTGTGGCGACGCTGGGCATGTCTGGCGTCGTTGCCCGTACAAAGAGATGGGTCTTCACGGGTTCCCCTTCGGTGCTCGCTGTCCGCAGCCGGGAGAGCGCCCACGGGAAATTTCCGACTACCTTTCTAACCCACACTCAGTTCAGCGCCATCGATCACCTTCGCCCCGCCGCTACGATTCCTCCGAGCCGCGGGTACAGTCTAGAAATCCCCGTAGGGAAAGCTAGACTCAGCAGCCTCTGGAGGTGTGGCTGCTCGACGACGAAATGTACAAGACTCTCCAACAACGCAAACCACTTCGTCGACCCCGAACAGCTCAGAGACATCGATGACGATTACCGAGCCGCCCAAGTTAACGGCAAGCCGACAACCCGACCAATTACACGGCCGGACTCCTTCTCTACTAAACCGCACCTCTTCGACGCACCGGAGCAGAGACCGAACACCTCGACATTACCGCAGCGAGACGTCACCGCCAGCCGATTTAAACCTTTCAGTTGATGTCATTGCCGTGACCGCTTTGGTGGATACTGGGGCCGATTATTCCATACTGAGTGGATCATTCGCGGCGGCACTCATGAAGGTTACGACAGCTTGGGACGGCCCTCAGATACGTACCGCTGGATGACATTTGATTACACCTAACGAAACGTGCACAGCGCGAGTCACAGTTCAAGGGCGAACCTTCCCGGCAAAGTTTGTTGTGCTAGCGGATTCCTCCAGAGACGTTATACTCGGTACGGACTTCCTGGCAGAAAACGGCACCATCGTCGACCTGCAGTCTTAGTCGGTTCAGTTTTCGACAGAGAATGCCCTCGAAGTTAACTGTGTTCTGCCGGCGCCGCTCCACATTCTCCACGAGCACGTAGCTGTTCCTCCCCGCTCCAGTGTAATGGTGACCGTCGGTGCGCACACCCTCCGGGGAGTGGAAGGTGTCGTCGAGAGTAAACCGCCTGTGCTTCTCCACCGCGGCGTTGCTGTTACTCGGGCTGTTGTCATCCTCGAAGATGGCAAAGTCGACTTCATCATCACCATCATCAGCCTGACTATACCCACTGCAGGGCGAAGGCCTCGCCCATTTTTCTCCAATTAACTCCTACGCTTTCCTTCCCTTGGAATCCAGTTTGTTACCCTAAGCGACCATCAGTTATCCTCTCTTCGCACTACGTGCCCCGCCCATGCCCATTTCTTCTACCGCCCCCTCCTACGCTTTCCTTCCCTTCGAATCCAGTTTGTTACCCTCAGCGACCATCAGTTATCCTCTCTTCGCACTACGTGCCCCGCCCATGCCCATTTCTTCTTCTTGATTTCCACTAGAATGTCGGTAACTTTTGTTATTCCTCTGACCCAGTCTACACCCTTCCTTTCATTTATCATTTATCATTTATCATTTCATAGCCCTCTGCGTTGTGCTCAACTTAAGTAGAACCCTCTTTGTTAGCCTCCATGTTTCAGACCCATAGGTGAGTACAGGTAAGATGCAACTGTTGTATACTTTCCTATTGAGCGATACCGATAAGCTGCTACTCATAATCTGCGAGTGCTTGCCAAATGCGCTCCTTGCAAATCTTATTCTTCTTGTTATTTCCTTTTCATGGCCCGGATTTGTGGTTACTACCTGTCCTAAGTAGACATATTCGCCTACTACTTCCAGTACTTCGCTACCTAATATAAACTGCTGTTCCTTCCCGAGGCTGTTGAACATTACCTTAGTATTCTGCATATTGATTTTCAAGCCTACCTTTCTACTTTTCCTGTCTAGGTCATCAATCATTATTTGCAGTTAATCCCCCGAGTTGCTTAGCAAGCCAATGCCATCAGCAAATCGCAGATTACGGAGGTATTCTCCATCTACCCTTATCACGAATTGCTCTCATTCCAGGTCTCTGTATACTTCCTTTAAGCAAGCTGGGAATAGTTCTGGGGAGATCGTGTCTCCTTGACTAACGCCTTTCTTTATGGAAATTTTGTTACTTAATTTACTTACTTTCTTTACTTACTTGCTTACTAAGTCGACTTCTCACCAATTTCACTAACGAACACAGATATCTCAATAAGGGAACAACGGTCGCTTATATTGATGCTATCGCTGAAATTAGGCGCGTGCACAGTTTAACCTGTGATTCTCGACCGGAACAAGAAGTTGCCGACCGAAAGTACGACCTCATTCCGGCACTACCACAGACGGAGCATGATATCCTGAGGTACCTTCTCAATCGCTACAGAACTGTGCATCGCTGCCGCGCGTCGGTCGTATGCACCTTGTAAAACATCGTATTATTACGGACGATACAGTACAACCACTCCGACAGTCACGCTATAGTGTCTCGTCTAAAGAATGTGCCGCAGTTACCACTCAAGTTAAGGAAATGCTTGATAACGACGCCATTCGACCATCTCAGAGCCCCTGAGCGGCACCTGTCGTCCTTGTCAAGAATAAAGACGGCCCACTACGGTTCTGTGTTGACCACCGACAATTGAACAAGATAACTAATAAGAATGTTTACCCCCTGCCCAGAATCGATGGCACTTTAGATCGTTTATGCAACACCAAGTATTTCCCTTCCATGGACCAAAATCTGGGTACTGGCAAATCGAGGTAGACGAGAGGAACCGCGAGAAGACTGCATTTATCACTCCAGACGGGCTGTACGAGTTTCAGGTTATATCATCCGGCCTTTGCTCTGCGCTAGCGACTTTTGAAAGGCTTGTGGGCAGCACCCTCGTGGATCTGAAATAGCAGACTTGTCTTCTATACCTGGACGATGCGATCATCTTCGCCCCACGTTTTTCAGAGCACGTTCGTCGCCTTGAGGCGGTACTGCAAGCTATAGAGTCCTGCGGCCTTACATTAAAGGCAGAAAAATGTTATTTTGCCTACGAAGAATTGAAATTCATAGACCACGTCGTCAACAAGGAAGGGGTCCTTCCTGATCTCCGAGAAAACTGTTGTCATCGCAAATTTCCCACCGCCACGAGACCAGAAGGTACTTCGGCGCTTCCTCGGGTTATGTGCGTACTACCGTCGCTTTGTGCCAAATTTCTTCAAAATCGCCGCGCCCCTTACGTATCTCACCAAAGCAGAGGTACAGTTCCAATGGGAAACACCGCAGCAGCAGGCATTTCAGGACCTTCAACGCCGCCTTCAGTCACCGCCAGGTCTGGCGCACTTTGATGAGCACGCTGATACGGAGGTACATACCGATGCGAGTAATTTTGGTTTGGGCTCTATTCTAGTTCATGTCCAGAAGGGTCAACAACGTGTACTGGAGTACGCAAGTCGTTCCTTGTCGAAGACTGAGGGCAATTATTCTGTCATTGAAAAAGAGTGTCTCGTCATCGTGTGGGCAATTATGAAGTTAAGACCATACCTGTGCGGGAGACCTTTCAAAGTAGGGACGGATCATCAAGCACTTTCCTGGCTAGCCAGTACCAAGAATCCGTCAGGGCGCCTTGCGCGATGAAGTCTCCGTCTACAAGAATATGACATCTTGAAGCCTACAAGAATATCACCTGAAGAATATGACGCCTTCTTGCACGGTGATAATATTGAGTTTGAAATTTCCTTTTTTCTTCTCATTGTTGATGGTACTGTCTCCTTCCTTCGCCGAATGAGTGGCTCAAATGCGACACACTACATTAAAAAAACTCGTTTAATTACAATGTGTTAAGCAGATGAAGAGTACAGCACAATCAAACAGAAAGCAGAAGAGGAACACTGAGTTTGGATGGTTCGTTGTCCCAAGCAAGCGTACGTTAGAACTTTCGTGTTCTCCCTTGCTCGGGCCGCAATTCCCGGGCAATACCCCACAAGTCGCAGTTCGCGCAGTCGTTCTTTTCCGCAAAACCATTCTTGGTGACCCATTGCCACCGTGCACACAGTTTCGCAGAATCCAATGTAGCCGGGAAGAGTTTGCCGAAACGTCTGATCTCGGCCGTTACGCCACTGACAAGATTCTCGCGGAGGCTCACGAGATTTCCGACAGTCAGTTACAAACACACACACACACACAGGTACGCACGCACGTACGTACGCAAACAAGAATGTACAGACACCCACCGGTCGCCCGACGGGGTACGCCGATGGCGTTCAGAGCCTCGCGCACTGACAGGCCAAACACAGAGCAGCCGAGCGCTTATCAATGCGCGATACCCCCACTTGTCAAGAAAGATCTAACACAGACAACGCGCACAGGCATCAACACTTTCCACCGGACAGACATCCTCTCAAGCAAAAATCTAGTTGGGCGGGTGACGAATGTGCGAGCTCCACAGCCGCCGGAGCACCACACCGTAACCAAAACCAAGAATATTATCCCCATTTGGTGCGGCCGCCGCTCCTCCCACCCGCCTCGAAGGACGGTTCCTCGAAACGGGAAGAAAAACACCCTCAAAAAATTGAAAACCCTAGCAAGCACGCACAGATGACATTACACCCCTACAGTTCCACTGCGAGAGATTAAGGTGCGGGGCTGTCTGGCTACGATGGATGGCAAGGTTCTTGGAAGCGGTCTAGGTGGGTCCCGGGAAGCGTGGGATGGGGAGCGAATGATGAGCAAGGGTGACCTCAGTCGCACTCTGGTGGGACTCTAGGGCAACAACCTTGTTGCCTTGGGCGGTGAGGTGGGATTCAATGGCGGCAACGCGGGTGTCGACGCTGCAGACGCGCTCCTATAGTTGAGCGAAACGGGCCATGATGCAGTGCTCAAACGGTTCGAAGAAGGAGGCCATATAGAGGACGACGTCAGTCTCTTACTCGAGAACATCAGGAAAAATTGCAAGTTACTGTCTTCAATTTTGCCTATCTAAAATTGAACATAATGTTTAGCCTACAGTCCTAAACACTTGCAAGATCGTAAAAACGCATATAAAGCCTCGACTTGACCAAACCTTGCAAAAGTTCCTACTTGGCCTAGGGTGCACCGTGACAGAGTACCGGGGGGGGGGGGGGCTGCAGGCTGGAGAGGAGGTGCACGATGACGCAGTTGAAGGTGCCGTGTTCACCGACTGCTCAGAAGACACCGGCGGAGGCGGTGGCTGTAGAGATGCGGGAGCTGGGGAAGGAAGAATAAGAGCCGGGGAGGACAGATTTGAAGCGCGTCCTGCAGCCTACGCGATGTTTCCTGAATTTAGAGTTGCTGTGCCGCGACAGGGGCCTCGAAGGCCATGATATCGATGTTCGGACTCTAGCACTGCGATTTTTAGTTTACCGGATATATGGTTTTGGTGGAACTGGTGGCGGGAGTGGAGGAAGCCTCCGACTTGGGCAGAGGCGGAAAGGAGATAGAGCGGTGATGGCTGGCGGACAGTGCACCACGGGAAGAGGACCGGCGATAGGGGTGGGAAAGCCGGGAACTCTCGAGGATGGGCCAGGTGGGAGGCGCTGGTGCTGAAAGCTACTGCTTGGAGGTAGCCTATAGAGATGACGCGCCGTTACGGTTATCGGAGGCTGTATGGGTGCGAACCTGTGATGCTGGCGTCCTTGAACAGAATGCAGCAGTGGACAAAAAGGGCGGGGTGCTCTACTGCGATGTGGGCCTAACCGCAGGGGTGGTAACGGTTAGACTTGGGCTTTGTGCGTACGTTCGCGCTGCGGTTAGGGGCCCACCAGCTCGTGCAGGTCTCGGTTTTCGGGCGGAACGGGGTGGCAGCGGTAGATCCCGCAGTTGAATAGAATGGAGGAGGGGGGGAGTGGTTGTCACGTGTAAGTGAAAACCGCCCCTTAAAGAAAGCAAACCAGGATCCATACCGAACAGAACTAATAAACTGTCGACACGCGCCTGGGTTTGCCCGCACAACACACCGAAAAGATGCCGGGTGTCATTAGCCGCTCAACCCCAAATCGGTCTCTCCTTTCTCGACGACCCTACCTCTCCTATCTGCATGGGAACAGTGTCTGTAGAGACACTACACCAGACCCTACTTTCGCACATCGTCTCCCTCACGTGTCTTTGTGTAATGCACCAGAGAATCTAGGGAGTGATCAATTCATCATCGACATTCTTCAAAACATTCAGCTGCCCTGTAGGCCTCTCAGAGGTTCCACTTTCACGAAGTGGGATCCTTTCCGAATGTGTACAGCAGCTCGCACATACGCCCCCATCAATGACATCGCCGAATGGTCCAAACAACTCTAAACTATATCCTATGAGTGCCTTTTCCCCGACGAGATGACTGCTCAAGGGACACGGTTGACTCCCGTTTCCTACATTTGCGGAAGGCTAAAGGTGGCCTTGAACGACGCTGGAAACAGCCCCGTTGGAACCGGACATTTAGACGCCGCCTGACCCGCCTTAAAAGGGAGATTGAGGCGCATGCAGCGGCTCTTTCACGACAGTACTGGGAATCGCTATGCAGCAAATTAGATGGAAATATGAGACTATCTCAGACTTGGAACCTCTTTAGGAACTTAATAGGCTCTACTAAGGCTAAGGCTACCCAAAGAGTGAACCTCATAAACTAATACAAACTTGCGATACACCTCCACTGGAACGTTTCCAACAACTACGAGATCACTACTTCCCCAATATCCTTCAGTAAAACGCCCCAACTAATCAGGACTCCTAACGACTTCCTCAACCAAACCATCACAGTATCAGAGGTGCAGGCTGAGCTCCAGAGGCTTAACACATCTTCAGCCACCGGTACAGATGGAGTACATAATAAGGCACTCCGGAATGTGGATGCCCAATCTATTCCCGCCTTTATCGAATACTATAACGAGTGATGACAAAATAGTACCCTCCCGCCGCAATCAAAAGAGGTTAAAGTTGTCTTTATACCGAAACCTGGGAAACCGCTGCTAATTACAAACTTCAGTCCCATCTCTCTCGCCTCTTCGGTCGGCAAACTAATCGAGCATGTACTCGAGACTAGAATTTGTCAATATCTACAAGGCGAAAATCTCAGGACCTCCTGCATGTTTGGATTTCGTCCTGAACCGTCTGCACAGAATGCCTTCTTACAGCTAAACATCAAATTCTCGGCTATCAAACCTATGACACCAAATCTATCGTAGGTGTAGACCCTACTAAGACACTTGATAGAGTTACACATTCAGCAATCCTTCAGAGCCTTATAACCCTGGAAGTCGGCGCCAGGCTGTAAAATTACATCCGAGATTTGCTCAGCCAGGGCACAGCCACCCTTACCTTTGGCGACCACTGCCTTTCAGGGATCATGCTATGTGCACGGGGTGCGCCTCGGGCAGCCGTCCTCTCCCCTATACTATTCAACATAGCCCTTCAACTACCAGAAAATTTGGCTCAAATCCCCGACATTCATTTCAGCATCTATCCCTACGACATCATTGTCTGGGCTAACCATGGCAGCGATGCCGAAGTAGAGGAACACTTGCACCTGCCACTAACCACCATCGACACATATGTACGAGAACGTGGCCTAACGTCATCATCATCAGCCTGACCATACCCACTGCAGGGCGAAGGCCTCTCCCATATTTCTCCAATTAGCCCGATTCTGTGCTAACTGCATCCACTTCGCCCCTGCGAACATCTTAACCTCATCCGCCCACCTACCTTTCTGCAGCCTCCTGCTATGCTTTCCTTCCCTTGGAATCCAGTTTGTTACCCTAAGCGACTATCGGTTACCCTCTCTTCACACTACAGGTTCGGCCCATCCCCATTTCGTCTTCTTGATTTCCACTAGAATGTCAGTAGCTTGAGTTATTTCTTTCACCCACTCTGCACGCTTCCTATCTCTTAATATTATCCTAACCATTTTTCGTTCCTTAGTCCTCTGCGTTGTTCTCAACATAAGTAGAATCCTCTCTGTTAGCCTCCACGTTTTAGACCCATAGGTGAATACAGGTAAAATGCAACCGTTGTATATTTTCCTTTTGAGCGATACCGGTAAGCTGCTAGTTATAATCTGCGAGTGCTTGCTGATTGCGCTCCATCCCAATCTTATTCTTTTTATTTCCTTTTCATGGTACGAATCTGCGGTGAGTACCTGCCCTAAGTAGCCATATTCGCCTAATATTTCCAGTGCTTCGCTACCTAACGTAAACTGCTGTTCCTTCCCAATGCTGTTGAACATTACCTTAGTCTTCTGCATATTGATTTTCAAGCCTATCTTTCTACTTTTACTGTCTAGGTCATCAATCATTATTTGCAGTCCATCCCCCGAGTACCTCAGCAAGACAATTTCATCAGCAAATCGCAAATTACTGAAGTATTCTCCATCTACCCTTAACCCTAACTGCTCCCATTTCAAGTCTCTGAATACTTCCTCTAAGCAAGCTGTGAATAGTACTGGGGAGATCGTGTCTCCTTGCCTAACACCTTTCTTTCTGGTAATTTTGCTACTTTCTTTATGCAGAACTACGGTTGCTGTGCAGCCACTACATGGCGATGAGAACAAGGTAATGAACGCTGAATGTCTCTGTTCCACGCACTGCACTCAGTTTCATCCTCTTCTTTTTTGGTTCCGAGAGGCACGCGGCATCCCCCCCCCCTCTTCGAAAGCGGCGACTCGACACTGGTAGTGTCTTCAAGCCACTGACACACAGGAAAGCAGGGAACACAAAGTTGCTCACGCGCAAAAGGTCACTGCCTCTTAGAATACGGTTTCATCCGCACTACATGAACAGTTCCAGCACTTTAGCGCCGCACCGTATTGAGGGTCGTTGATCCCGAGGAACAACTTCGTAGGTCACGTTACTAAGACGTCGAATGACCTCATATGGTTCAAAGAAACGGCGAAGTAGCTTCTTGGAGAGTCCCCGACGGCGCACTGGTGTCCACACCCATACAAGATCGCTAGGCTGGTAGACAACGTCTCAGTGTGGTAGGTTGTACCGACTGGCATCGCGGTGTTGTTGATGTTGAATACGGCACCGTGCGAGTTGGCGTACTTCTGCCCACTCTAGAAATATGTCGACGTCTGCATAGGCGTTGGTGGCATCGTCTCCGTGACTTATGGGTGACACATCATCCAACATTGTGGTGACGGCACGAACGTAGACTAGCTGGAATAGCGCAAGACGGGTCGTCTCCTGTTCAGCCGTATTGTATGCAAAAGTTGAATACGGAAGGACTTCATCCCACGTGCGATGTTCAACGCCAACATACATAGAAATCATGTCTGCAAGTGTTCAGGTGTTCAGTCAGTCCGTTTGTTTGCGGATTGACTTGTGCGGGTAAGACTGAAAAGAGCCTGCATTAGGCCGTAAAGGCTGTATCGCGGTCAGATATATTAAAGGCTGTATCGCGGTCAGATATATTAACCGATGGGACACTGCGACGCAGTACGATGGTCTTGAGAAAAAACTGGGCTACTTCAGAGCAGTTGCACGGGAAAGTGCCTGTGTGTCGGCACATCGCGTCAAGTAGTCCGTCGCCACTACTATAACGATAACGGGAAGAGGTAACGACACCGGACCCGTATTGTGGGACGTCTGGGGGATCCGTATGCGCCGATAGGTACTCCTAGATTTCGGGTAGTTGTTCACCACCCCGAGGACATCGTGCATGCGGATGGAAGCCCCGAAGTTCGGCGCGGTGGTACGGACAGTGCCTCAACATGTGACCGGCCTCACTACAGCGGTAAAAAACGGGCCGCTGGCCAGGGGCACGCCAGACGTCAGTCTTTCGAAACCATGCCTCGGCTAGAAGAGGAGGACGGCGCGGGCTTGGATCAAGAGTAGAGGTGTCAACTGTGGCTCTGGGAGAGTCGTGCCCACTATGGTGCTGGTTTGGTTGAGGCACAGTGGTGTTCGCTCTTGGAGAATCACAGAGGGTATGCTGCTGAAGCACGGACGAGTACGTTGGCACACTCGGTGGCGGTGGCTGCACACCAGGCACAGACGGTTCCGGGACGGCTTGCCTAACTTCTTCGCGAACGACCTCCGCGAGTGATGGAAGCCTCGACGACGACGTTAGACCCTGTAGCTGAATGTGTCTCAGCTCTTCTCTGACCACAGATCGAATAAGCTCCCTTAAGGCATCATCAGAACCGTTGAAGCCGGAACCATACACGGCCGGTGACATGACGGACACGTTACGGTTATAGTGCTCAACCCTATGTCGAAGTGTTCGTTCTATCGTGATGGCCTCCGTAAGAAACTCTGATGTCGTGCCAGGTGGATTGCGCACAAGCCCAGCGAATAGTTCACCCTCGCATTAGGTGGCGCACTTTCTTCTGCTCTGACATACTCGGATCAGCACGCCTAAAAATGCGGATCCCGTCCACGTAGTAACTTTCAATACTTTCGTTAGGGGCTTGGCAGCGAGATTGCAGCGCCTATTCCGCACTCTCTCTTCGATCATTGGCGGTGTAGGTCGCCAACAGCTGGCCACGAAAGAGGTCCCATGATGGTAGTGTCGTTTCATGGTTCACGAACCACGTCCCCGTTGACTCTTCGAGAGCATATGTACACATTAGGAAGCTTCCTTTGCTCACCCCAGCCATTGTAATTGGCGACCCGTTCAAATTGGTCCAGCCAGTCTTCCGCGTCCTCATAAAGATCGCCATGGAAGGACGGTGGCGTTCGAGACAGGAGGACGACAAACTGAGGTGAACACTCTCTGTTAGCTACAATGTTCGTGTTGGATCTATGCATGCAAAAAAGAGGCCGGAACTCAGGCGACTGATCTCGAAGGCGGCGGCTGAAACTGCGATGAACCGGTGTCAAATTCGTGGTGGCTCTCGGTTGCCCTTGAGGGGTGGAACTCAGCAAAAAGTAAAATTGCACCCCCCACCTCCACCACGAAATGTAACGAGTACAAGGCAGCGAACACTGAACGGATCGGCTCCACACACTACACTCAGTTTCGTCCTCTTCTTCGGTTCCGAGAGGCACGCGGCAATGTATATATTCCACACCTAACGCGCTCACCTTCAAAGTCATAACTCTTTCTCTACCGCCCCAAGTATTACGATTCAGGCAGTCCACCTATTTCCCTCAAGCTAGATACTCATTCAATCCCACAAGTATCAATTCAATGCAATATAATAGGGCGAAAGCCTTTAATACCTCAATGGTGTTGGCAGAAGGTTGTCGACAGAATTTTGTCAGCAGAGGTGTCACGCTTTCGAGAGCGAAAGTAAAAATAAATTAGTAAACTTTTCTCCACCGATAATCGAACCTCCATCCCTTGGAACTTCAGCCGAGCGCTTTACCAACTGCGCCACGCCCCGGATCGTGACACGCTGTTCATAATTCCCCTTGTCTATCATGAGGATGATAACGGGATTCCGCGAGTGACAGATACTGCCCTTTTCCTTTCCTGTAAAGGAAATATAGAACACCAGTGAACTTTGCTGAATTCAATGAAATGCTGGTTGTGTTCAACAAGGGGCGCGCGATGTACCATCACGACATGTCATGACGTCACCAGGTGATTCACGAATACACGAAGCTCCGCCGGGCATCCGATAGGCGTCCGTGCGGCGCCTTTCATTTGCCGCTTCCTCGAACGCCACACCACACGGCAAACAGAAGCTAACCCAGATGTCTGGATGGTATTAGTCAGCGGGCATCAGGGGTATCTTAAATTGATTTCCAGTATAGAAAAAGCGCAGCATATGTCAATTCTCGGCGAAGACATGTACCACGCTGTAAAGGAAGGGAGTATCGTCGGAGCCAAAGAACAGAGGGAGATAGAGGTGCCGTAGTAGAGAGCTACAATCCATCGTGCTCTAAAGACTTTCGTCTCATTGCACTTTAGGGTTCCAAAGGGCCCTCTATAATTTCATCAACACAGTGAAGATGTTGCGTACGCCGACAAAAAGCCGGAAAAATGGCTTGAAAGAGGTCGACGCACCCACAAAGATTTGACAGCAGTATGCACAAACAATTCATAGTATTAGTTACATAATGGAGTAACAGTCTCTACATTAGAATAATAGCAGCTAGGTGCTTTAGAGGAGAAAGCTGCGGCATTAATGAGCTTTCCGAAAATTCGTGTGCTGGGTCTAGTTTTCACTCCCATGTCCTTCCATTTATCCACAAACTTGCTTATGAAACTTTCATTCGCACTAAACCTGAATATGCCTCCCTCATTAGGAATCCACCCCAGTCATACGTAATTAATGTAATACAATAAGTAAAGAGTGGCGCCGCCAGATTTATTGCTTCATGCTATGATTGTAGAACCAGTGTTTCTGGCATAAAAACGTTGCTTGACATACCGCCACTTTCTTTGCGCCGTACAATTGTCAAATTCTGCCTTTACACAAGGTATATCACAGTTTTCGTCACTTGCACTGCACACTTCTACTCCCTCTCAATAAAACATCGTGTTTTCACTTCTTCACACCTGTTCCCTGATATATTTTAAATGTTCCTATTGTTTGCGATTTCATTTTTTCTTGCTGTCCTTCTTATGTAATGCCCCGCCAAGGAGTCAATAAAGAAAATAAATGATGATTATGATGCGCAAGGAGAAGTCACAAAAGATTCTCCATACACAAAGTCAACAGACCAACCAGCTGATTCGCCGCATAGCCAACCACCGGGCTGGCTTACGCGAGTGAAACACACTTTGCCTCACCCAGGATTACATTAAAAGCCGCGCCAAATATGCACTCCCATACCTACCCCTCAAACAAAACGAGAGAGACCGGATGAACGCGCTTCTTCGAAGTTTCACGAAAACGGCTCTATGACTTCCCTCCAGCACATCTACCGCCCGACTCCTCAAACTCGGTGTACACAACACTTTCTAGGAACTTAGGGAGGCTACATTAACGGCATTAATTTCCCGCTAATAGAATTCGGAGCTGGCCGCACTATATTGTTACGAGCCATTAAATTGTTTATTTCTTCTTTTTCAACAGCTGCAGGCATGCGGTCTTATTATATATCTAGCGCGCGAATCAGTTCTCTATTTTTTGTTTGTTCATGCTCGTTCTCGCGAGACGCGGCTTTATCATTTCCTTTGCTGCGGCATATGTTTCGAGATATATCTCGAAGAATCCTAGCCACGCGCTTGTATTTCTACAGTGTTCCTGGTTATGCTATTCCCTGTCTGCGGTTTTATCCAGAAGTTTCTATGCTGCTTTTAAATTGAGCCCTGAGGAATGAAACGGCCATTCTTTGTTCGACGACCGCCGAGCACGATTGGTGCTATCACCGACGCCGAATCGCTGAGTTATTTTGCGGGCGCAAGTCAGCCCAATAAAGAGTTTGTTCAGTTCACTCCCAGACTTTTCATTCATGACATCGGCCTTGTCACTACCACGTGACATCTGTTGGAGGTGCAGAATCCCTGTCAACGTGAATATGTCGCTGCAGACGGAACCAGCAGGGCAGGTACAGCCTCTAGTTTTCATCCAGCCCCGTGCGCTCCGCCAGCTTCAAAGGACGACCGGATGAGGACGCCGAAGACTGGATTGACATTTTCGAGCATGTGAGATTGTTCAACGCTTGGGACGGCACAGCAAAGTTCAGACAAGTGTACTTAGTTTTTCAGGAACCCGTCCAAATTTGGTTTGAGAATTGAGAGGCTCTTTTGTAGGATTGAGCCACTATTAGGACAGAGCTGTTGCATAGGTTTACAAGTACCATCTGAAAATAAAGAGCCCAGTCATTCCTTCAATCAAGAATCCAGCTCCCGAATGACTCAGTTCTCGCTTATGTAGAGGCAATGGAGCGCTTATTTCGCGGCGCAGACCCTGAAATGACCGAGGAAGAGAAAGTGCATTATTTAATCCAAGGTGTCAAAGAATCGCTTTTCACGTGCCTCGGCAGAAACCCATCCCAAACTGTAGCTGAATTCGAGTGAGAAGCATCCTCAATAGAGCGAGCCCTAGATGTCCGAACTCCACAGTAAAACCGGCCTCTTCAAACGTTTTCTGCAAACTGCGACGCCACAGCTACATATGAGGGTAACCTCCGAGAGATTATCCGTGAGCTCGTTCGAGAAGAGCCGCGCCGATTCCTCCTATCAGCAACACAGCCGCAGGTTTGCGTCGCTCACGGAAGTCATCCGTGAGGAAGTCCAACAGGTACTGGACATTCCTGAAGCGACGGCTCAGAAGGCTTCAGTGCAAGAAGCAGCAGTGATGAACTATGCTACTTGACCTTGCAAGCCCTCGCGGCTATCGTCCTGTTCCCGAAAGCCGCAACTTGGACCTCACCCGCCAAGCCTACGAACGACTTCCAAGCCCCAGGAAGTTCGACGCTTGGAGTACAGCAAACAACCGCCCACTCTGCTGCCACTGCGGTGAGGCCGGCCAGATTCTACGCCACTGCTCATAAAGACGCATCGGCCTCCGATGATTTGCAGTCGACACCCCCGATTCCGACCCGGTGAAAAACAGCAAGAAATCGAGGACTATTTGCGCAGCGGTGAGTTTGCGCCACCAAGCCTGTCGGTTGAAGTCCCCATCGGCGTACAGGGCCCGCTTTGCATCGATAGGCCGCAGCTGCGATAACATTGTACGAGGCATGTGTCCAGGCCCCCGTGCGGGCAACTAAAGGTAGCGACCTTTCGAGGTGAGGTTGCTATACGGCGAACTAACGAAGATCCTCAGCCGCCGACGACGAGTAACAACGACGCCGCTATCACGCCGACACTACTTATGAAGACTCCGTCGACGTGCCCAGGCTTCAAAGTGACACCGCCGCTATGCACGACGTCAACATGCACGATGACGCGACCAGACGCCAAGCTGACACCACCGCCCAGAGAAGTGACGACGGTGTGCACCAGCCGTGACCTGAACGCAAGACGAAGCAAAGATCAATTGGCCTTGGTGACCCTGGCCCAGGACATTCTTAACGCTTAATGTAATGCGTTAAATAAAGTTGTTTCCTCCTCCTCCTCCTCGAACACAGAATCCAACATGCGATATGAGGATGCAAAGGAGTTACTTCGAAGTTGCTGTCGACGGTCGCACGGTTACCGCCTTAGTGGACGCCGGAGGTAACTATTCTGTTATTAGTAGAGCGTTCGCCGCTGAGCTCAAGAAAGTGACAACCACTTGGGATGGCCCGATAATCCGCACCGCTGGTGGTAATTTTATTATGCCGTACAGGCGATGCATCGCAAGAGTGGCGTATATGGGTGCACTTATCCTACGAGCATCGTGGTCATACAGAACTGCTCGGGAGATGTCATTTTAGGTATGGATTTTCTCAATGAGCACCGGGCGATCGTCGACCTTTCGCTCAAAACGTATCGACGCATCATATCACTCTGAACGCCCTCGACGAAGGCTTGCCCATGCCGCCCCGATCAAGCGTCGTCCCCTGTGTGGGCAACGTAGACATCTAAACCTCTGAAGGCGTCATCGAAGGAAACATCTAGTTGCTCTTGGAACACGGACTGGGAATCGCAAGAGGCGTCGCCCATTTCCGTCATGGACAATCTCAAATGCTGGTGACGAACTTCACCGAAGAATACCGGAACCTGAACAAGGGCACAACGATCGTTTTCTCGACGAATTAGCGGACGTCCAAGAAGCATTCAACCTCCCCGACCAGCCCGCAGACGATTCATCCAACCGAGGAGATCAGTTCAGGTTCGGCGTAAACCCAGCACTACCCCGAAGAGCGCAAGACCAGATTAAAGCTCTTCTCGAAAGCAACAGCGAATGCATTTCGTCCGGGTCGAAGGTGCGGCAAACTCCATTGGCAAAGTACCGCATTATCGTGGACAAACATGCCTGACTTCTGCGCCAAAGCCCATACCTCGTATTGCCGCGAGAACGCCAAGCCATTTGCGAGCAAGTCGATGAAATTCTTCGTGACGACGTCATCCAGCTATCAAACAGCCCCTGGGGGGCACCACTCGTTCCGGCGAAGAAGAAAGATGGAACACGTGTTTCTGCGTCGATTATCACCGCTTGAACAGCATAACAAAGAAGGATGTTTACTCTCATCCTCGCATCGACGAGACACTGTACCGGCTCTGCAAAGCAAGGTACTTCTTTTCGATGGACTTAAGGAGCGGCAACTAGCAAAATGAGGTCGACGAAAGAGATCACGAGGATACCACGTTCATCACACCAGACGGCCTCTTCGAGTACAAGGTAATGCCACTCGGCCTCTGCTCCGCACCCGCGACATTCCTGTGATTAATGGACACTGTACTTCCTAGCTTGAAGTGGCATTTTGGTCAGGTGTAATTAGACGACGTCATTTCGACCTTTGAAGACAACCTGAAAAGGCTTCACACAGTGCTCGACGTAATCAAGTCATCAGGGCTTATACTGAAAGCAGTGCCACTTAGTTTACGGGGTGCTGTTGATTCTACGCCACATCATAAGCAAGAATGGTGTTCGTCCAGACCCATACAAAATAGCTGCGATCACGCAAATTCCCCAGCCAGGTGATAAGAAAGCTGTACGCAGATTGCTCGATTACCGATAGTTCGTCAAGAAGTTTCCGTCCGCGCCCCGCCGAATCTCGGACGCTGCTTAAAAAGACAGACGTGTCATTTGAGTCGAAAATACCGCAATCAGAAGCATTAGAACATAAGCGTCGCTTACAGTGCCACCTAATACAGAAGCATACTTACGTAAAGAGCGGACATTGGAGCCTTTTCACGGCCGAGCAAGTAAGGGTCTGACCACCCGCGAGGCGGCGTAGCGATGTTCGCTGCCACTCCACCTCAAAGGTAAATAGCTTATGATACGTACACCGGCTTGCATCAAAGCGTATGCTTTCCTTTTTCTTTCCATATAAACGTTGATGCTGCGCCGGTCATGTGCCGCCGGTTACGCTCACATCACCGTGCTTTTCAATACGTCACCTCGTTTGGCCGGTAACCTGTTTCCTTTTCTCTGCAGAAATAATTTTGTTGTTTTTTGAGCTAAGAACGGTTTTAGCAAGTCATTTGTTGCGCAACGTGAACGTATTTTGCACGTGTAACATAGAATAGCAGTTGTGACGCACTTTTCGTGTGCAGTTACTGTATATTTTTGGTTCGTGTTTCTCTGAAGTATATGGGCATTCCTTCGACTGCGTAATTTTTGAAGACAGCTTTAGGACAGAGTATTTTCGGTGGCTGTGTGTTGCGCATTTGAGATCGTTTTGTGAATGGTGCTTACTTCGCTGTATTTGCACAATGCATGTGCTTTTGCCGCTTCGTAAGCACCATTTTTGCATGCCGAATTCCTTGTTATGGCTAAAGCATTCTCGTTGGGGTCTAAAAAGCGCTGCTGCCTGTTCGTGGCCTGCATTTTGACGACATCTACTGCTATTAGTCGTTAACAGTAGACACCCTGTAATACCTTTGCCATACGGGCAGAGGGCAATTTTGTGCGCGATCATGAGTATAAGCTTAGTATTGGGTTACTATTATGAATTCAGTGTGGTGTGTTTAAATTTCTCAACAGCCTAATGATCAAGGCTGATTTATAGAATTTTGGCGTGGGCTGTGCTGCATTGTTTCCTCCTTACTTGTGTCTACCAGTTCACAACCCCGTTTCTGTTGTTCTCACAGGTGATGTTGCAGAGGAAAAACACACAGCTGGCATGCGAAATTTTTTCATCGTGACAATGTTCCGCGTGCATCACCATACCGTCAATCTTGTTGCTCTTTGTATTATAATGTATTTTATAAAATGTGATCCAGTATTCTTTCTGCGCCATTCAATATGGAAACAAGAAAATTAACTTTTTTTGTATGGAACCACTGCCTCTTTGTGTGCCACTGAGAAAAGCGGCTCGATAACGGCAAAAAATTACAATAACAACAGCTCTGATCGTATTATTCTAACCTGCATGAATTAACTAAGTCACGCGCGCTTATATTCTGCGCGAACCTTGTCGGCATTTCTTGTAAAGAGGTTGCGACCCGCGACTTTATTACGTCCGTATGCATGGCATCGTTAAAGCACTTGCACGCAACTTTAGACGATGTAGTTGAATATTTTACCAGCCACAGGTAAGTCTAAATTCAAAGCATGTCTATCGAAACCGTAACCGAAACAAAGCAAATCATGTGCCGAAAATCTCGGAGGACGAAATTGGCGGTCTGACCAGCCGCTCGGGGCGCTGACGCTGCTCGGCCGCAGGGCCCTATGAAAGTGTCCGCTCTTTACATAAGTATGTTTCTCTATGCCTACCTGTCCTCGGCATTTTTATCAAAACGCAGTCTGAAATTCATACCGACGCAAGCAGCGTGGGTCTAGGCGCCGTCTTCGTTCAGAGGAATGCCGGATTAGAAAATATTATCGCTTATGCTAGCAAGTCCCTCTCAAAAGCCGGAACCAATGACTCGACGACTAATAGGAATGCCTCGCGATCATCTGGGCTATGTCGAAGTTCCGTCCGTACGTATACTGTCGGCCATTCAAGGTAGTAAGCGATCATCATGCGCTCTGCTGGCTCGCCAATTTGAAACACCTTTCAGACCTCGCACAATCGTACTTACGCCTCAAAGAAGTTGACATCACAGAGGTCTACAAGCCCGGATGCAAACATTCTGACGCCAACTGCTTGTCCCTGGCCCCTGTGTACGCCCCTCAAAAGGCGACGACAACACCTTCTTGGAACCAGTACGCGCCAGCAGTTCCCCTGCACTGCAGTGTTCGGACTCTGAGTTGAAAGATCTAGCGGACTACTTAGAAGAAACGATGCTTCCCCCTCCGAGTGTGTTCAGGCATCAGTTGTCGCCCTCCCTCCGCGCTGCACAACGATGTTCTAGTGAAGAGCTTCGCATCCAACAAGACTTCCTTGGCGTACCATACGAACTACGAAAGGAAAGTCTGCAGGCTTTCCGCGATGAGCTGACAGCAGGGCACCTCGGGATGGCGCGCACATTACATGGGATCCAAGAGTCGTATTACTAGCCGCGGTTACCTGCCGACGTTGCCCATTATGTACAAGCGTTCCGTGACTCCCAGCGATGCAAGACGCCCCCGATCAGACCAGCTGGGCTACTAAATCACATACCGCCCCCAACCAAACCGTTTCAACAAATTGAGATGGATCTGCTCGGCCCCTTTACGACTTTATTTGCGGGTAATAAGCGGGTCATCATAGACCTTACCCGCTACGCCGAGGCTGAAACCCTGCCCAACGGTACCGCAGCAGATGTTGCTAAATTTTCGTCGAACGGATTCTCCTGCGACACGGCGCTCCTGAGGTGTACATCACGGACAGAGGAACTGCATTTACGGCTGAACACACGCAGGCCATCTTGCACTACAGCCAAACGAGCAACCGTAGGACAACTGCCTATCATCCCCTGACCAACGAACTTACGGAGTGCCTCAACAAAATAATCGCAGGCATGATCGCATGTACGTGGACGCCGAACACAAACCCTGAGACGCCATCTTGCCGTACGTGATCTTCGCGTATAACACGCAAGGAGACAACCAGAGCGACCCTGTTCAAGGTTGTCTACGGCAGAGAGCCCACGTCGACGCTCGACGCAATGCTGCTGTACGTAACCAACGAGGACAACTTTGACGTCGCCGCCTACATGCAGCATGGAGAGGTAGCCCAACAACATGCACGGCTGCGTATTAAAGGCCAACAGTGCCCCGACAACCGATGATACAACTTAGCGACGATGCCACGTAGAATACAAGCCTGGACACCAAGTCTGGGTATGGACGCCAATTCGCCATCGCTGAATAAGTGAAAAGTTCTTGCGTCGATGCTTTGGGCCATACAATATCCTGCGCCGCGTCGAACTCGAAAATGAAGTCATTCCCGACGACACGACAGCATCACAAAGACGGCGCATACGCCCATAAATCATACATGTTGTTCGTCTGAAGGCATATTACGCGCGTTAAAGAATCCATGGTGTTTACACTTTGAAAATGTTTGTGTTTAAGTTGTTTTATGTATTTTAAAACATTGAGGTGCTGTGTTTTACACAACCACTGAAATGCTTGTTCTTCTTCGACAGCTGCAGGCATGCTCTCTTATGACTGTGAATCTAGCGCGCGAATCCCTTCTGTAATCTTTGTTTGCTCATGCTCATGCTCATGCTCGCAAGACGCGGCTTTATGATTTCCTTTCTTGCGGCATATAATTCGAGATGTATCTGGAAACGACTGCCGCTACGCGCTTGTATTTCTACAATGTTCCCAGTTATACTAGTCACTATCCGCGGATTTACCTACGTGTTTTTACGCCTTGTTTATATTGAGCGCTGACGAATGAAACGGGCATTCACTGTTTGACGACCGCCGAGCCCGATTGTTGCCATCACCATCACCGAATCTCTTAGTTATTTTGCGGGTGCAAGTTAGCTCAATAAAGAGTTTCTTCCATGTACTCCCAGATTTTCATTTGTGTCATCGGTCATCATCATCAAAATTAAGCATAATAGTAACACACCCTGTTGACTGGGTCCCTCTTTCTCCTAACCTCCGCTCTAACCTCATCATATCTCCCATCCCTATGAACATGCACCCTGAGCGAGACCAGGGCCGAAGGGTACCAGGTCTCGCGCCCTTCACAGAAGGTATAGCGAAGACCAAGAGGTGGTCTACGTGGATGTAGCGGTATATACTTCAGACTCCCGTATTTTCCTGGCTGTGCCGACAATCAAACAAAGCTGCTTACTTCCAGCTCAATAATCACCAATTCCACCACAGAGGCAGACGAGGCAGCCATCGCGCTGGCTCTCATCTCTACATCTATCGATTCCAAATCTCCCATTCTAATTTACGCCAACGACTATATATCCAGCACCGCCGCTCGTTTATCACGCTTCTGGCAGCCCCGGTGCCCCTAAGCCTCATCTGGGCGGCAGCACATGCTGGTCTCCCTGACAACGGGGAGGTTAATTCCCTGGCCCGAGGTCTTGCATTTCTGGCTGGAGGTATGGAGCCCCCTCTACAGGCCCGGGAGCGCCTGCTCTGCTTCCGTGATACTGTCTCGAACGAGCGGGACATACGAAGAGAATATACACCCCCAGCCCCATCTCTCACCAGAGCGAGGCCGCACAGTGGCGAAGCTTGCCGAGTTGGACTGCTCCATACTCTGCACGTCTACATGCCCAATGCACAGACCAGTTTTCCTCATCACGCAGACTTTGCGGTCAACCAGGATACTTCCTGCACATCTTTCTTACATGCCCCAGCATTCCTCATACCCCATCATCGAACTCGCAGAATCTTACTGGGAGTCTCTTATGAAGAGCACTTCAAATGATGACGAGCGCAGATCATCTCCAGGCTATAAGATAAGATAAGATACTGTTTATTTCATGTTTTTCCAAAACATAGGGAGATGAAAGAAAAAGCTGCTGGACAGCAGTTTGACAAGCTTTCACCCCCTTATTCACAGACAGCAGAAGAGCGCACAAAAGACGTGTCCACATAGGTCATCCGTACAGAAATCAGTTCAGTCGTTCAGTCGTGTCCGACTCTTCGTGACCCTATGGACCATGTCACGCCACGCTTTCCGGTCTCTCACTATCTTCCTAACATCACATAACTACATCTGCAGCGCCTCGAGGATGCCATCTAACCATCGCGTTCGCTGCCTACCCCTTCTCCGGCGACCCTCAACCTTTCCCAACATCAAATCTTTCTCCAGCGACTCCTCTCTTCTCATCAGATGACCAAAGTAGCTGAGCTTTAACTTTAAAATTTGACCCTCCAATGAGCAGTCGGGGTTTATGGTCGACAATATCGACTGATTTGATCTTCTGGCAGTCCAAGGAACTCTCAAGAGTCTTCGCCAGCACCACAATTCAAACGCGTCAATTCTTCGGCGGTCAGCCTTTTTCACAGTCCAACTCTCGCATCCATACATCACAACTGGAAAGACCATAGCACGAGTTATACGGATCTTGGTTGGCAGACTAATATCTCTGCTCTTTACTAGGCGGTCAAGGCTAACCATTGCTCTCTTCCCCAGAAGCAGGCGTCTCCTAATTTCATGGCTGCAGTCGATGAAGTCGTGAGCTCTGCTGTGTAGGGCCACCCAAGATAGACAGGTCATGGCAGAGAGTTCTGACAAAATGTGATTCACTGGAGAAGGTAATGGCAACCCACTCCTGTATTTCCTGCCAAGAAAACCCTATGGCCAGTCACAATACCATTAAATAGCATAGCGTGACATGGTCCATAGGGTCACGAAGAGTCGGACACGACTGAACGACTGCACTGAGTCTCCTTCCGAGGTAATCTTGGAGCCCAAGAACAGAAAATTAGTCACAGCTTCCACTTCTTGTCGATTGATGCTCCAGGACTTGATAGGGATAGAAATACACAGTGATGAATCTATGAGGAGGATTGCTCTCCAAGGTCTTTCGTTTGCCTTGTAAGTGTCTCTCCCGTGTTGTAAGGGAGCACCCAAGTGCCATGCCTGGGGCTTCGCTCCCACTATTTGTACGTGGCAAAAATGTTTGTACCACCACCACCAACCATCAGTGGAGACGGAGCTAGGCAAAGTGCTCGAAAGCAATAACCATCGAGACGGCGGAAGCAGAAACTAGACGCCGTGGCTCCGCAGTTTCGGGGACCACGAGCTGCCGCATGAAGTTATATGGGCGCCATGCACCTCTAGGCGTGGAGGACGTTACAGGGGCGACGCCTGATCCGCGCGGCTGCCACGGGGGTAGACACGACGAAAACAGGGGCTTTGGAGCTGGTGCGGGAAACACGCAAGAGGTTGCCCGCCTGGGCTGGCGCATCGCGACCTGTGCTTCGGATCGTCGAGTCGCCCCTTCGGATACGCATCGGAGGCCCTAGCGAGAACTTCAGGTGACATCGTTCATCAGCTTCGTTAAGACAAGTACCAATGGGAACAGTCTCCATTTTCAATTATTATTTACAGTTAAGAACTCTAAAAACTTTAATGAAAACCCTTTTCGTCATTTGCGTAAAGCCCAACTGCATGTGGAATTACAGTGCGTGTGCATGATTATGCTTACAGTGTAATGACCGTGCAAATTTATTGTTTTGTTTATTCTGACAATAAACATAGGTTTTTATAATGTACACCTCTCTGGATTTCGCGACTAATCTTCTAGATATGTAGATGACAGTGGTGGTGCCGACAAAGGTGATGAGTTTTGACTTGCAGCGCTACATGTGGCACGCATCGGCGATGGCGTAGGGGGTGTTAATTTTGTAGATTGCAGGTCTTCAATTATTTTGCCCTTTGTTTGATAGTGAATGAAATTGTATATTATGCCATGGAGGGTGTTGTCCGTGCGCCGATGTAGGCACGCAGGGAGTAAGAAATGGCACCCATGCGGAGTTCTGAAATCCGCACCTAGAGGCAACCCCGCGGCTCAGGCGGGGTGCTGACAGTTAAAGGGTTGTTACACGAATTGATCCGTACACGGGCGGCGGCACGGGCAGCGGCATAGTAGGTGTAGTCAAAGGTGCATAGAGTCCGGAGCAGCACTCCGTTAGTGGTCGTGCGGAGGTCAAGGCCCCCTTCTGGTCTAAAAATGGTTTTGAAGCCTTCTGCTGGGAGACGAGGCAGAGGATCGTGGCGGCGGAGAGTGGCGACAGAGGAAATGGTGGTTGACGGTGGAGTGTCGGAAATGAATGGCGTCGAGGCAGGCGATTGTGACACACTGAGCTGGTGGGCCGCAGCTGCACGAATTCCCTTCCCTGCCCGGACACAGTACGAGCCTACTTCAAGCTCGGCAGGGGTGATTGAAACGCCTTCAACTTTGTAGGCCATGTAGGCGGTTTCAAAGTTTGCGAACGGCAGCGGTAGTCGCGGCGACAAATTCAGGTGTGACGCAAAAAACGAAGCCCCGTGCTGCACAGGAGCTCGTTGTCGAGCGCCGGGGGCTAAGTTGAGCGCATCGGTCGAATGGCAAAGCACAAAATGTAGTCCAGAAAGGCCTCAAGTGGACGGAATTGAGCTCCGAAGCTGACCATCGGATCATCTGAGCATCAACGATTGCGTTGGTGAAGATTCGTGGAAAGAGTTTGAGGAGATCCTGTAAAACAGGTCAAAAATCGTGAAGCCCATGAAGAGCCCCTCTATTCAGCTCCGCGTCGTAGATGACGCTTCGCGAAACTAAAACGCGTCCATATGCTGTGCGATGGCAATGCACGTTAAAGCTCCCCAGGTGGTCTATTTTACTCCTCAGCCCTCCACTACGGCATTCCTTTCTTTCCGATTTCATTCCGACCTTTCACCTTTTCCTTACAACGCGGGTCAGGTATCCACAGAAAGTGTGACAGATACTACACCTTTCCTTTCCTCACTACTAATTATTACATTCACTTCCGGTTAGCATGTCATCACATCCATTGGCCGTCTACATTAGTCGTATGGCTGATGTCGAAGTATGCTTGAGTTTGCTTTTACATTTCTAGCTCTAATTACTTAATTAATCATCCTACCGACATAACGGTTTGACAACACCCGCATATCATCCTCTATCGATCACAACCATTCTAGCTCTTCCGACAACGACACAACAGCTGCGAACACGTTGCCCACATAGCCTAGTAAAGCTTTCGCTTTAAAAGGTTATCCCTAGCGCAGGTGGCCTCCTCCTGAGTATGCCAGGCAGCCGAGTGAAGCCCTGAGTGCTTCCGCACTTGAGCCCGCTTAGAAATGTGGCGGTAGCGCACCTGGTGATGTCGGCGATGGTGACCGGCCGCCCGGAGTGCCAGGCTGCTCTGAAACTCGCCGCGCCGCGGGTCTCCATGGCAAGAACGGGAACGTGCCTCCAACCGACGGTGTGCATGCCCTCTAGTATGCCACACAAGAGGCCCCCTCCACCGACGCATGTCACCACGGCGCTGGGAGACCCAAAGCCTTCCTGACGGAGATCCTCGGCAACTTCTTCAATCATGGACGCATGACCAGACCTGCAGGGCAGCGATGTTGGTACACCTCAGTTTCCAGTACGCGGTCAGTGCATACATACAGGTTGTCCACGCTAACTTGAGCCGAGCTTAAAAATTAAATTTGTTCATTACAGTTTAAACCGTAGTATAATTTTAAACCTTCTGCATACAGTTACCAGCCACTTGTGCACCGCAGGCAAATTTTGGGTTTGCAAAAAATTAAGTTACGAACTGGTTTAAGCAATAAATGTCAGTTCTAACGTTTTGTAGATTGACATTTCAGAAACCGTCATTCTTTTCTTGCGATGAGACAAACCCCACGTATCGAAATACAAAAAAATCACATGACGAGAGCATTTCTACACCGCAATTATGCTGCATCAATCGTGGTTTGATTGAACGAAGTCACTTGCAGCCGGGGATGCAAACACACACACACACGCACCTGTATATATTATTCACGTATATCGTTTTTCTCTTGTGTGTCATCGCATTTACATGTACGCCCTAACGGAATCATTCGAGTTTGTGTCCCCGACACACGCATAATATATATAAATAACTGAAAATGGTCATGGCGAAAACCTCTTTAATACTGATGTTTCGGTCGGGGTCCGGCCTTCATCGGAGTGAACAAATCTAAAGTGGGAAAAAGACTTTTAAGCCAGTATCTATCAAAAAATATGACTAGTAACAGAGCAAAGAACACACTTGGCTTTTTTACACAATCAGAAATGATAATAAAAACAAGACTACATCAAGAAATATGATTTGTAACAGAAGCAAAAACACACTTGCCTGTTTAGATACAATCATTAATAATAATGAAAGGTACAAAAGAAAAACTCGAAAGATGGCAAGTGCGAACACACATGTCAAAAACCAATTAGTCAGCGTGGAAAAAAGGACAGTGCACCAGGTCTTTCGTTTAAACCTGTGAGATAGTGTCGAATTTATATATTGAATGTGACTCACGGGTTTCTCTGTCATGATGCGTCCTAAAACCTGACTGCAAAATGGTTATTATTTTGTCGAATGAGTGGCCGGGAATGGTGACGTGTTTGGAAAGCGGAAGGTTGGGGAGAGATGTGATAAAGTTATATTCCCTGATCCGCCCAGGGTAGTCTACAGGCGATCACAAAATGCACGTGGCATGCTGACTTCTAAACTTTCACACATCTCGGAAGGCTGCCGCCCGTGTAATAAGCCTAGGCGTAAAATATGTGCACAGGTGACCACTTCAGTGGTTCAATTTCCCTTTATAGATCTGCTTGTAGCTTACGGGGGTCTCGGTTCTGGCAGTCTTGAAGCCATAGGTAGTGTAAGAGGGTTCTAGCACAGCTTTCGCCCTCGCTCTTGATCACGTTCTACGTGACGCTGGCGGTAACAAAGGACGTTACACGTCCACCGCCTTGTCTGAGGGTGGCGCTGGTGAACACTCTCAAGGTTCGTATACAGACAAGATAAATACCCAAGAAAGTAGCAGGGGGGACAGCGGCCGATATAGCAAAGTTGAAAGAGCACCGGACACGTTATTCGGAGGTCGTGGGTTCGGTTCCCACTATCGGCACGTTATTTTTTCTTCGACTTTTAATTATCTTTCCACTAAACAGATTACATTACTAATCTCTGTGATATTCCAAGAAAACATAAAAAAAG